>NC_081180.1:35516855-36116855 GCF_029867415.1 Vicia villosa | reverse complement strand
AAAGAAGAAACGAGAGCCTAAAACATGATATTAAGACAAAATAAAATGAGATAGAGAAGAGAGTCAATCATACCTTGGTATTTGCTTTCCTATATTAATTTTCATCCATCATCTTTGTCTAGATACATGAAGTGCTCATGGGAGTTGAAATTGACTTTTCTTTCTATCCTGAATATTTTTTAATGCTTTTTGCAATAGTTAGTTTGCTTTATGAAGGTGTCTTATTTTATTTAATATATTTGCAAGCCATGGAAGTATCAAAGTGTTAGAACAAGATTTGTTCTGATCAATATTCTTAGTTTTGATGATAACAAGGATATGAATTTTGTGTGAGATAATGTGGTACTCTAATACATTGCAATTTCCCTTTCAGGAAATATATAAAGAGTATGCACAAATCAGCGCTCAGAAGCTTTGTCTCAGAAGGTTCAGCATGCAACATCAGAACATGGTCTGGCAAGACATCAGAAGATGGTCAAGGCAGAATCAGAACATGGGTCTATGGAAGCATCAGAAGAACTTGAGATCAGAAGCAGAAGCACTGAAGTTCTCATGGTATCACGCTCAGAAGCACTTCAAGGTCAGAAGACAAGAAGATGCTATGCACCAAGCTGTTTGACTCTGATGATATTCAAATATTATATACACAAACATCAGATCAGAAGAAAGTACAGGTGGCAGGCTACGCTGACTGACAAAAGGAACGTTGAAAGCTATTAAAGGCAACAATAGTAGACACAGCGTGAACAAGGCTCGAGGTAGTTGACAAAAGCGTGAAACATTAAATGCAATGCTGTACGGAATACGCAAAGCATTAAATGCGCCCAACGGTCATCTTCTCAAAGTGCCTATAAATATGAAGTTCTGATGAGAAGCAAGGTTACCAATTCTGAACGAAATTATTCTGAAAAACTTGCTGAAACGCTGTTCAAACTCAAAGCTCAGAAACTTCATTTTCATCAAAGCTCACTACATTGCTGTTGTAATATATTAGTGAGATTAAGCTTAAACGTTAAGAGAAATATCACTGTTGTGATTATAGCTTTTCAGAAGCATTGTAAAACTCTTATTTGATTACATTAATTTGTAAGTAACTAGAGTGATCAAGTGTTGATCAGGATACTCTAGGAAGTCTTAGCTTGTGTCTAAGCAGTTGTAATTAGAGTGATCACGTGGTGGTCAGGATACTCTAAGAAAGTCTTAGCTTGTGTCTAAGCATTTGTTCCTGGAGTGATCAGGTTGTGATCAGGATACTCTAGAAGACTTAGTCGCGGACTAAGTGGAAAACCATTGTAATCTGTTGCGATTAGTGGATTAAATCCTCAGGTGAGGTAAATCACTCCGTGGGGGTGGACTGGAGTAGTTTAGTTAACAACGAACCAGGATAAAAATAACTGTGCATATTGTTTTTATCGTTCAAGTTTTTAGACTACACTTATTCAAACCCCCCCCCTTTCTAAGTGTTTTTCTATCCTTCAATTGGCATCAGAGCGCCGGTTCTAAGGTGCAAGCACTTAACCGTGTTTAGAAAAGATTCAGGAAGAGAAAAACGCTTCAGTAAAAGATGGCTGGTGAAGTTCAAACAAATCCAACTGCATCTACATCTGGCTCTGCTGAGCAATACAACGGTAACAATGGTTATACTAGACCACCAGTATTTGATGGTGAAAACTTTGAATACTGGAAAGATAAACTGGAAAGTTACTTTCTTGGTCTAGATGCTGATCTATGGGATCTTCTGTTGGATGGTTACAAACATCCTGTTAAAGCTACTGGTGTAAGGCTCACGAGAAGCGAAATGACTGATGATCAAAAGAAAGATTTCAAAAATCATCACAAATGCAGGACTGTTTTGCTGAATGCTATCTCTCATGCTGAGTATGAGAAGATATCTAACAGGGAAACTGCCCATGATATATATGAGTCATTGAAAATGACCCATGAGGGAAATGCTCAAGTCAAGGAGACTAAAGCTCTTGCTCTAATCCAGAAATATGAAGCCTTCAAGATGGAGGATGATGAAGATATTGAGAAGATGTTCTCAAGATTTCAAACTCTAACTGCTGGATTGAGAGTTCTGGATAAAGGCTACACCAAGGCTGATCATGTAAAGAAGATTATCAGAAGCTTACCCAGAAGATGGGGTCCAATGGTAACAGCATTCAAGATTGCCAAGAATCTGAATGAAGTTTCTTTGGAAGAGCTTATCAGTGCCTTGAGAAGCCATGAAATAGAGCTGGACACAAACGAGCCTCAGAAGAAAGGTAAGTCTATTGCATTAAAATCTAATGTTAAAAAATGCACTAACGCTTTTCAGGCTAGAGAAGAAGACCCTGAAGAATCAGAATCTGAAGAAGAAGATGAACTATCCATGATCTCCAGAAGGGTAAACCAACTCTGGAAGAGCAAGCAAAGTAAGTTCAGAGGCTTCAGAAGTTCAAAGAGATTTGAACGAGGAGAATCTTCTGGTGACAGAAGATCTGACAAGAAGAAGGCTGTCTGCTATGAGTGCAATGAGCCTGGACATTACAAGAACGAGTGTCCAAAACTTCAGAAGGAGAATCCCAAGAAGAAGTTTCATAAGAAGAAAGGTCTTATGGCAACATGGGATGATTCTGAATCAGAATCAGAATCAGACTCTGAAGGAGAGCAAGCCAACTTTGCGCTGATGGCTACAGAAGATGATGGATCAGAATCTACATCAGAATCAGATTCTGAAGAGGTATTTTCTGAACTATCTAGAGAAGAGTTAGTTTCCAGTTTAACAGAACTTCTGGAACTCAAGGCTCATCTTAGTATCAAATACAAAAAGCCGAAAAAGCAGTTTGAATTTGAAACTAAGAAGCTGGAACCGGAAAATTCTGAACTGAAGGAAAAAGTTTTAAATCTATCCAAAGATAGTGGATCTCCTTCTGAAACAGAAAAATCCATTCCTAGCATGAATCATATTCTGAAAGAATATGACTCGAGCTTCAGAAAGTTCTTATCTAGAAGTATTGGCAGAAGTCATCTTGCTTCTATGATATATGGTGTTTTTGGAAACAGAAGGTTTGGTTTTGGCTATGAGGGTGATACCTCACATAAATTTGAACCTATTGATGATCTGAAGATCACATACAAGCCATTGTATGATCAGTTCAAATATGGCCATGCACATGATATTAGGCTCACTTCACATGCACATAAGTTTAACACTGTTCACACCAAGAAGCTTGTGACACATCCTAAGAAATATCATGCTGACAAACCTAAAGAATATCATGCTGTTCCTCCTATTAAATATTTTGCTAAACTCAAGTTCAATCAGAACTTGAGGAGAACTAACAAGAAAGGACCCAAGAAATTGTGGGTACCTAAGGAGAAGATAATTTCTGTTGCAGATATCCTTGGCAGCAAAGAGGACAAAAGGCAAAATGTCATGGTACTTGGACTCTGGGTGCTCGCGACACATGACGGGAAGAAGGTCTACATTCCAAGACCTGGTGCTTAAACCAGGTGGAGAAGTCAAGTTTGGAGGAGATCAGAAGGGCAAAATCATTGGCTCTGGAACCATAAGTCTTGGTAACTCTCCTTCCATAACTAATGTACTTCTTGTAGAAGGATTAACGCATAACTTATTATCCATAAGTCAATTAAGTGACAATGGTTATGATATAATCTTCAATCAAAAGTCTTGCAAGGTTGTAAGTCAGAAGGATGGCTCAATCCTATTTACAGGCAAGAGGAAGAACAACATTTATAAGATTGATCTTTCTGATCTTGAGAAGCAGAAGGTGACTTGTCTTATGTCTGTTTCTGAAGAGCAATGGGTCTGGCACAGAAGATTAGGGCATGCTAGTTTGAGAAAGATTTCTCAGATTAACAAACTAAATCTGGTCAGAGGACTCCCAAATCTGAAATACAAATCAGATGCTCTTTGTGAAGCATGTCAGAAGGGCAAGTTCTTCAGACCTGCATTCAAGTTTAAGAATGTTGTTTCTACCTCAAGGTCGTTAGAACTCTTGCACATTGATCTGTTTGGCCCAGTCAAAACTGCATCTGTCAGAGGGAAGAAATATGGATTAGTCATCGTTGATGATTATAGCCGCTGGACATGGGTAAAGTTCTTGAAACACAAGGATGAGTCTCATTCAGTGTTCTTTGAATTCTGCACTCAGATCCAATCTGAGAAGGAGTGCAAGATCATAAAGGTCAGAAGTGATCATGGTGGTGAATTTGAGAACAAATTCTTTGAGGAGTTCTTCAAAGAAAATGGTATTGCCCATGATTTCTCTTGTCCTAGAACTCCACAGCAAAATGGAGTTGTAGAGCAAAAGAATAGGACTCTACAAGAAATGGCCAGAACCATGATCAATGAAACCAATATGGCTAAGCATTTCTGGGCAGAAGCAATAAACACTGCGTGTTATATTCAGAATAGAATCTCTATAAGACCTATTCTAAATAAGACTCCTTATGAATTGTGGAAGAACAGAAAGCCCAACATTTCATATTTCCATCCTTTTGGATGTGTATGTTTTATTCTGAATACTAAAGATCATCTTGGTAAGTTTGATTCTAAAGCACAAAAGTGTTTCCTTCTTGGATATTTTGAACGCTCTAAAGGCTACAGAGTATACAATACTGAAACATTGATTGTAGAAGAATCAATCAATATCAGGTTTGATGATAAGCTTGGTCTTGAAAAACCAAAGCAGTTTGAGAATTTTGCAGATTGTGATATTGATATATCAGAAGTTGAAGAACCAAGAAGCAAAGCTGCAGAAGCTGGCAGTCTCAGAAGCAATGGATCAGAAGATCAAGTTGCTGCATCTTTAGAGAATCTGAGAATTTCTGAAGAGCCAACTATCAGAAGATCACCTAGACTTGCATCAGCTCACTCAGAAGATGTGATCCTTGGGAAGAAAGATGATCCCATCAGAACAAGGGCATTCCTTAAGAACAATGCAGAATGTCAATTAGGTCTTGTTTCTTTGATCGAGCCAACTTCTGTTGATCAAGCTCTAGAAGATCCAGACTGGATAATTGCCATGCAAGAAGAACTCAATCAGTTTACAAGGAATGATGTATGGAACTTGGTTCCTAGACCAAAAGGATTTAACATCATCGGCACTAAGTGGGTGTTCAGAAACAAGCTAAGCGAGAAGGGTGAAGTGGTAAGAAACAAAGCCAGGCTGGTGGCTCAGGGTTATAGTCAGCAAGAAGGGATTGACTATACAGAAACCTTTGCACCAGTGGCCAGGTTAGAATCTATTCATCTATTAATTTCTTTTGCCACTCAACATAACATCACTCTTTATCAGATGGATGTTAAAAGTGCCTTCTTAAATGGTTACATAGATGAAGAAGTTAATGTCCATCAACCTCCTGGTTTTGAAGACTCCATGTCTCCAAATCATGTTTTTAAATTAAAGAAATCATTATACGGATTGAAACAAGCTCCTAGATCTTGGTATGAACGTTTGAGTTCTTTCCTTCTGGAAAATGGTTTCACTAGAGGAAAAGTGGACACTACTCTCTTTTGTAAAACATTTAAAAAGGATATTTTAATTTGTCAAATATATGTTGATGATATTATCTTTGGAACATCTAATGCTACACTTGGAAAGGAGTTTGCTGAGTCTATGCAGGCTGAATTTGAAATGAGCATGATGGGAGAACTCAAGTATTTCCTTGGGATTCAAATCAACCAAACTTCTGATGGAACTTATGTTCATCAAATGAAGTATGTGAAAGAACTTCTAAAGAAGTTTAATCTTTCTGAAAGCAAAGAAGCCAAAACTCATATGCATCCAACATGTGTCCTAGGTAAGGATGAGGTAAGTAAGAAGGTAGATCAGAAGTTGTACAGAGGTATGATTGGATCTCTTCTATACCTAACTGCTTCTAGACCTGACATTCTCTTTAGTGTTTGCTTGTGTGCTAGATTCCAATCAGACCCGAGAGAATCTCATTTAACTGCGGTTAAGAGAATTCTGAGGTATCTGAAAGGTACTACTAATGTTGGTTTAGTTTACAGAAGATCCAAAGATTACAACTTAGTAGGATTCTGTGATGCTGACTATGCTGGAGATAGAATAGAAAGGAAGAGTACTTCTGGAAGTTGTCAATTTCTTGGAAGTCACCTGATCTCATGGTACAGCAAGAAGCAAGCTACTATTGCCCTCTCAACAACAGAAGCAGAATATGTTGCTGCTGCTGGTTGTAGCACACAAATGCTCTGGATGAGAAGTCAGCTAGAAGATTATCAAATATATGAGAGTAACATTCCTATCTCCTGTGATAATACTTCTGCTATATGTTTATCTAAGAATCCTATCTTACATTCAAAAGCTAAACATATTGAGATTAAACATCATTTCATAAGGGACTATGTTCAGAAGGGTGTTATATCTTTAAACTTTGTGGATACAGACCATCAGTGGGCTGACATCTTTACAAAACCCCTTGCTGAAGATAGGTTTAAGTTCATTCTGAAGAATATCAGTATGGATTTATGCCCAGAATGAGAAGATGAGAAGATCTTATGTATGAGTATCTTCTGAAATGAGATTGGATTAGTCTTTTATAAGAAGTTCTGATTGTAATCAATTAGAAGTAGTGATTCAGTTATTACTAACGTTTCATTGTCTAAGTTGACTCAGAATCTCTTTAAAAGTAAAACAGCTGTAACTGGCTATCCAGATGGTAAACACGTGTTCACTATCTCTGGACAAGCGTGCGTGCAGTTGAGGGGACGCCTACTTAGGTAACTGTGCAAATCACTTCTTTTGTCATTATTATCTCTCCTCACGTCATGTAACATTAAATGCCATTCATCATTTCTTTTATTGTCCTTTACGTTTTTATATCCTTCAAACGTTTTCCTTCCCTAGAACGTTTTCCTTCCCCACATTCCCTCTATTTATTTCTCCATTTCTTTGCATTCTTCAATCAATCTTTGCGCTCTCTCTCTCTCTCTCTCTCTCTCTCTCTCTCTCTCTCTCTCTCTCTCTCTCTCTCTCTCTTTCTCTCACTTTTCTATGAATATTTTTTTGCATAAACCTTAGTTTATTCATCTTCAACCTAGCATTCACCATGAATCCGTCTTCAAGTTTCCCTCAAGAGGTTTCTCCACTGAAAACTTGCTTCAGTCCTCCATCAGTAATGGAAGTTATGTGCAAATCTCATGTGGACGCTGATGATTTGGGTGCTTATGGTTTCAACCAAGATGCAAAGGCGGAGGATCAAGGGTGGTCGATCTATATGAATAGAACGGTTGGAAGGGTTGTCTGGTTCCAGGTTGAGAAACAAATCTCGGGGATCACTGACATTGATTCCAAGACGGATCTCTCAAGATTCCAAGTAGTCTCGAGTCTGATCTCTTATGTGATGCTGTTATCAACACTTATCCAAAGGAAGAAGACTTTCTTGAGATATTGGATGACGTTAAGGATCATGTTCTTGACTTCTATGTTAAGAGAAAGCCCCGTTTGAGACATTAGCTCTCCTCCTGTGAACTGTCTCTCACTTCCTCCTTGAATTCATGCATCTCTCCTACAGTGGAGGTTCTAGTCTGGACAGGCATGCAGAGTTTCAAGCTTTCATGGCTGAACAAACTGAGAAGACCGCAGGGATTCATGATATGTTAGCTAGGATTATGTCTAAGCTAGGGTTGTAGTTCTTAAGTCTTTGTAGTTTTCTTTCCTTGTTGCATCTGTTTTCTGCATACATCTTTTGTAATCCTGCTGGTTTAAATCAATGAAAAGTTTAATTCTGTTTCTTTCCTTTGTTGTTTTCTACATCTGAATCTTTTATATTCTTTTTGATGTTATGACAAAAAGGAGGAGAAAATATATGGTAAATGATCTGATTAATATTATCAGTTACCGGGTAAAAAGACCCCACATTACTAACAGAACTTGCAAAGTTCTATGTTTTTAAGTTGTGTTGTTGCAGGAATTGAAGATTCTCTTTAAAGATCAACATAAGAAGCAACAAGATGAGTCAAGCCCTTGGATTCTTGAAGCAAGCTAAGTGCTATGAAGCTTCAGAATCAGAAGCAAGAAGGAAGAATGTTCAGATATTCTGATGATAGAATATGATCTGATTTTGAATGTCTATTTGTTCTGATACATTCTATATGGCTTATATGGCTCTGATACATATTATGTGTTCTGAAACATATTTTATGTTCTGATTCATTCATGCTGACTTTTGTCGTTTAGTTTTGTTCTGTAACATTTCAGGATGTAGAGATGCTCTGATGATGCTCTGGTACATTCAACAATGTTCTGATACAATCTAGCATGAAGTGATGAAAGAAGAAATTCAAGCTCTGAAGCTGTCCAAATGGAAGCAAGAATCAGAAGCTGTGAGTGTTCTAAAGATCAAAGAAATTCAAGTTCTGAAGTTGTCCGATGGAAGCAAAAGTCAGAAGCTGTGAATGTTCTGAAGATCAAAGAAATTCAAGTTCTGAAGCTGTCCAATGGAAGCAGAAATCAGAAGCTGTGAATGTTCTGAAGATCAAAGAAATTCAAGTTCTGAAGCTGTCCGGTGGAAGCAAAAGTCAGAAGCTGTGAATGTTCTGAGGATCTAAAAGAAATTCAATGTTCTGAAGCTGTCCGATGGAAGCAAAATTCAGAAGCTGTGAATGTTCTGAGGATCTAAAAGAAATTCAATGTTCTGAAGCTGTCCGATGGAAGCAAAAGTCAGAAGCTGTGAATGTTCTGAGGATCTAAAGAAATTCAATGTTCTGAAGCTGTCCTATGGAAGCAGAAATCAGAAGTAATGAATGTTTTGAAGATCAAGCACTGTGAACGTCTCTACCGAAATAATCAGGGAAGTCTTTTATTTATAAAATTCTTCTAGTATTAATTTCAGGGGGAGATTATTCATCTCAGGGGGAGATTGTTAATCTCAGGGGGAGACATATTCACATGCTTATGCTATAGCTGTGTAATTTGTCTTTAGCCGTCTGCTCTTTCTGATCGCAAATTCATATCATTTATATATGTTTTTGTCATCATCAGAAAGGGGGAGATTGTTAGAACAAGATTTGTTCTGATCAATATTCTTAGTTTTGATGATAACAAGGATATGAATTTTGTGTGAGATAATGTGGTACTCTAATACATTGCAATTTCCCTTTCAGGAAATATATAAAGAGTATGCACAAATCAGCGCTCAGAAGCTTTGTCTCAGAAGGTTCAGCATGCAACATCAGAACATGGTCTGGCAAGACATCAGAAGATGGTCAAGGCAGAATCAGAACATGGGTCTATGGAAGCATCAGAAGAACTTGAGATCAGAAGCAGAAGCACTTAAGTTCTCATGGTATCACGCTCAGAAGCACTTCAAGGTCAGAAGACAAGAATATGCTATGCACCAAGCTGTTTGACTCTGATGATATTCAAATATTATATACACAAACATCAGATCAGAAGAAAGTACAGGTGGCAGGCTACGCTGACTGACAAAAGGAACGTTGAAAGCTATTAAAGGCAACGTTAGTAGACACAGCGTGAACAAGGCTCGAGGTAGTTGACAAAAGCGTGAAACATTAAATGCAATGTTGTACGGAATACGCAAAGCATTAAATGCGCCCAACGGTCATCTTCTCAAAGTGCCTATAAATATGAAGTTCTGATGAGAAGCAAGGTTACCAATTCTGAACGAAATTATTCTGAAAAACTTGCTGAAACGCTGTTCAAACTCAAAGCTCAGAAACTTCATTTTCATCAAAGCTCACTACATTGCTGTTGTAATATATTAGTGAGATTAAGCTTAAACGTTAAGAGAAATATCACTGTTGTGATTATAACTTTTCAGAAGCATTGTAAAACTCTTATTTGATTACATTAATTTGTAAGTAACTAGAGTGATCAAGTGTTGATCAGGATACTCTAGGAAGTCTTAGCTTGTGTCTAAGCAGTTTTAATTAGAGTTATCACGTGGTGGTCAGGATACTCTAAGAAAGTCTTAGCTTGTGTCTAAGCATTTGTTCCTGGAGTGATCAGGTTGTGATCAGGATACTCTAGAAGACTTAGTCGCGGACTAAGTGGAAAACCATTGTAATCTGTTGCGATTAGTGGATTAAATCCTCAGGTGAGGTAAATCACTCCGTGGGGGTGGACTGGAGTAGTTTAGTTAACAACGAACCAGGATAAAAATAACTGTGCATATTGTTTTTATCGTTCAAGTTTTTAGACTACACTTATTCAAACCCCCCCCCTTTCTAAGTGTTTTTCTATCCTTCACAAAGTTCACTCATCATAGATATTTCAAACTCATTTTTCATAATATCAGAAAAATCCTTACACAAAGATTTGTTAGTATCACCAAATATAATATCGTCAAGATAAAATTGTACAGGTAAAATGACATGCTCATATTTTTTTATAGACAATGTTATATCAACCTTTCCTCTTTGAAAATTTTTTCAAGCAGAAACATGATTAAACAAACATACCAAGCGTAAAAGGCTTGTTTTAATGCATAAATACTAGGAGAAGAATTTTTTTTGAAACCAAGAGGTTGAACAACATATACTTCCTCTTTAACGTAACCATTTAAAAAATACACACTACTACAAATAATACATTTTATGACAAAGCTTTCACCTCAGCCAAAATAAAACTGAGGTATAATGTCAAGGCACACCATATTTTATTTTATTTTTAAATAAAAACAACAAATTCCCTCGGTTTTTAATATAATCGAGGGAAAAACAACTCAGGACACACTTCGAATTCCAGTTATTGCAGATTATGTTTTTATTTCTTTATAAGTGTTAACTAAATAATTTATCTCTTCGGTTTCTGTAATAACCGAGGGATAAAATAATCAGATTTTACTATAAAAGCACTCGTTAAACAAATTTTTACCCTAATTCATACTAATATGTAGCCACCCCAAACTCGTATGCATCATTCTTTTGGATGGATTTCAAGACAAAAAAAATCTTCAATGTTCTTCTATCCTTGAATAAAACATTTTTTCTGCACTTGCAATCTATCTCACATAATGGCGTTGATGTTGTTGTATTTTTGAAACAACGCTTAGTTAAAGAAGGTTGGAAAAGTTCCCTATGATAGATTTCAAGTGTATAAAATCATTTTTGCTTCAGGTTAAACAAAGAAGGATGTTCAACCTTTGAAAATATATATGCAACAAAACCTGGAATTGCAGCGACAATGATGAATCTGGATTTTTTTAAATATTGTGTGTAAACAATGTAATGTTAAAAAAAATATTATTCACCTCAGTTTTCTTCTAAAACCAAGGGGCGAATATATTTTACCTTAGTTTCTGTCAAAATCGAGAGAATAATTTGGCGTATTATTGATGATATTGATCATCGTCGTTAAACAAATCTTTGTCGTCCATTTCATGACTATAACGCTCAAGACACTACCATTAATGATTCGTATGAAACATTAAAAACTTCCATTAAAAAAGCATTCTGAATATCGAAAAGAGCATTCTGAATACCATTGTGAAGCATCATGAAGCGCTTGAAACTATCTACATCCACCACTTTAAGTTTTGCCATGAAAACATCTCTACGATGGATTGAAAGAGTAGAAAATTATTTGAGTTTAAGGTTTGTGTTCTTATATATTTATTTGACACTACAAAAAAAAGGTCTCCTGCCACGACCAAGAAACCGAGGCTTTATGCAAAATAACCGTGGCGTAACGCTGAGGCCACGGTTTGGCCACGATAATCCAACTGTGGGATATGCGGCCGTGGCCTAAAGTATAGTCCACGGTTTTTTGGTATATACCACGTTTTTTTGACATCCGTGGCTTTTATAGGCCACGGTTTAGGTAGTTTGATTAAGGCCGCGGTTTATATTTGCCATGATTACAGAACTATGGCCATATGATAAAGCCACGGTTTGGTTATGACCACAGATTTAAAACCGTGGTTATATGTTATGCATTCTAAACCATTAATCTTGCCACGGTTTATTTCTGTATCATTACATAAATATGTCATTATATATATATATATATATATATATATATATATATATATATACATATATATATATATACATATATATATATATATATATATATATATATATATATATATATAAATGCACATGCATTAATAATCAAAAACCAATAATTATTACCAGCTGCATCAAATGATACAAATATCTATTGTTGACAATTGTTTTGAATGAGTTTTGGTAATCTTGAACAAACACAAGTAGGTTCATGACAGAATTCAAACATCTTTTTATGACATCCTATGAGTGGTTGGTTCATGATTAGCTAAACTGTAAATATATATTTCACAACAACTTAAAATATAACAAATCTCCATGCTAGCTAGCCTACCATTTCACATTCTAGCAGGGCGGGGAGCTCCAGGTCCAGTAGGGTGGGGAGCTTGACCATGTTAAATTCAGATGCTAATGCTTGCAACCATTCATCGTTTTTAACTTCTTCTTCTTTTTCTAACAACGTGTAAACTGCGATGGAGGTTATTAGCTAACATCAACTAGTACTTCAAGAATATGTTAATTCAATATGCATGCTATGTAGCCTTTTTTGGAGGCTTCAAGAAAAAGAGATTCATAAAACATATAACTTTAGTAAATTTAAAATTTAGATAAATTATATCTACATAGAAACACAATAAAATTTAGGGTAGTAATTTTGATGACAAGTGCCTTTAAAATATTCAAAATCAATGCATTAAAAGCTGGAAGAAAAGGTCATCAATCACCACTTTATAATCATACCCTAGTTTGTTGGCACTGTCATGGAATTCATCCATCTCATTGGTTGGAACCTGAATTCCAACACTAGTACAAAAAGTACTTGTTTGAACCTGAATTCATCCATCATAAGAAAATAATTAATTAATCAACAAAATTATTGCGAATGATAGAACCGTGTAATGAACCTTCAAGTGAGCAGCAACACAGTAGCTGCAACATTACAACAAAGGGAAAGTGAGCAATAAACAAGAGCAGAATATTAAAAAACTTATATCTTGTTTGACATTCAATGAGCTGCACATTTTTTTCTGTGTATGCAAGAAGCATTTAAGCACAAACATGGCTTAACATTTGATGCATGAGTAATTAGTAATGACATAATGAATCGTATTGCAATATACCTTAATCCGTTTCCACTAGATTTGTTTTGCTGACAACTTTTTGAAGTCTCTCGGTGGATAAAAATTGTCCTACAAAACATAAAGTAATGAAATTAAATTAATTTTTGTATAAGACATAAAAAATTATTAATATCCACCCAACTGGAATTCTATAACACTTCAGTTAGTAATAATCAATATAATGTCGTATCTTAACCATATAAGATTTAGTCAATTGAAAGTTGAAATAGCATCATAGATTCACATCCTTCCACAAGGGACATTGAATAATCAGGGGCCAGAAGGTTAAGGCCACTAAACTTAATGATAAAAGCTCAGAAGCCAAGCGTAAGAAGTAAATTTCATTGAAGAAACCCACATAGGGATTCTTCTTATATGTTAAGATCTCATCACTGCAACGGAGCATTCACTATTACTGACAGATTATTGGTAACATTCAAATACGAAGAGGACGTTACCCACAATGAACAAAATACTTTTGGGATTGAGGGGTAAAACTCATAAAAAATATCATAGGTTAGAAAGTTATAGGGAAAATATTAGGAAATGACTAGAGTAAGATAGACCATTGATTAAAACTAAATGTACAGAAAACAATATTTTCAAACCAAACTTGATATGTAATTGCCTATATCAATAGTTTACACAACAAACATTAACTTGGTGCTCCATCAATGCCATAATATCAAGAAATCATCTTTAAAAATTTACCAATGTAATTTCATAAGAACCTTCCACATTATAATGCTTTCTTGGTTAAAGACTCACTAATTTTAATCTAAATCAACATCTCAAAATACAAAGCCATTATTTAACAAAATACTGCAGAGGCATATAAACATTACCACATTAATCAAAACTGTTAGAGATATTCGCCCAAATTTAACTAGTCATCATAAATCAAAAACAAAATTTTAACAGTCTTAAGCAAAATAAACCGAAGCAATAAAAAAACATGTAAACCAACTCGTCCTCGTAATATTTCCCTAAACAAAATCTGAAAAATAAATAAACACCTCAAACCGCTTATGTATTAGTGGCTCTGGTGTAAATCTGTTGGCTAGCATGAGCAGAAACAAACCTAATCAAACCTCTCGCCATCAAATCTTTGATCGCACAACGTGCCAAAGATCCATTAATCTGTAAGAAAACAACACAAACAAATTAAAAAACTTAGAAATTTAGCGAGCTTCAGTGAGAAGCAGACGATCGGAGAAAACAGACGGAGTGATGAGTTTGTACTTGGGAGCTTCAGTGAGAAGCTTATCGTAGGTGCCTTGGTCGAATAAGACCATGTTATTGACCTTTTCCTTTTGCTTACCCTTGCTCCATTTCTTCTTCTTCTGTTTTCCTCCTCCGGATTTCGCTGGCTTTGACGACGGTGGCGGTGCCTTCTCCTTCTTAGGTGTCTGTTAAGGTCAACAACGCAAATAATGAAATTAAGCTCAATGCAATATAGTGATACAGATCTGAGAAAATTAGCGATGGAATTTGGGGATAAAAGTTACCATTAGGGTTTGGAAATTGGAATGACCGAGGTGGTGGAAGCCGTCAGAGAAGTGGGAGAAAGGTTTGTTAACAAACAGTATGGATACGACCGTAGAGTGAAGAGAGTTCTGCAGCGCCACAAATGTAATAGAATTTGGGCTTGAGGGTTTAAAAGGGAGTGTATCCACCACCGCCGCATATGAGAAAGAGAAGAATGAGGGGTTGGCCACCGTTCGTTTGAAGATGGAGAGAGTATGCCATGTGAGGGTTTTCGTTTGAAGAAGGAGAGGCGAGTGATGAGAGGGAGAAGAGAGGAAACAGATGGAATGAGAGAGGACAAGAGAAAGAGGAAACAGAAATGATCGAGAGAGGACAAGAGAAATGTTTTATTTGTTTTAGTTTTTTCTTCTTTTTAATCTTATATATATATATATATATATATATATATATATATATATATATATATATATATATATATATATATATATATATATATATATATATATATATATATATATAAAACAAGAGAAAAGAGGGAAACAAAAAGAAGAGGGGGAAAACATGGCGGGCACTAATTTTTTGGACTTGGGCCACAGTTTTTAGTCAAAATTATAAGGTCGCGGTTTTTTCTTTGCGGCTTAAAATATCCGCAGTTGTATAACCGTAGCAATTGAAGTAATTAAAGGCCACAGTTTCATACTCCGGATTCAATATTTTATAACATAATTCTACGCTTTGATAACCATGGCCAAATCATATATGTGGCCACAGTTTCTGAGCTGTGGAAAATTTTAGCGTGGCCGTAGGGCAAAAATGTAGTAGTGTGAGCATAAAATCATTTGTTTATCTAACGCTTTTTTGTTTTATTTCATAAACAAATGCATACAAAAGCAATTGAATTGATCCTATACCTAATATTTTCTCTTCCCCTAAATTCTTTGATTTGAAGATCTAAAATCTAAATCTTCAGGAAAATTAATTTTTTTTCTATGTAAACAATGTAATATTATGAATAAACAATGTAGTTTGTAAAAAAATAATTTATTAATATTCTGTATAAACAATGTAACGAGTTTTGAAAAAAAACTATATTACCCATCAGTTTTATATTAAGCGAGGGGTAAAGTGGAAGATTTTTATGCCGTCTTTCGTTACCTCGCTTCTGTAGTCGATGTTACATGCATTCACGTCCTAGGTAAAACGTATTATTTGTAGTAGTGACATTATTGACATCCATTTGGAAGAGTTTGAAGTCCATGATGATGCAAGAGAACACTAAAATCATTTTTATGGCCTCTAGTCAAGCTACACAGAGCATAGATCTTCGAAATCTATGCATTCCTGTTAATTGTATATTTTGACAACGAGTTTTGCTTTATTTTTTAAAACAATGTCATTTTCATCAAGTTTGTTGTAAAATATTCACTTGATTCCATTTATTAGATTAGTCCTAAATTTGGAACAAACATTGATTCTCTCGAATTGATTTAACTATTCTTGTTTAGAAAAAGACCAATATTTATCAATGATAGTTTCATTGTTGTCCTTTAACTCAATTTATAAAACAAAAGACCATAAATAATTCTTATATTTATTTTTAACTTTCAATAGTGCTTATTTGATTCATTTAATAGTGTTTAGAAAAATTGAAATAGACTTGTACGATGAAGAAGATGAAAGTGATGATCTTTACTCCCTCCGGACTCAAATATAAAAAACAAAAAAATAATAATTTTTATGGTCTTAAATATAAGAAAAAATCTATAGTTAATTCAAAGTCATTATTCTAATATATCCTACAATTTTTTACATTTTAATATTTGCAACGATTTCTAAAGAAAAAATAAGGGTAAAATTAAATACATTGAGACATTTTTTTTAAAGGATGAGTTTTTTTTAGATTTACTTCTATATGAGACCGGAGAAAGTATGTCACTAATTGTGACACTAATTTTTTTAATGAGTGAATGTATAGGTTTGAATGATGAAGTTGATGAACCTTTTGTCTTTAATTCTATCACTAATCATTTTAGTGATTAAATTTTTAAATTTGAATGATGAAGATGCTTTTGATTTCTAATTTTGTGACAGACTTTCTATATTTTGCTATTTTTTGTTGTTGTTGTAATTATATTTAGATGTGTTGATTTTATTATTTTTTATTATATGGAATTTTTTATTTTGTTTTTTTTTAAGAAATTAATAGGTTAAAGTGTGATATTTATTTATTTTAATAAAATGATTTGCACTTGTAAAAATAATATTCTTGATAACCTTTTTTTATTTAATTTTATTTTTAATTTACTTTTTAAAATAATTATTTAAAATTTATGTGTATAATATCATGTTTTATATATATTTTTTAATAGACAATAAGATTAACAAAGGAGTATAATGGATATTCTATTCGAAATACAACGCGGAAAAATAAAGTGTTAATCACTTCACGTCATAAAAAATTGAGTAATTTTAATGAGTGATTAAAATTCGAGGATCTTCATATTTTAGAGAAAAATATGTATGTTTTTCCAGATTTGCAACTAATTTTTTCTTAATTATACCTTTTTCTTAGAAAAGTTTATGTAGAGCCAAGAACACCTAATTTTGCTTGTTTTAGTCCCTTCCCTTAGATCCTTATGACCTAGCTAGTATGACACATCTAGCTACAAAATACTTGTAATCATTAAATTACCACCAAATCGTATTTTAAAAGTGAGATTAGTTGAAATACATTTGGAGTACTTAGGGTTAACAATAAGTTTATTGTTTCAACTTGGTTATAATTATGTGTAGCGTTCAATTAAAGGATTGATCATGCTCACTAAATGTATATGAGCACAATTAGGTAGTATACCAGATAGATCGCAGTAGACAATTGTAAGGGTATTCAAAACCAAATCAACCCAATAGAAAACCGCAAACTAAACTAAACCAAATCGAAACCGCAAACCAAACTAAACCAAATCGAAACCGCAAAAAATCGCATTTGTTTCGGGTTAATTTGGGCCATCTTTTAACAAAAGCGCACGGTTCGGTTTGCGGTTTGTATTTTGTAAACCAAACCAAACCGAATCAAACCGCATTATGTTACAACCTAACTTTTACTTAACTCACATCCAACCCAAACTTCAATCTATTATAACTTAGCCTTATGATTACGTACAATTTTCTCATCCTTACACATATGATTTTAGTCCTGATCTTCTCAAATTTCTAATAGCATTATCGCGTCTTCTTTGCCACATACACCTTCCCTCTCTTATATTATTTCTTTTTCACTTTCTCATTTTTGTGCAAATGTTCCCTATTTCAGTTTCGTTTTTATCGCACATCTTCTTCTCTAATCTCTCAACTCTTTTGTTTTTTTTCTTTTTCACCTTCACTAATCTCTCGTCTCTTCTATTTTTTTTCATTCTAATAATTTTTATATTGTTTTATACTATTATTTTATGTTTATTATTCAACTTTTGTCTAATTTAATTTTTACATATTAAATAGAAAGTTGTTGTCAAAATATGACGAGTTTTGTTATTTGATAGTGTATGAATGTCTAAATACAAAGTTGTCATCTATATGTATATGTACGGTTCAATAAATAATTTGTAAAAAACCGAACCGAACCAAACGAACCGAACCAAACCGCATTAGTTTGGTTTGGTTTGGTTCGGATCTTTTTTAAAAGCCAACCAAATCAAACCGCACAATTTTTTCTCTTGCGGTTCGGATGATTTTTTCCGTCAAAACCGTCAAAACCGCACCGCGAACACCCCTAGACAATTGTAATAATTGTAAGACTGTTACACATAAATATAAATAAATACATGCAAGTATTGTTGGTTAATTATTATATATTATTTTTTCGTAATTTATTCTCAATTTTGTGTTCTATTTCTACCAGATGAATAGTTATTAAATTTTATACTATAGTGATGTATTATAATTAGAGATTAGTATAAGGAATTAAATGATGTGTTTTCAGTTTTTAAACGTTCAGATAAAATGTAATTATATGAGTTTTTAAAAATACTCCAAGCTAAATGTGGCAGATTTTCAAATGAATCCAAGACTTAATTAAAAATAATTAATTAATTCAAATAGTGTTACACTATTTATTTTTGTGATACATTGTACTTTGTAACGCAATTTTAACATTTATAAAATTGGATAAAGAGAGAATATTAAATACTTGTTTATGAAGAGGTAGTGGACACATAGAACTCAAGTTAAAAAAAAAAAAGTTGTAATAAGTTGCGTAAAGGTAAATTTTATGACACGAAAGATTCTTTATTATGTTAAGCTCATCTCTTTTTATTTTTTTGGTAAAATGTCAAGTTCATCTCTTAAGATGAGAAACGCTTCCAACAAGAGATGAAAATTCACGTTTGTGTCAAAAAAAGGAAGGTAAAAAGGAACAAACACGCACTAGTACAAAAATGACAATACAATTTATAAATTTACACCCATTATACTAAAAACGGGTGTAAATAAGACATAAGATGACAAATTTGTAAATAAAGTCTTATTTTTAGTATTGACAAGTAATCATGGACACTCTATTTTTAAAAAATGGGTGTAAATTAAAAAAAAAAATATAATCAAGTGTTTATTACTCCTTTTTTTTCAATAACGGGCGTAAATAAGAAAAGTAAAATAAATTTAATTTTTATTATCTGTAAAATAGTAAAAGTTAATATTTGTATTTCTCTTTCTCCTTTCATTGAACCCTAATCACCATTTTTATGCTCTTAATTTCACCAAGTCAACTCCAAATCTTTCAAATCCCAATTTCACATCCACCCTGAATCATTCTTCACAACCCGAAACACCACCACCCTCTGATTCCATCACCTCGTCACAACCCGAACCGCCACCACCGTCTGATTCTCTTCATCTCCGACTCGGAGCCACCAACCAACACTGCAACCATCGTGTAACAAAAAACGACACCGTTTCGATCAATGGTTAAGGGTTTGCACAGCCAAAACCTCCCCGCCGATGTAGCACATGTCGTCGATCAGCTAGAGCGCCACTGCTTGGCTCCCGATGGATCTCTCATCTCCAAGCCTCTCTACAACGATCTACAACTCGTAATACTCTCTCTAAACAATGCTCTCTATGTGTTTGTTGAATTTCCTCACATAATTGGAAAATGGGTGCTTCATTTTATCATTAAAAACTCGACCCATTTTGTTAAATGTCCAATAAATTGAATAAAAGTTTGGTGGGTACTGAAATGTGTTGTTTGATTTGCAGGCTAGAGAGGAAATGTGCAGGGAACGACTTCGATATCTCGAAGCCATGGTATGTGAATGTTATCTTGTGTTTGGGTTACAGATTGGATTTAAACAATATGCATTGTTTGATTGTAATGTAAATAATGAATTAAATTCACATATGCGACTGCATCAAGAATGCTTCAACAACTTCATTCATGTTCATTCACTTCTTTAAGCATATTTTGTTTGGGTTACAGATTGGATTTAAACCATCTGCACTGTCACTTCAATCTAACCCAATTGTACACTTACTTTCATTGAAATTATTCTGTTTGGAAGAAGTGTGTGATGAAGTATTGAAATGAGGTCTTGGTACGATGGGTCAAACTTTCGGTACGGCGGCGAGGGGTAGACCTGCTAGGTTAACACTCCAACCCTCAAGTTAGTTATTGAGCCAGAAGTAATATGCAAGTAGGAACGAATTGAATACCTGAAACGGCGTGATCCGATCTTTATATAGTATGGGCATTAGAACCGTCCTCGTGTAATCCGACGCCTTTTGAGTTTTGCGGATGACCGTTCGATTAGATATCAACGGTGAGAGATATGATGGAGGGTGTGATCACCTGTTCTTGGGGGAAGTGAGGGTTCACCTGTTCGGTGTGACTTCCCTTTCGGCGCTTGTAATTGAGCTTTCTTTGCGGGCCTTGCTGACTGCACAAAACAGAAACTATTTTTTTTGCCACAATACCCACCTTTATAACTCTATTTTAGAAATGATAATTTGACAATAAAAATTGAAGGAACTTCACGGTAAAACTAATTTATACCGTAATATATGCTAATTAAGTTCTTATGATGTGTTTGGATTGAAGGTTTTGTAGGGAAAGAATCACATGATAATATTTATATCTTTTCTTTTCTAAGTCTATATGTAATACGGTGAACTGACTTTTTAATAATCGGAATGTCGCGGTTAAGCAAGAGTCGCCACCGACTTTTATTTTATCCAAATATCGGAAAGGCTAAAAGAACAGGAAAAACCTTTTAAATAAAAAATAGGGTTCGGGGGGTAATTATGCAAAGGGAAGGTGTAAGGCACCCTTTGCATCCATGGTTTTCCATGGGCTCTTAATTGCTTTGCTTGCTCGTTTGTTTTTTTTAAAAAAGGTAGATGAAAGAAAAAAGTGGACTTTAGCTCGTAAATGAGCGTAGCCAGTTTTCGAAGAATTGTGAGAAAGAATATTAAAGATGAGCATTGCAAGGCAATTAGGGGCAATTACCTTAAACTCAGATGATAGGTCTCTTTTTAGCCTTTCAGAATGAAAGGGTCAATCCTTGCCATAAAAGGGCAGGAAGCCTTTCGTTTGGAGGTTGAAGGGTCGTCGAAGCATCCTTTGCCATGAGACTGTCCCATGCCATAGAAGGGCAAGTAGTCTAAGGCAAGAATCAGAATAAGCCATTTTCGTTAGGCAACCAGAAGATACCTCAGCCTTTTTCCGTAGGCAACTTCCGAGGGTCGAGGTCATTTGTGTATCGAAGGCAGCATCATTTAGGGTCGTGACCTTTTTATCGAGGCAACATGGCTGAGGTATCCTCATATTCGAGGGACTTGGCTTATTCTGCAAAAAAACACAAGGCAACAGGCAACAAGGCAACAGGCAACAAGGCAACAGAGAGGTTACCCAAAAGCGTGCGTGTGTGCACCAATCACGTGGTTCAATTCAGTTATTTATCTTGTAATTAGTGACTCTAATCCAGTTTAAATTTGCACTCCCTAAATTACTAACCACGCAATTTAAATAATATAATCACACAAATACGGGGGAGGGAAATTGTAACCTGCGGATCCCTTAATAGGGTTTGACATAAGTAATAATAAAGCATAAAATATTTAAGGTTAGGGTTTAGGGTTACCAACACTCGTAGCCTTGGCGGTCAACAAACCCTGAAAATTGAAAAGGAAAGAATAAACAGAAGAGAGTGAGTGTATTATTTGTTCTGAGGCAACTAGGGTTAACCCTAAAAAATAAACATAACATTACGGAAAAAGGGTAAAAGAAAACTTAGCTTCGATTGATGAAGGTTGAGAATTGGAGGTAGATTGAAGCATTGACTCTGACCATCTGATAATTGAATAGAGAAATAAGAGGAAGTGAGTGTAGAGGGATTTCATTGACAGGGGCAATCAAACCCTAATTAAAACAAAATAATAGGCGAAAAATATTAAATAAGAAGAAATTAGAACTTAGCTTTGCATTTGACGTGGCGCGTAGTCGGAATGTATTTGAGAAGCCAACCTGAAAAAAGACACGGAAAACAAATATCTCAATGTATGGAATGATCTTCGTAAATCTTGATTAGGGTACGAATTAAATAAGAAAATAAAAAAGATTTAATTAATTATTGGTCTCGCGACCTAATTAATTTAATCGGGAAGAGAAAATAAAATCGAGCACACAGGTATTTTTTAGGAATTTTTTTAGAGTTAAAATGAAATAAACATGAATTTTTCAAGTAATTAAATAATTAAATATAATTTGAATAAGAAAATAAATAAATATAATACAAATAACTATATAATAAATATTCAATATATAAATAAATAATTAAGAAAATAAAATTATTATAAATAAATAAAACATAATAATAAGTGATAATCAAATAAATAAAGAAATAAATATATATGAAATTAATAAATAAAATAAATATTTTTATTATTTTTTATGAAAAAGGAAATTAAAAAAAAACAATTTTGTGAAAAAAGGAATATCTAAAAAATGTTCTAAAAACAAACAAATATATAAATAAGATAAAAAAACATAATATTATATAAAAATAAAAAGAAAATTGAGAAACTCAGCTTGGATCGTATGGGGAGCGTCCATGGGAGTCCATGGTGCTACTTCACTCCTGATGCGTTGGATCGGCTGGGATGGAGATCTAACGGTGGTCTTTGGAGAGTGCATAATGGGCGTGTCTTGGCTAAACGCACGCGATCTGCAATTGGTATGAAACAAACAAATGGGCAAAATTGTTGCGTGACGCTGGGATCGAACCCAGGTCACCTTGGTTATGAGTGAACGCGCCTTACCACTAAACCAGAATCCATTAGCTGTTAAAAACTTCCTCCTTAATAAATAAATAAAAAAAAACAAATTGAAGAATTTAGAAAGAAGACTCTGCGCCCAGACTTCTCCTTCAACCTCTGTATTTTCTGGAAAAACACCTTTACCTACGGATGGCTTGCATGGCTATAAGCTTTGCAACATCAAAATAACAATATATGCTATATCAACTCAAAGTGAAGCCGTGGTTCATCACGGTTCGATCTTGCGAATTCAACCACGGTTCCCATTCGGCCCAATTTAACCTGCCACGAAAATCCCTAAACCGAAACCTTATTGCTCATTCATGGTGGATCACGCTATGGTTATGCAAACACACAATTAATTGCCCAGAAACGTTTGATACATCAACCTAAATACGATTATGCAACCAAATAACATTCATGATGCATAAATAATTCGAATTGATTAAAATAAAAAAATTGGCAAACCGAAGCGTATTAGCGATGATTCTGAGAGTCTCAGGTCTTGATGAAGATCCAAATAGCTTTGGTGAATACCAAGGAACGTGACTAAATCTTCAAATCGCTCTGAATCTGACTGTAGGTTCGAAATCGAACTTTGACCTTTCTTGAAGGGATGTGAGTTCGGTTAGGACTCTTGGAGGCAGCCAACCCCTTTTTCGTCTGATCATCTCCTCATATATATGGGCAGCGATTTAGGTCAAGAAATTGGTGTCAAATCTCCAAATTTTAGGAGATTGAGATTTGATTTGGAAGAGATTTAGAATTTTCCGTTTTGAACTCAATCAAGCTTCCATTAGATTTTTATTACTGATTAAAAAAAAATCACGTACATCATAGTTGCTTTCTTTAATTTATTTTAATTTTTTTTTTGATTTAAATTAAAATCAAAATAAATAAAACCAAAGTCAAGGTGATGCACAAATGGGCTTGGAGATCTTTGCTCTTCAAATTCATGTTTACACCCCATCAATTAGGCCCATTTATTCAATATTGCTCCGTTTAACCTTTTATATATTTTTTTAAGATAGCCTAACTTGTGCCAACCATTTCTCATGAATTTCCCTATAGTAAACTCAGATATTTACTCGAGATTTGATCACAAAATAAATCAATATTGTATCTTTTATTTTTTTCATTATTCGATTACTTTATTTAAGAATCCAAATAAAATAATAATAATGATAAGAAGTAAAGGAATGGCTCTTCGGGTCTTATAATGGGTCATGAACATGCTTGAGATGGAAATCTTTTGAATTAGAGCCTGAATTTTGTCATGGAGATAGTATGGGGTATCATAGACCATATGAGATGCCTTGGAGCTTTTGATCCATTAATTTTTCCTCAGAGTGACAAAACCCTAGTTTTTGAACCTTGCTTAGGAGAGTGTGTCTTGGAGCTTTGTGTATTGATTTGAATTGGAATAGGAAAAAAATGTATGGGCAAATTTTGGGGTATTACAGCTGCCCCTGTTCAATTATCTTAAACCTGAAGATGTAGAGTGGTTTGTATGCCAGTCGGTATCTGAAGGTGGAAGATGATTGAACACTAGAATACCAAGAAATTTGCCCTAGCTGAAGTAGGGACTTTTGTCGGAGATGGGCTTATAGATGCCATCTGGTAGTTGTTGGAGTATGGATTGTTGCAAAAATTCTGCTTTTGTTGTCTTCCCTTTTTTGAATGTTGAGGAACCGTCAAAGGTATCGACTCAAATCTGTGTTGGGTTATTTAAGGAACCGTCAAAGGTATCGACTTAAATTTGAAACATATCATTGAGGCACCGTCAAAGGTATCGACTCAGATATGCAGATAGTTTGTATAAGGAACCGTCAAAGGTGTCGACTTATATCTGAAGGGTGTCGTTAAGGAACCGTCAAAGGTGTCGACTTAACTTTGGAGCATATCATTGAGGCACCGTCAAAGGTATCGACTCAGATATACAGATAGATTGTATAAGGAACCGTCAAAGGTGTCGACTTATATCTGAAAATGTGTTGTTAAGGAACCGTCAAAGGTGTCGACTTAACTCTTGATATATTAAGGAACCGTCAAAGGTATCGACTTAATACTTGAAAATAGATTGTTAAGGAACCGTCAAAGGTGTCTACTTAACTCTTGTAAATGGAGATAGTGGTATCCTGAAAAGTAGAGGTTAGTTTTCTTTATGCCATGTCATGATGCATGCAATGTGTTTGTGTGACGGGATTCTCAAAATAAATGAGGACCTCGTATGTTATGTATGCAATTGTCGCGCTGTTTTATGTATTATGTATGAACGTGTATGCAATTGTATGAATATGTTTATGACATATGATTCATGTTGTCTTAATTGAGAAAATAAATCTCGGTATCTTTGAAGATGTTCAGCTGGGGATTTACGGTTTCTGCTTGGGGATGATCAGTAATTTGATGTACCCTGATTTAGAGATATAAATGGACCATGTTGAAGAAGAGCAACTTGTTGGAGAAATAATAGTGTCGAAGATGTAAACTCTGTTGGGGAGTCATGTCTTTGTCGGGACGAGCACATTTGAAGATATCTTCTTAATGATTACCCTGAGGGGATATGATCTTCTGGCTCTGTAGGGAGATGTGGGTGTCTTGAAAGTTGCCCCCAGTATCATAGTTATTTACTACTCGATTCAGGACACGCTACTGAGTATTGATCGAAATGTTGAACTGGACTTGCATAGATTTGCCCCAGTTAACATGAACTTTGGAAAGATTCGCCTCATGAGGTCTTTGTGAGATGTACACTATGGGCAATATGCCCCCAGTAATCATAGGCTCATGACAATGTCTCGCGTTGATTGGGGAGTAGCTTTAGATATGCTTGGATGCATGCCCCTGATTGTTCGACCATCCATGAGAGAGTCTCGGAATCTCGACTTGATTGCCTCAGATTGATTGGGCCAAACGCGTCATGCCCTTTGTATACGTAAGAGACATGGCTTCTTGGAGTAATTTTGTTTTGTCGGGATAACTTTCAGTCATTAGTTGTACTCGGTGCAAGTTCTTTTTGATGCTAACATTTGAAATTATGTAGCAGGATATGTTTAATAATGTATTCGTGAGATGCAATGCATACGTTTGTCTTGAGTTTTTGGAAAACAGTAAAACAGGAGATGTAAAAGCATGATGTTTATAAAAACGCGATGTTTGTAAAAAAACAGAGTATTAACTCAGCATTCTTGGTAAACCTTTAGGAGTCAGGATACCTTTTTGGTGACAGTATGCTTTCGAACTAACCATGCTTCAATTCGGACTTTCAAGGGTTGTAACGTGGCTTGGTTCGCGGTTTAAGAAACAAAGGATAAAGGCTCAAAGTTTATTTGTACCCACCCCTCTTCGTGATGATCTTCAGTCCTAGGCCCAGTTAATTCAACTTGTGCATTCAGGTTCCAAGAGACTTTTGGATTTGCACTTTTGATAATAACGATGGTTCACAAGCAAAGAGAACTTTTGAGATGGCAGTCACTTCTTCCTTTTGGTAGTCACAACTTTGAGTTGTTCAGAAATTTATTGACTTCTCTTTTTTCATCTTTTTGATATCCCTAACTTTTGCCTGAACTGTCTATTTTGAGTTTACAGTCAGCGGGATGCCTTGATTTTTTGCCTAAGTCATCTTTGATTTTTGACTTAGCGGGCTTTTCTTTGTATATATGTTTTTTCATTTTTCTTTTTTTGAAAGATATTGACTGCCTTGCTTAATGATTGATGAACCATCATTGGTTTTTTGATTGACATCTCTGATACTTCTTTGATGTGTGTAGATGAACACTTGTGTTTGAAACCTTTATTGGAAGGTGTACTGAATGATTCTCTCAAAATAGAATGCACAGCCAAATTAACTGAGAACTATCCTGCCCCAGGTTATAATCAAAGGTTTTAATTAGTACAAGAAAGAAAACTTCTACTTCTTAGGCTCAAAGGGGTTAACGAGGGATTAACATCCTTATATCTCCACTGTTTAGGAATTGAAACAATGCCTGTACATCGTCAGCATAGTCCGCTCAAAAGCATACTGTATGAGGTTGCGGTATCGTTTTCTTCATCCTCCCTTAAAAGGCTTACAGCTTGGCAGGAGTTGAATATCACAAAAACACATGCAAAGTAAAGACATAATTTTAAAATGAGTGATAGCGAAATAAATTATTCAAGACAAACATATGCAAGGCACTGATGATGATTATTAAAATAAGATAATGTCTATCATAATTCGAATGTTTAAACAAACAGAATAGAAATTTGCAAATGAAAGTAAAACTAATGATTAAGAGTTTATCCTTCTAGCTATCCACATTATTAGCAGTTACATTAGGAGTCTCAGGAGGGTCAAACTCAACTTCTCCCGCATCGATCATATCTTGGATTTTGTTCCTCAATGTCCAGCAGCTATTCGTATCATGACCAGGACTATCAGAGTGGTATGCACACCTCATGTTAGGATTATAGCTTCGAGCAGAGGTGCTAGGATTCTTAGGGGGATCCTTTAGAGTGATCAACTCTAACTTCAACAGGTGTTGTAGTGCTTGAGCCAGTGACATATTGATCTTTGTGAACTGACGCTTAGGCTTGTCTTGCGTGCTTTGACGACTTCTCTGAGATGTCGGTGTGGAGATCAAAACTGCCCCAACAGATTGGCCATGGTTATTATTTGAATCTGACTTCCCACTGAGAGGCTTCTTTGTAATACCTGAGGATGTAGCGGTTTGAATCTTACCACTTCGGATGCCATTCTCAACACGTTCCCCAGTCAGTATAAGCTCAGTGAATCCAGATGACGAACTTCCCAGCAAATGACTATAGAAAGGGCCAGTCAATGTATTCATGAACATATCTACCATTTCTCTGTCAGCCAAGGAAGGTTTGACTCTTCCAGATAGATCTCTCCATTTCTGAGCATACTCCTTGAAACTTTCCTTAGGTCCCATAGACATGCTTTGTAGTTGCATGCGAGTTGGTGCGAGATCGGAATTATATTGGTATTGCTTATAGAAAGCAACAACCAAATCTTCCCAAGTATGGATGTTGGTACTTTCCAGTTGATAGTACCATTCGAGTTGAGTTCCAGATAAGCTTTCCTGAAAGAAATGGATCCAGAGCCTCTTATTTGCAGTGTGAGGCTGAATCTTCCTTACATAAGACCTCAAGTGCATCTTGGGACAGGAGACTCCATCATACTTAGCAAATGCGGGAGTTTTGAATTTCGGAGGAATAACAACCCCAGGAACGAGTCCAAGTTCTTCAAAATCCAACCCAGGTACCTTCTGGATTTCCACGCTTCTCAGACGCTCTTCTAACATCTTGTATTTGTCATCGGGTTGTTCTTCCTCATGGTAATAGTCCTCTTCTTCTTCAGAGAGTTTGGCAGAATCGTGGTTACTTTTTGCCTCAGTTTTGGTACTAGCATCATCATCTTGCTCATCTTCGTCACTGTCTTCAGAGGTTTCAGCATCCCTGAGTTGCAAGATCGGTCTAAGCTTTTTCACCTTAGTCTTCTTACCCTCTTTGGGAGTTTCAGCTTCTTCAACCTTTTTTAGAGGGCCTTTGAACCTTCTTCCCAGATTGAGAACACCCTTAGGTTTCTTGGTCTTCTTTTCCTTCTTAGTCAGAAGGGATTTCAGCTCATCTTGCCCCTTGGACAAATTCAGGATCAAGGCTTGGAATTCAGTATTTTGAACTTGGAGATTCTTCACAGATTGTTCGAGATCCATGATGCTGAAATAAACAGCGAGGAAGGATGAGAGACCTATTGTAAGAAACCTGTTATGCGGTGTTATGAATGCAAATGCAATGCTTTCAAGGATCTTTAGGAATTAAGTTAGCAACATTTAGAAAATGATTTGGTCATGTCTTTGTCTGAAGAAATCTGATTTTTGTCTTTGAATGTCTTTCTTTGAGAATCAAGCTCACCATATCCAGTGGGTCATAGCCTCTGATTCGGGAACTTCTGCATTTGAAGGTACATGGCTAGAGGAAAATAAATCCTCTCGCCCCTTGATTAGGTACTGAGTCTATGAATTGGAAGGTACGTGGCCAGAGGAAAATAAATCCTCTTGCCCCTAGATAGGAATTCAGTCCTTGATTAGAGCACCTGAAATCGTGCGCCCTAAATTCCTAAGATCCTTGAAAGGGTTATTTAATCATGTTATGCTTATGATGTCATGATGTCATGATGTTATGCGAATGCAGTTCGTTAGACTTAGTGCGAGATGGTAAGGACAAACAAGTCCTTTCAACAAAACCTGCAAGGAAATGAAAGTTAGTAGTAAACACAAACAAGTCACACAAGTCACGCAAGTCACACAAGTCGCACAGTTTTTGGCTTAAGGCTTGCATGGGGTCTGATCAGGTGTCCTTCCCAAGGGTATTTCTATGGATAAGGAGATTTCAGCAACGGGTTCTACCAAGTGACTCAGAATTGTCAGCCCCCTCTAAAGCACCCTCGAACATGGTACATGCATACCACGCAATGATACTTTAGGAAGAAACCTATCTGAGCTGTAGTATCGGGTAGCGACCATAACTTGGCATGCACCAAGAATAGCCCTCCCACTACGTTCCTAAAGGCCAGGATGGGTTAAGGGTAACTAAAGGTCCTTGAGCTCCGACGCACCCAAAGATACATGCATAAACCTCTCTCATACAAAAGAGGTACACAATAACCAGTGGAGGCCTAACTCAAGTGCGAACTTCACTTTGACCAACCCCAAGCATGCACAAGGGGGGTCTCCATGACTATGCCGCTCCTAATCTTAAGCGTTCTTGAATCCGGGAGTAGGATTCGTCCTTCATTTATTTCCCAAAACAGCCCTGAAAAATAAAGCAAACAAAGCAGACAATAGAAAACATTTAAGTGATTCCTAAACTTTTAAGGTAACCCCTCTTTTAATCGAAAAATCCCCAGCAGAGTCGCCAGTTCTGTAATACGGTGAACTGACTTTTTAATAATCGGAATGTCGCGGTTAAGCAAGAGTCGCCACCGACTTTTATTTTATCCAAATATCGGAAAGGCTAAAAGAACAGGAAAAACCTTTTAAATAAAAAATAGGGTTCGGGGGGTAATTATGCAAAGGGAAGGTGTAAGGCACCCTTTGCATCCATGGTTTTCCATGGGCTCTTAATTGCTTTGCTTGCTCGTTTGTTTTTTTTAAAAAAGGTAGATGAAAGAAAAAAGTGGACTTTAGCTCGTAAATGAGCGTAGCCAGTTTTCGAAGAATTGTGAGAAAGAATATTAAAGATGAGCATTGCAAGGCAATTAGGGGCAATTACCTTAAACTCAGATGATAGGTCTCTTTTTAGCCTTTCAGAATGAAAGGGTCAATCCTTGCCATAAAAGGGCAGGAAGCCTTTCGTTTGGAGGTTGAAGGGTCGTCGAAGCATCCTTTGCCATGAGACTGTCCCATGCCATAGAAGGGCAAGTAGTCTAAGGCAAGAATCAGAATAAGCCATTTTCGTTAGGCAACCAGAAGATACCTCAGCCTTTTTCCGTAGGCAACTTCCGAGGGTCGAGGTCATTTGTGTATCGAAGGCAGCATCATTTAGGGTCGTGACCTTTTTATCGAGGCAACATGGCTGAGGTATCCTCATATTCGAGGGACTTGGCTTATTCTGCAAAAAAACACAAGGCAACAGGCAACAAGGCAACAGGCAACAAGGCAACAGAGAGGTTACCCAAAAGCGTGCGTGTGTGCACCAATCACGTGGTTCAATTCAGTTATTTATCTTGTAATTAGTGACTCTAATCCAGTTTAAATTTGCACTCCCTAAATTACTAACCACGCAATTTAAATAATATAATCACACAAATACGGGGGAGGGAAATTGTAACCAGCGGATCCCTTAATAGGGTTTGACATAAGTAATAATAAAGCATAAAATATTTAAGGTTAGGGTTTAGGGTTACCAACACTCGTAGCCTTGGCGGTCAACAAACCCTGAAAATTGAAAAGGAAAGAATAAACAGAAGAGAGTGAGTGTATTATTTGTTCTGAGGCAACTAGGGTTAACCCTAAAAAATAAACATAACATTACGGAAAAAGGGTAAAAGAAAACTTAGCTTCGATTGATGAAGGTTGAGAATTGGAGGTAGATTGAAGCATTGACTCTGACCATCTGATAATTGAATAGAGAAATAAGAGGAAGTGAGTGTAGAGGGATTTCATTGACAGGGGCAATCAAACCCTAATTAAAATAAAATAATAGGCGAAAAATATTGAATAAGAAGAAATTAGAACTTAGCTTTGCATTTGACGTGGCGCGTAGTCGGAATGTATTTGAGAAGCCAACCTGAAAAAAGACACGGAAAACAAATATCTCAATGTATGGAATGATCTTCGTAAATCTTGATTAGGGTACGAATTAAATAAGAAAATAAAAAAGATTTAATTAATTATTGGTCTCGCGACCTAATTAATTTAATCGGGAAGAGAAAATAAAATCGAGCACACAGGTATTTTTTAGGAATTTTTTTAGAGTTAAAATGAAATAAACATGAATTTTTCAAGTAATTAAATAATTAAATATAATTTGAATAAGAAAATAAATAAATATAATACAAATAACTATATAATAAATATTCAATATATAAATAAATAATTAAGAAAATAAAATTATTATAAATAAATAAAACATAATAATAAGTGATAATCAAATAAATAAAGAAATAAATATATATGAAATTAATAAATAAAATAAATATTTTTATTATTTTTTATGAAAAAGGAAATTAAAAAAAAACAATTTTGTGAAAAAAGGAATATCTAAAAAATGTTCTAAAAACAAACAAATATATAAATAAGATAAAAAAACATAATATTATATAAAAATAAAAAGAAAATTGAGAAACTCAGCTTGGATCGTATGGGGAGCGTCTATGGGAGTCCATGGTGCTACTTCACTCCTGATGCGTTGGATCGGCTGGGATGGAGATCTAACGGTGGTCTTTGGAGAGTGCATAATGGGCGTGTCTTGGCTAAACGCACGCGATCTGCAATTGGTATGAAACAAACAAATGGGCAAAATTGTTGCGTGACGCTGGGATCGAACCCAGGTCACCTTGGTTATGAGTGAACGCGCCTTACCACTAAACCAGAATCCATTAGCTGTTAAAAACTTCCTCCTTAATAAATAAATAAAAAAAAACAAATTGAAGAATTTAGAAAGAAGACTCTGCGCCCAGACTTCTCCTTCAACCTCTGTATTTTCTGGAAAAACACCTTTACCTACGGATGGCTTGCATGGCTATAAGCTTTGCAACATCAAAATAACAATATATGCTATATCAACTCAAAGTGAAGCCGTGGTTCATCACGGTTCGATCTTGCGAATTCAACCACGGTTCCCATTCGGCCCAATTTAACCTGCCACGAAAATCCCTAAACCGAAACCTTATTGCTCATTCATGGTGGATCACGCTATGGTTATGCAAACACACAATTAATTGCCCAGAAACGTTTGATACATCAACCTAAATACGATTATGCAACCAAATAACATTCATGATGCATAAATAATTCGAATTGATTAAAATAAAAAAATTGGCAAACCGAAGCGTATTAGCGATGATTCTGAGAGTCTCAGGTCTTGATGAAGATCCAAATAGCTTTGGTGAATACCAAGGAACGTGACTAAATCTTCAAATCGCTCTGAATCTGACTGTAGGTTCGAAATCGAACTTTGACCTTTCTTGAAGGGATGTGAGTTCGGTTAGGACTCTTGGAGGCAGCCAACCCCTTTTTCGTCTGATCATCTCCTCATATATATGGGCAGCGATTTAGGTCAAGAAATTGGTGTCAAATCTCCAAATTTTAGGAGATTGAGATTTGATTTGGAAGAGATTTAGAATTTTCCGTTTTGAACTCAATCAAGCTTCCATTAGATTTTTATTACTGATTAAAAAAAAATCACGTACATCATAGTTGCTTTCTTTAATTTATTTTAATTTTTTTTTTGATTTAAATTAAAATCAAAATAAATAAAACCAAAGTCAAGGTGATGCACAAATGGGCTTGGAGATCTTTGCTCTTCAAATTCATGTTTACACCCCATCAATTAGGCCCATTTATTCAATATTGCTCCGTTTAACCTTTTATATATTTTTTTAAGATAGCCTAACTTGTGCCAACCATTTCTCATGAATTTCCCTATAGTAAACTCAGATATTTACTCGAGATTTGATCACAAAATAAATCAATATTGTATCTTTTATTTTTTTCATTATTCGATTACTTTATTTAAGAATCCAAATAAAATAATAATAATGATAAGAAGTAAAGGAATGGCTCTTCGGGTCTTATAATGGGTCATGAACATGCTTGAGATGGAAATCTTTTGAATTAGAGCCTGAATTTTGTCATGGAGATAGTATGGGGTATCATAGACCATATGAGATGCCTTGGAGCTTTTGATCCATTAATTTTTCCTCAGAGTGACAAAACCCTAGTTTTTGAACCTTGCTTAGGAGAGTGTGTCTTGGAGCTTTGTGTATTGATTTGAATTGGAATAGGAAAAAAATGTATGGGCAAATTTTGGGGTATTACAGCTGCCCCTGTTCAATTATCTTAAACCTGAAGATGTAGAGTGGTTTGTATGCCAGTCGGTATCTGAAGGTGGAAGATGATTGAACACTAGAATACCAAGAAATTTGCCCTAGCTGAAGTAGGGACTTTTGTCGGAGATGGGCTTATAGATGCCATCTGGTAGTTGTTGGAGTATGGATTGTTGCAAAAATTCTGCTTTTGTTGTCTTCCCTTTTTTGAATGTTGAGGAACCGTCAAAGGTATCGACTCAAATCTGTGTTGGGTTATTTAAGGAACCGTCAAAGGTATCGACTTAAATTTGGTAATTGGTTGAGAGGGCCTGTTATTTTCATTCTCAACATACTCTGCATCTCTCAAAAGACGAAGTAATTCCAAGGCACTTTCTTTTCCTTTATCATTTCCATTCTGTGAGATATAGAAAAGAGGAGCAATAACTTCATCCAAAATCAACTTACAATAATCCACACTTTTAGAGCACGAACATAGAGATAGAAGAACAGAAAGTGCATGTTCTTGCTCCTCATTGCTTCCAGTCTCAAGTATTTCAGCAATAGAAGATATGCATCCCTTTGTTTCTGCAATATAATTTATACCCTCTTCTGTGTCACCTATGTTTTTCAATATGTGTATGCAGTATCTCAAAACGGCTCTATCTTTGAAAAATGGAAGCAATTTTTCGCCGCAATTGAGTGATAACATGTGTGGATAAACTTCACTATTGAAGGAAAAATCTGAATTGTGTGTTGTTTTTTTTTTTCAGATAGGGAAAGTGATGTGTATACGTAAAGCTTCAAGGAATGATTCACTGACTGAGACTTCAACCAACCCTTCTGCTTTGACGGCTCAGGAACGGTACCTCTGGAAAGATGTTGATGAACTCATTTCATCTTCTGATAATGAAATTGCAAGCCAGCTGTTTGTTCTTCATGTTATGAAGCCATTGCTTGGTTCCAAGTTTGTTGATGCTGGCGTATGTATCCGTTTTCAATTTACCGTATTTTAGTTTACTATCTTTGTTATTTATAATCATTCTTGAATTATCCGGTCATCAATGCATAATCTCTTACTTTGTGTTTTTATCTGATTGCCGCCTACCCTTTTAATTTCTTGATAGATGCATGTCCAAGTCTCGAGAGGCTTAGTTTTGTCAGTTATAATTATCGAGAATAATTTCTCTTGTATTTTGATTTTGCAGGATCAGAGTTCCATACCCCTTTCAATGGGGAGCACCTACATTTGATGCAGGCGAAGCGTTTGCCATGATGATGGCATCTTTTGTTGCTCTTGTAGAGGTGACTTCTTTTTTAAGATATTCTCTTTTTTAATTGGTGTAAGATTTGGTTTCTGTTTAATTGTTATTCTTGAGGAAATTATTCTTAAATTGTACATTCCGTTATTATTATTTTCCGGAACTATGGGATATTTTATCAGTGCAATGAAGCTTACTTATGTTGAAGTAAAATTAAGTTATATACTCACGTGTTTCTTGCAGTTCAGTGTCTACTGGAGCTTTCATTGCCGTATATAGGCATGCAAGTGCAACACCATTACCGCCTTCTATTCTTAGTCGAGGTATCGGTTGGCAGGTACAGACACAACTAAATCTTGCTTTTATAAATGATAATTGTAATAATGGTAAAATTTCATAATTGATTTGATATAAATGTTGATTTTTCACCAAGCTATCAAGTAGAACTTTCAATTTTAAGTATAATTCCTCATGCATCTTATTTATGTTTGTTAGGGAGTTGGCATTTTGTTATCAGGATTGTTTGGAACAATTACCGGATCGTCCGTGTCTGTGTAAGAATGAAATTATTCTGTTTGTATTATTTACTAAGAGCAAGCAAACACTAGTAGAAATGAAAGTGATTTATTTTGTTTTCTATACAGAGAAAATGCAAGTCTTTTAATCTCAAATGACTGAGATGATAATATCACTGAATGTCTCTAAAGGTGCATTCTACTATGTTGTTTATCACTATTATTACTGGATTTCACTCTTGATAGAGTTTTTCTTTCATTTTGTGTCTATATGAGATGGTATTGTAGTTTTCATTCCAAACTAGCTTTATAAAAAGAGCAATATAGTATGAGTGATGAAAAGAGCAATATTACTGGATTTCATTCTTGATAGAGTTTTCTTTCATTTAAAATTATTTGTTCATTAGCTGAAAAAATGAGGACTAAGCTTTGACTTTGTCTTGCCAATTAACAGTCGACTTCATACAATCCTTACAACATGTACTTCGTATGTACTACAAGTAATTTATATGTTATTCTGAAAGGTCACTTTTTTAATAAACCTCCTGTTATATAGCACAAAGGATAATGACTTTATTAAATGAAGTTTGACAGAGAAATAAGTGATATTGAGGATATAGTGCAAGAAATTGGAGGATATAGTTCAGGGTATTGAGGAAATAGTAAAAGCTTTGTATAAGTTCAGCCTTTGTGGCAATTTTATGAGCCATACTAGCTAAGCTATCCATTTGAACTCATATTCCGAATTAACATATATGGTTAATTGAAAGTGAAGTATCAATTATGACCATGCTCCACCAAAAGGGAAATGAATTTAAAAAAGATATGCATATGCTGGAATGGAAAGGTTCATATACTTTTAAGCACTAGATGCATGTCAAGACTAAACCAACTTAACAAATTCCAACCAAAATGCAATAGTTTGGTCCAGTAAATTCTGCTTAATCTTAACCAATTAAATGCAACTTTATCACATTCCTGTTAATGTTATCACATGACAGAATAAGCAATATAATTTGTGGTTGGGTGGGTGGAGTGAGGAAGTGCAAAATATAATGCTTAATAATCACTATCACACACACACACATATATATATATATATATATATATATATATATATATATATATATATATATATATATATATATATATATATATATATATATATATATATATATATAGCTCAACATTGTTGATTTCTCATCTTTCTTTCCTATGGATGTGTTATTGTTGTTACTTTCTCTATTGGTTGCTTTCCTAAGCTTGAATGTAGTTGAGAGCCGAAAAACACAGGCTGAGGAGCACTATGTTGAGTACTGTGTTGTGAGCTGCAGAGCTTACAGTGCCTCAGTGACGGAGTTTGGAGCGGTTGACGATGGACAAACTTCGAACACACGAGCCTTTCAGACGGTGGTAGATCATCTGAGTCAGTACTCGTCATGCTTCAATTGAATATACCGCTCTGGTAATATTTCATCCTATCTAATTTCTTCAAACATAGTATCCTACTATTGAATTTCATCCTATCTAATTTTTGGCCTTGAGACACATGGCTTCCCATGCTTCAATTGATTTCAGTTTTCGGTATTAGGCTTATGCACAGGCAGCACTGCTTTTTGGAAGGGCTCCATCTAAGTATCTTAATATTAAAACATTCTTTTTAAAAAAAATTTTTTATGCTTTATTGGATGAAACATTCTCCATCTAAATTTCTCTACGTGTTTGGTGATTTTCCAGGCTCATGTATTCTCTGCAGGAACTGCAGGATGTGCAACTTTTCTAGCAAACTATCACGTACAGTCTTGTAAGGATATGAAATATTTTGACTTAGTTAAAATATGATTTTTATGTGTATGATTTTGTAGTATTTGCAATATTATGACTGAAAATGAAATATAACTAAATGGTGTATATGAAATAGGGTGTAAATAGATTTAAATAGGGTGTAATTATGAACATATCTATACCCGATTTTTATAAAAACGGGGTGTAATTAAGAACGTAGCTACACCCGATTTTTATTAAAACTGAGTGTAATTAAGAACGTAATTACACCTGATTTTTATTAAAATAGGGTGTAATTAAGAATGTATCTACACCCGATTTTTATTAAAATAGAGTGTAATTAAAAACGTAATTACGCTCAATTACACCCGATTTTTATTAAAATAGGGTGTAATTAAAAACGTAATTACGTCCAATTACACCCGATTTTTGTTAAAACAGGGTGTAATTAAAAACGTAATTACGCCCAATTACACCCGATTTTTGTTAAAACAGGGTGTAATTAAAAACGTAATTACGCCCAATTACACCCGATTTTTGTTAAAAATAACGGGTGTAAATTCGTTAGACATTTCTCACCCTATGGATATACACCCGATTTTTATTAAAAATAATGGGTGTAAATTTAATAAAAAATGGGTGTAAATTAACATTTTTGTACTAGTGACGTTACGCAATTTGTACGTTGTTTTATTTTTAAAAGAAATAGCAACGTATTTTATAATACGGAGGGGAATATTTTAAATTTTTGTATGATAATTAATTTTAGTTAAGAAAATTAATTAATCAAATATCATAACAAATGAAAATAAATCTTGTTTTATGATTAAATATCTAAAACTTATGTGCTCGTTAAATTAAGTATGATTTCTATAAAAAAAAATAGGCATGGCATGTTTTCACATAATAAACTTAAGTTATTTTAGAATATATATATATATATATATATATATATATATATATATATATATATATATATATATATATATATATATATATATATATATATATATATTGTTGGTGCACAATGAATAAAGATGGTGACAAAGAGAATAAACAAAAGGAATAATAGCGCAAAGATTAATGAGAGAATAAAGTTGTATATTCTACTTGCATTGATAATAAATGATAGCTACTACAAGGCTATTTATATAAAAGAAATATTGTCACCTAAGCCCTAACAGACTAAACTTAGTGAACAAGTTTAGGTACAAACAACACAATACTTCAAAATACTAAAGTACCATTACTACTAAATAGCTAAGCTAATGGGACCCAGAAGATAACATCTTCTGGTCAACAACATCTTCTGAGTAACCATCAGAAGATCAGCCCACATCAGAACTTCTGATGCTCATCTTCTGAATATTGAATTACTCTTCAATACCATCCCTTAATTCATATTCTTCAATCAAAGCTGACAACGTCAATTCCATCCCTCAAGAGCAGAAATTGATCCGTCTTGATTGCCTTTGTCAGAACATCTGTCATCTCCTTCTGTGTGCTGCAGTGCACAACTTCTAATGTTCCATTCTGGACTTAGCTTCTCAAGAAATGATACTTAGTCTCAATATGTTTGCTTCTTCCGTGTAACACCGGATTCTTGGCAAGATTGATTGCAGACTTGTTATCAATCATCAGCTTCAGAGGCTTCTTCACTTTAATCTTCAGATCTTCTAATAGATTCAGAAGCCACACAGCTTGACATGCAGCTACAACGCCTACAATGTACTCAGCTTCACAGGTTGATAGAGCAACAATAGCTTGCTTCTTAGAACTCCAAGAAATAAGACCTCCTAGAAACATAAACAAATATCCAGAAGTACTCCTTCTATCAACTCTGTCTCCACACCAATCAGAGTCAGAATAACTCAATAACTCTGATTCTTCCTTTCTCCCAGAAGGAAACAATATGCCAAACTTCAAAGTTCCCTTGACATACCTCAAGATTCTGACAGCAGCTTGGTAATGGGACCACTTAGGTTTACTCATGAACCTATTAACCAATCCAACTGCATAGCATATATCAGGTCTGGTATTACACAAATACCTCAGAGAACCAACCAGCTATTTGAAGATCGTAGCATCAACATCTTCACCTTCAGAGTCAGAGTCCAACTTCTGATTCGTTTCTGACGGTGTAACAGCAGCTTTGCAATTTTCCAGCTTGAATTTCTTCAGAAGTTCTAATTCATACTTCAACTGATGCAGAATGATTCCATCTTCTGAGTACAGAATCTCCATCCCTAGAAAATATGACATTTTCCCAAGATCTGTAATCTCAAACTCATCCATCAGCACCTTCTTGAACTTCATCAGATCTTCTGAACAACTCCCTGTAAGCAATATGTCATCAACATACAGACACAACAGAATCAAATTGCTTCCAGAATGTTGCACATAAACTCCATATTCCATCTCACACTTCTGAAACCCTTGCTTCTTGAAAAATGAATCAATCTTCAAATTCCAAGCTCTGGGTGCTTGCTTCAATCCATACAGAGCTTTGTATAATTTGTACACCATCCATTCCTTATTCTTTTACACAAAGCCAGGGGGTTGTGACACATATACCTCCTCTTGTAATGGACCGTTCAAAAATGCAGACTTTACATCCAGATGCATCAAGGACCAACCTTTGTTTGCAGCTAACGCAATCACCAATCTGATTGTTTCATGTCTAGCTACAGGGGCAAACACCTCAAAGTAATCTAGCCCAGGTTTCTGAAGAAAACCTCTTGCCACTAGCCTCGCTTTGTATTTACCAACTGATCCATCTGGCTTCAGCTTTACCTTGAAAACCCATCTGACGCTGATGGCTTTCTTCTTCTTTGGAAGTTCTGTCAGCTTCCAAGTTTTATTTCTTTCTATAGCCTCAAGTTCTCCTTTCATGGCATTCAGCCAAACTTTCTTCTTGAGCGCCTTTTCAATACCCACTGGTTCAAAATCTACTAACATGACACACTGAATGACCTCTCATTCTGAGTCAACTTCTGTGTCTTGTAACATGTCAAAATCTGCAAACCTTCTTGGTATAGTTCTGACTCTTTGTGGTCGCTGAGCTACTTCAGAGTCAACTACCCCAGAGTCACCACCTCCAGAGTCAGTTCCAGAAGCTTGTCCTCCAGATTCTTCATCTTCAGAGTTTTCCCTTCCTGAATCATGACTACCACCAGACTCTTGATCATCATCAGAATCTAGATCAGAATCAGATTCACCATCTGACTCATCTTCAGAAGATTCTTCATCTTCTGACTCATCTTCTGACTCTAACTCTTCTTCAAAAGTTATCTCTACATCAGAAGTTGGTTGAGACTCTCTCCAATCCCAAACTTCTGATTCTTTCACAATGACGTCTCTGCTGACTTCAACTTTGTTAGTCTCTGGACAATAGAGCTTGTATGCACCTGTACTGTGGTACCCCACCAATAACATCACTCTACTCCTATCATCCAGCTTCTTCCTTCTAGCTTCTAGAACGTGTTTGTAACACACAGAACCAAAAACCTTCAGATGACTAACACTTTGCTTCTCCTTAGTCCACTTCTCTAAAGGAACAATCTCCTTCAGCCTCTTCGTTGGACACCTGTTGAGCACATATGTTGCAGTAGCAACAGCTTATCCCCATAGATTATGAGGAAGCTTCTTCTCTTTTAGCATACTTCTCGTCATATCAAGCAAAGTACGGTTTCTACGTTCAGCAAGACTATTGTGTTGAGGAGTATAAGGAGCAGTAACCTCATGCTCAATTCCATTATCATCACAGAACTTCTGGAATTCTGTAGAGTTATACTCGCCTCCACCATCCGTTCTGAGAATCTTTATCTTCTGACCACTCTGCTTCTCAGCCTTCACCTTGAACTTCTGGAATTCTGTGAACACCTCAGTCTTAAACTTGATAAGTGTTACCCACGTCATTCTTGTGAACTCATCCACAAAAGACACAAAATACCTATTTCCTCTAAGTGAAGGTTCTGGAAATGATCCACACACATCAGAGTCCACTACTCCCAGAGCATGCTTTGCTCTTGGAGCAACTTCTGATACAAATGGCAATCTGGGTTGTTTGCCTTTCATGCATACCTCACATGATTTCTCAGGCTTCACAATCTTTGGAATGCCACATACGAGCTTCTTAGAACTTAGATGCCCCAGACTTCTATAGTTCAAGTGCCCTAACCTCTTATGCCACAACTTACTATCACCTTCTGAGCCTTCAGCACTCAGACACTCTATTTCAGCTGTTTCTACATTCCCCTTGAATGTTATGTTGCTTCCCTGTTCATATTGCATAATCAACTTCTGATTGGAATCATACAACTTCAAGAGGTTGTTCTTCATAACAATTGAGAAACCTTTCTCAATGAGCTGACCTACACTCATCAGATTGCTTCTGATTCCAGGAACATACCAAACATCCTTGATCAGAACAGTCTTTCCATTCTTCACTTTGACTTTGACATTTCCCATACCTTCTGCATAAAGGTACTTGTCATCAGCACATCTAATCTTTGTCCTCCTTTCAGAGTCAAAGTCTATCAGCCATTGTTTGTTTCCAGTCAAGTGATCTGAAGCCATCAATAGCACAGATTCATCATCTGAAGCTCCTCTGGCTATATTTGCTTCTTCTGATCTCCTTCCTTTGTTTGCCAAACAGTCTCTAGCAAAATGGCCAAACTGTTTGCAACAGTAACATTGAACTTTCTTCTTATCCTTTCCCTTCTGATATCTCTTCTCATCAGAAGTTGAGGCTTCCTTCTGGAATCTATCACCACGTCTATGCTTCTGGTCCTTCTTGACAAAAGAAGCCTTCAGAGCTTGCTCAACTTCTCAGAAGTTCTCTCAGTCAGACGCAACTCTTGTGCTTATAAACTGCTTTGCAGCTATTCTATTCTCATGGTTTCCAGATCTTTAGAATGTTCAATAGATACAACAATGTAATCAAATTGAGGAGTAAGTGACCTCAATATCTTCTCTATGATTACTTGTTCAGAACGGGTTTCTCCACAAGCCTTCATCTCATTAGTGATCAAAATCACTCTAGAGATATACTCAGAGACTTTCTCAGTATTCTGTTGAATTGCAGTATAGGGCAAGCAACAAAAGAAAAGATTTGGAAATATTGATCCGGGAATTATCGTCCACAGAGATGGAGATGCCATTCAACAGTTTCTACGGTTTCGAGCTTGGGTTTGAATGAGCAAAAATATAACTAAAAGTAAACAAAGATATAGACAGGAAAGAATAACAAACACATTCTTAGAAGAGAAATAACTTATCAGGAATGTAAATATATTCACTCTTCACAAACATACACTTACCGACCCGTTATACTCAACCTACGATACTCATCTATGTCATCACGTATCTCTCACATAAGCGTCCATCTCTGGAGCACAAACGAGATAATCTCACAACTAAGGTTATCTCTAACGCAAAGTCACGAGAACATCCGTATTCTCGCGTCGGCGATCTCTCGCGCGCCGCTCAAACACGAAAGCATTAAGAACAGATACAAACAGTGAATGCTAGCTCTAAATCTATCTCTAGAGTTCAGAACCAACAGATTATCATCCTAGATAAAGATTCAAGCAGTTTATCTCTAAAGCAACTCAAATCTCCAGCATAGAGCAAAAATCCAGAACAATAATCAACATAGATTTGTAAAGAAGTTAAATATAACTTTATAATCGGTAAATCGGTAAATATACATAAGATTCAAGTAACTATACAAACAAACCCAACACAAAAGAAATACACAGAGAATAGAAGAGATAAACCAAACATCTCGCGGGTTGTCAGCTCCGGTTGATGAGAAATCCACCTCCGATCTTCCAAGTGCATGACCCGGTGTTGTTTTCTAAGCTAATCCTACTCTAAGAATGAAAATGATGGAGTTGGAACTAAAACTTTCCCAAAACCATAACCTAGAAATGTTCAAATGAAAGAAATATAAAGGCAAGTTCTGCTACGGCCGCTTAGCGGCCAAATCTCGCTTAGCGGCCTACACGTATTCACAAAATATCTACAACAGTAAACAGGCCTCCGCTTAGCGGCCAGAACCACCGCTTAGCGGCCATGGAAAATTGGTTCGCCCCTGGAAAGCGCGCTTACACGCCGCTCAGCGGCGCTTGCTGCACAAAACTTGCTTATTTGATCCAAAATCGCGCAATCGGAGCCGTGCCTTCGACACTTTATTCCTCGAGGCTCCAATAAGCATGAATACCTATAAAAACAAAAGAAAAACTATTAAACGGTATATAAAACATATGAAAACTAAATAATGTGAATATATACACAAAAGTGGGGATTTTATTACAAAATCGAAATGAATAGAATCGATAAGTGCCACAATTATATACTCAAAATAATAACATTTTTGCACTTATCAAACTCTCCCCAACTTAAAACTTTGTTTGTCCTCAAACAATGTCAAATAAATCAAAGAATCAAAAGTAATAAACCAAAGAATTGTGAATCAACAAGTTTTGAAAACCAAAAACAAATGTATGGCTCAATACAAAAATGTATAAACAAAGTAAATACTTACCACTATCCTACAACGACAACATGTAAATGAAACTAATCCTAAATACAAAAAGCATACTAAACATTCTAACACAATACATGCTATCTCATGAATCACACCTAGCAAAATTTCATCAATGAATGAAGAACACACAAAGGTGAGGACTTTTAACACTCATCCAACAATCTTGCAAACAAAAGATTAAATTATGCATTCATCCAAAAATCACATTGAAGATACAAAAGCAAGAATCACAAGGACTTTTCAAGGTTGTAATGTGGCTTGGTTAACAAACAAGGGATAAGTCCTAAGGCTAATCGAAACAAAAATTTGCCTAAACCTAAGGGAGTGATCAATCCACCAAAGATTCAAACAACAAAATATCGATTAAACTTCTTCCATAACCACAAGTTTCTCAAACCAATCACAATACTTATTAGCACAATTATTCACTTCTCTTTTCTTTTTGTTTTTCAAAACTTTTTCTCTTTTTTCTTTTCTTTTCACATTTTTTCTTTTTCTTTCTTTTCAACCTCATAGCAACAACCAAATAAGTACATAATCATTCTTCTCCCCAACTTGAATTCAACCACACCATCATATGAATACTCCCTACTTTCTAAGGCAAGGTAAAAATTCATACAACAACATAAAGTTGAGGGTTCAAGAAAACAAAGAATCAATCATCCATGCAAAAATGAGAACTAAACACTCAAAGATAAGCATTTAGTAAAAACAACATGGATATTGATAAAAAGGCTCAAAAGGGTTAACAAATGATCACACACTCACAAGGTGAATTGACTATTTGGTTATGGTGGTTGTGCTCAAAATGAAACAAAATGCCTTGATCCTTTTCATGCTTTCACAAAATCAACATAAACAAAAGATTAAGCATAATAAAATCCAGTTAAAACAAAGATTGTGGCCTCCAGCATATATGAACAATGGAAAGCTTCCTCACATTTATGGTTTGGGAACTAAAGTGATTCAATCAATAAGCAAGTAATGCAAAAGAATGAATTGTATGGTAATTGTACAAATGAAAAGTTTCCTAAACATGCTATGCTATAGAAAGCGATAAATGAGTACCTTGAATTATACACTTCAAAAACAATATCCTACCATACATCCGCAAGTTGAAACACTCAAGCTTTGGAAAATCACCTCAAAAATCTTCGAATAACGGACAAAATTCGAGTACAAACAACCAATAAAAGAATTAGAAAAATAAAACTAGTATATACTACTAAATAGCCTTGGTGAAAGTGGGAAAAATGAGTGAACCAAGTGGAATGGGAATCCCACTGATACAAAGCAAGAAAACAAAATTTTACTGTCATCGCTTAGCGGAGCTAGGCTCGCTTAGCGATGACAGAAAAAACCAGAAAAATCAGAACAGAACAGCTGTTTCAATTTTCCTCCACTTCACCTAAATACCTCATAAACAGAAATATAAACAACATTTACAACCGTTGGGGTGCCTCCCAACAAGCGCTTGTTTTACGTCGTTAGCTCGACGCCTTTATTGTTTCGGTGTTTGGAAAGTAGCTTCCTTCCGTCATGCCATGGTGACGTCTCACCGCACAAGCCTAAAGAAAGTGTCCTAACCAACCACTCAACAAACATTACGGGTACAATATATACAATTTCACAAACATAAAGAAAACACAAGTATAAAAATATGTACACAAACAAACACATATATACAAACATGAAACACATATAACTATTAACATACACAAAGAGAAAAATTGGTGACTGTTAGATTCACAAGTTGAAAAGTGAGATTTGTAATTAAAGAGCTAATTCGAATTCAACTTGTTTCATAAACATTCACCAACAAAAGTATACTTGTATGTAACATATACAAGTAAAACTATATGGTGGACATAAACAAGTAAACATGTACAAGTAAGTATATATACAAGTGAAATTATACAAGTAAACATATACAATATATACGATATATACAAAGCTCAAGACCATGGAAACTATTGCGATGCAATCAAACCATCCCCGGCAACGGCGCCATTTTGTTGAATTGCAGTATAGGGCAAGCAACAAAAGAAAAGATTTGGAAATATTGATCCGGGAATTATCGTCCACAGAGATGGAGATGCCATTCAACAGTTTCTACGGTTTCGAGCTTGGGTTTGAATGAGCAAAAATATAACTAAAAGTAAACAAAGATATAGACAGGAAAGAATAACAAACACATTCTTAGAAGAGAAATAACTTATCAGGAATGTAAATATATTCACTCTTCACAAACATACACTTACCGACCCGTTATACTCAACCTACGATACTCATCTATGTCATCACGTATCTCTCACATAAGCGTCCATCTCTGGAGCACAAACGAGATAATCTCACAACTAAGGTTATCTCTAACGCAAAGTCACGAGAACATCCGTATTCTCGCGTCGGCGATCTCTCGCGCGCCGCTCAAACACGAAAGCATTAAGAACAGATACAAACAGTGAATGCTAGCTCTAAATCTATCTCTAGAGTTCAGAACCAACAGATTATCATCCTAGATAAAGATTCAAGCAGTTTATCTCTAAAGCAACTCAAATCTCCAGCATAGAGCAAAAATCCAGAACAATAATCAACATAGATTTGTAAAGAAGTTCAATATAACTTTATAATCGGTAAATCGGTAAATATACATAAGATTCAAGTAACTATACAAACAAACCCAACACAAAAGAAATACACAGAGAATAGAAGAGATAAACCAAACATCTCGCGGGTTGTCAGCTCCGGTTGATGAGAAATCCACCTCCGATCTTCCAAGTGCATGACCCGGTGTTGTTTTCTAAGCTAATCCTACTCTAAGAATGAAAATGATGGAGTTGGAACTAAAACTTTCCCAAAACCATAACCTAGAAATGTTCAAATGAAAGAAATATAAAGGCAAGTTCTGCTACGGCCGCTTAGCGGCCAAATCTCGCTTAGCGGCCTACACGTATTCACAAAATATCTACAACAGTAAACAGGCCTCCGCTTAGCGGCCAGAACCACCGCTTAGCGGCCATGGAAAATTGGTTCGCCCCTGGAAAGCGCGCTTACACGCCGCTCAGCGGCGCTTGCTGCACAAAACTTGCTTATTTGATCCAAAATCGCGCAATCGGAGTCGTGCCTTCGACACTTTATTCCTCGAGGCTCCAATAAGCATGAATACCTATAAAAACAAAAGAAAAACTATTAAACGGTATATAAAACATATGAAAACTAAATAATGTGAATATATACACAAAAGTGGGGATTTTATTACAAAATCGAAATGAATAGAATCGATAAGTGCCACAATTATATACTCAAAATAATAACATTTTTGCACTTATCATATTCTTCATGTTGAGATTCTCATATTGCTTTCTCAGGGATTGAAGCTTCACCTTCTTCACTGATACGTCACCACCGGAACACCTGACCAGTATATCCCACGCCTCCTTTGACGTCATAGAATCAACAATCTTCTCAAACACATTCACATCCACGCACTGATGGATGAAGAACAACGTCTTTTGATCTCTCTTCTTCGTCTCTCTCTGCGCTTCTCTTTGTTCTTCCGTTGCATCCGCTGCAACCGGAAAATATCCTCCAGTGACAAGATTTAGAACATCTTGAGCACCAAATAATACACGCATTTGAATCATCCATCTATTCCAGTTTTTACCACCAAGAACTGGAAGTTTGGTATTCAAATTGCTTCCACTCATCTTTAAACTTGTGTAGACAAAAACAGATTTCACTCAAACTCACAGTGTTTCCCAACCCACAAACAGCCAGGAGAAAAATTTGATTCAACACAACTTTGTTTCCCTGAAACAAAATCAATCACACAGTCACACAAACTCACGTTCACTCGTGTTTCCCTGTGTTTGGAACCGGAGCTCTGATACCAATTGTTGGTGCACAATGAATAAAGATGGTGACAAAGAGAATAAACAAAAGGAATAACGACGCAAAGATTAATGAGAGAATAAAGTTGTATATTCTACTTGCATTGATAATAAATGATAGCTACTACAAGGCTATTTATACAAAAGAAATATTGCCACCTAAGCCCTAACAGACTAAACTTAGTGAACAAGTTTATGTACAAACAGTACAATACTACAAAATACTAAAGTACCCTTACTACTAAATAGCTAAGCTAATGGGACCCAGAAGATAACATCTTCTGGTCAACAACATCTTCTGAGTAACCATCAGAAGATCAGCCTACATCAGAACTTATGATGCTCATCTTCTGAATATTGAATTATATATATATATATATATATATATATATATATATATATATATATATATATATATATCCGATTTTGTATTGTACTTGGGGGAAAAAGAAAGAGAATATGTAAGAGGATTTTAGATGTATATATATCTAAATAATGAATGATTTTTCTAATTTTAAGAGTTAGGATATTAATAAGCCCAAATTGTTGAGTACAGATAAATAGGTTTCTTCAAAAAATCCAAGAATTAAATCGAACTGTCAAATTAAATTGAATTGAAGTTAAAATAATTGAACTGTTATATTTGATTAGTGAACCAAATCATAATACACAAATAATTTTAGAATCGAACCAAAATTGAATCCAAACCAAACTAAAATTGAATTTGAACCGAACCAAAATTAAAAATGAAAAATACTTAAAACAGGTTAAAAAAATTAAAAATGATTTAACGGTTCGGTTCTTTAATAAACGATTCGATTTAGAAAAATTGTCTTCTAGCAATTCGGTATGGTTTAAAATTTCAAAACGGTATACTAAATCAATAATTTTAATTTGATTCGATTCTTAATAAATTAAAAGAGTTTAATTTAATCCAAACAAATTTTTACTATAATTTAATTTATTTCTCACAAACTGTACCATAAACAACCATAAATGCATGAATCAATTTTATCTGAATTACTTGGTTAAAACGTAAGAATAGAAAGATCGTTTCTTTATAATAATAGGAAGGAGTGGTTTCTTCTTTAAAAAAAAATGGTAAATGCTTACTCTTTTAGTGTCACCCTATCCAAACTCGTAACCATCAAGTAGCAACTACACTAATATTCTTACGCTCTAGTCAAAGAATTGGAATGAATTGATTCTACATCCAATAAATATCTTAACTCTTAGAATTGAGAAAAATATTCAATATCTAAATTTTCAAATATTTAAAAAATCTTGTATTCCTGGTATAAACGGATAACCCACTTAAAATTTTCGCAAATACATATGTATTACCTTGCTGGATGATAAGAGATGGAGATACTATATTTAACTAAAATCTTAAGAAGTGAAGTAAATGAATCATCTCTTTTGTAAAGAAGACATTTCACTCATTCATAGGCAATGTGAAACTTTAACCATTCATATTTGCATCCAACATTCTTTCTCCTCCACAAGTGTGAGCTCCCACATTCTATAACAGGATCCAACCGGATTCACCTCCCGCTCTCCCGCCAAGCCTAACCACGGCTCTGATATTAGAGTTGGGTAGTTCAGAAGAGTCAAGAGCACAAACGGGGCCAATGCTCCAGGACCACAAGAGAGGGAGACACCACATCTCAATCCAAAACCTTAAGAGTGTGTTTGGATGAAGCATTTTAATGAGGGAAAGTAATGTTTTGAGGGAATTTGAAATGATTTGACCAAAATCCATTGTTTGGATACAAAAATAAAGAATTGTTAAAATGATGGAAATTTATGGAGTATTTCATCTAAGTTAAATTTAATCATTTTGAAATGACACCAAAAACCAAAGAATTTGAAATTCCTCTCATGTTCCATAGAATGTATTTGTTATTATTATTTCTTCAAATTTTATAAATTGGTCCTCATATTTTTCAAAATTATAAAATTGACCCCAAATTTTTTTAGAAAATTGTAAATTGGTCTTTAATAATTTTTAAATTTTACAATTTGGTCCTTCAAATTTTTAAAAATTACAAATTAGTCCCTACTTTTCATTTTTTAATTTGGTCCAAAAAATTTAAATTTTCTACAAAATGACACCAAAAATCTAAGAATGAATTATCTTAATACTCCATCCAAACAAAACAATTTAAAAATGAATGGATTTGAATTGAATCATTTGAATTGCTTTGAATTTTAAATTACTTTAAAATTTCTAATTACCTCATCCAAACACACTCTAAGGTGTTAGGTAAATGAATCATCTCTCTTATAAATTTAACATTTCATTCATTCATAGAGAATATAAGACTTTAACCACTCACACTTACATCCAACACTAACCTCATAGTCTTTGATTTGTTAAAAAACAAACAGAAAGAGACATAATTTTTTTTTATATAATCCTAAACAAAAATAAATTACAAAAATTACTAATACAACTGGACGAAAATAAATTACAAGAAACTAAACAAAAATGTGAACCTTTTAATGTTTCACGAAAAATAAGAATATCAACTTTAGTAATTAATTAGTTCATCTTTTTTAGTTTTATTTTTTAAAATTAATTTTACTCTCCACTAGTAGATAAACCAATTAGAGTATGAACAAAGTTTTATATTGATTAATCCAACACAAAAATTTGTTAACACCTATTATAATTTAAACTTAAGATCTTAATAGAAGAACACTCTTAAATCTCAAATTTTCACCAACATTCTTCTATTTTAATGGTATTATTAAAAAAATACAAATATATTTATTAGGATTTTGATCATATTAAAACGAACCAATTATACCCCCTCTTCTTAGTTATTTTGTATGTGTAAGTTTCACGATTAAGTTTTTTGAAACAAAAAAAATGCCTATTCAGAGAAACTAACGTGCATTTTAACATGGGGAAGTGATAAATGTTATTCAATCAATTTAAAATTGTTAAAAAGAATTTCATAATAGAAAAAATATTTTATTTACATCGTGAATCATATAAGAATTTTAGAGGAAGTTTTTTAAATGATAATTTTGTTATCAAAGTTCTTAATGTTTAAACCGCAATTAAAAATTTAAAGTCATGAAAATTTACGAATCTAAATATCTGTTTTCTATGAATTTGGCTATCATGTTTGAAAAATTGTAACTAAAATGACTAGTTGAAAAATAAAGAAGGCGAAAAAAAAAAAAAAACAAACGTCTTACTCTAAAAGTTACAAATGTCAATGACTTGGAGTCAGAAGATGCCAAGATGAAAGTGATGAAGATATGGATGACATGTTTTGAAAATTCTGAGAAATTCGTAAAACACAAAAAACAAACTTTTATAATTTGAAGAAATTCAAAATCTATATTGGATGAGAATTTTAAAAAGTTTAGACAAATTGTAATCTTTATTGTTATAGTATTTAAAAAATTAAAAATATGTTAATTATAAATATTTCTTTGCCATCCTATATAAAATTATTCTTTAAAAGAAATATGAAAATTTTATCTATATTTTTCTAATTTTTTTTTTTAACTTTCTCTTTTCCTTTCCTCCAAACTTATAAACAAAATTTTAAAATTTTAGATAAACTTATAATGTCTTTCAAATGAGTATTTGACTTAATATGTGATTACCCTCGTAATGACCCATGATTCTTATGGGTCGGAGCATTTGTTCTGAGGTGGATGATATTAAGACTTGAAGGGTGCACTGATACCATTACACAAATAATTTTAACAAGTTTATGTAAGCTCTTTGATATCCTGTAATAATGATAAATGGAAGGAAGTTGGTCTAAGTATAAGAAAGCTAATGGATATTGATACTTTAGATTGTGTTTAACAACAACGATAATTTTTATATTTTATATTAACGTTGGTTTAGAAATTAAGTTTTTAGTGCTTAATATTATGAATGATTGATTTGTGTTCTTTTTAGGAGTGATACAATATTTATAGCATGTTTAGATTGATTTTTGGAAAATTCAGAATCAATTTTAGAGGTGTAGAATTGATTCTTGGTGATTTTGAAATGTTTATTTTATCAAAAGTAGAATTGATTTTTTCTTATGAATTAATTCTATTTGAAGTTAGAATTTATAACTTTTACCTTTAGAATTGATTATGAGTAATTTTTACATTGAAATTTACTGTTCAATTCACTTTTACATAAGGGGACAACTTCTCTACCCATCACAAAAAGATGGGTAGTGTACATTTCACCAATTAGATGACACCATTTAATTTTTATACATTTAATTATTTATCACATAGAACAATTGTTGGATGTTTTCAATGCATTTTAGACTAAAGGTAACCTTACCCACCTTTTTGAGATGGGTAAATAAGAATTCACCTTTACATAAATATATTCGAATATAACTTAATTCTATTAAAATCAATTTTACCAAACTCAATTTTAATATAATTAATTATGTTATCTATCTAAAAGACCCTTAGACCTAAGAAAATAGATGTATATTTAAATGAAAAGTTTTCAAGAAAGATGTATAACTTTGACCTCGACACTTAAAAAGTATTTGATTCAATTATCATACTTTATCTTAAAAAAGAAAAACTTGAACCTAATTTAATTCTATATGTATATTTTTATTTATCTTTTGTTGATGTTTTTTTTACACCAACTTGATTTATGTCAACACACAACTATGGAATAAATGAAGAAGCTTCAACTCCCAACTAGTTACATCGATCTCTTAGGACAATCGTTCCATGCATTTAGAGTCAACTCTCTTGCACTGATGTCAGTTTTCCAGCATCTGTAAATGGGTCCATGCCTTATTAATCTGAGTCTCGCAACTATGTACTTTGAATTCTGTGCTGGATTGTATGCTTTAATTCATTAATTAATAATGATGAAACGACTATTTATAAATTAAACTATTTTATTTATTCATCTATAATATAAGAAAATTAATGGACGTGGAAAAGTCACAAATACCCTTATTTGATTTTTTGCCACCATATTAAAATTGTGGTTATTTGATCTTTGCGCAATAAAGTCTTAATTTTATTATTAAAATAATATAACGCTCATATTTTATCAAACTTATCAAATCTCTCTCCATTCTCTATTTTTTTCTCTCTCATCACTTTCTCACTTCTTTCTTCTAAAAAAAGGTCTATTATTGATTTTTTTTAGATACGAAAAATAGTATTTATGATCGAAATATTTTTATATACAAAAATTTAAGATTGATCCAAATATTTTTGTAAATGATACATAAATAAAAATAATATTTGTATACGGAAAAAATCTATTATTTACGAAAAATGGTATTTATGATTCAAATATTTTTTATTCAAAAATGGTAACGGGAAAAAATCTACTATTGATCAAAATATTTTTATATACGAAATTTACTATTGATTCAAATATTTTTGTAAATGATTCCTAAACAAAAATGAAGTCTGTATACGGGAAAAAAATTATTAATGATTTAAATATTTTTATATACGAAAAATATTATTTATGATCCAAATATTTTTTATTCAAAAATGGCATAGGCCAAAAAATTTATTATTAACCTAAATATTTTTATATATGAAAATCTAATATTATCCAAATATTTTTGTAAATGATACCTAACCAAAAATAATATTTGTAAATGGAAAAAATCTATTATTTACGACAAATGGTATTTATGATTCAAATATTTTTATTCAAAAATGGTATATGGGGAAAAAATTTACTATTGATCTAAATATTTTTATATACGAAATTTACTATTGATCCAAATATTTTTGTAAATGATACCTAAACAAAAATGAAGTCTGTATACGGGAAAAGAATCTATTATGGATCTAAATATTTTTATATACGAAAAATGGTATTTATGATCAAAAAATGGTATACGAGAAAAAATATATTATTGATCTAAATGTATTTATATACGAAGATTTAATACTGAGCCAAATATTTTTGTAAATGATACCTAAACAAAAATAATATTTGTATACGGAAAAAAATCTATTATTTACGAAAAACGGTATTTATGACCCAAATATTTTGTATTAAAAAATGGTATACGGGGAAAAATATACTATTGATCTAAATATATTTTTATATACGAAATTAACCATTGATCCAAATATTTTTGTAAATGATACCTAAATAAAAATGAAGTATGTATACGGGAAAAAATCTATTATGGATCTAATTATTTTTATATACGAATAATGTAATTTATGATTCAAATATTTTTATTCAAAAATGGTATACGAGAAAAATTCTCTTATTGATCTAAATATTTTTATATACGAAAATTTAATATTGATCCAAATATTTTTCTAAATGATACATAAATAAAAATAATATTTGTATACGGAAAAAAATCTATTATTTACGAAAAATGATATTTATGACCCACATATTTTTTTATTCATAAATGGTATACGGGAAAAATCTACTATTGATCTAAATATTTTTATATACGAAATTTACTATTGATTCAAATATTTTTGTAAATGATAACCAAACAAAAATGAAGTCTGTATACGAAAAAAAATCTATTATTGATCTAAATATTTTTATATACAAAATAATCAATTATTTATCTAAATTTTTTTAATCTTTTTTAATATTTTATTTAAAATAAATGATGTTTCCAAATGCGTGTAACCGAACAGAACCCGTGCGTATGTACGGGTTTGCTACTAGTTTATTGTATAGGGAGAGTTGCTATGCTTTTTAGTCTCCACTTCTATGCCGGCAATGTTGCAAATCAATTGGGTTGCCCCACATACATCAAATTTTGTGCTCTTAAAATCTACAACGCAATGGCCCAAATTGTTAAAATTAATTTAATAATAAGTCTATACAACGCATTATGAGATAGATTAATATGGACGACTGACATGAAAATTTCATGTAATAATATCTTAATCATGTTTATTTCTAACCGGTCTAATTGAAGTCTTTATTGAGATCAAACTGAAGTTTGCAAATTCAGTATTTGCACCAACAATACAAAAATAGTTATAACTATAATAACCTCAATATATTTATTTCTATACATAATCTTAACATAAAGTCTCTGATTTGCAAGTGTTCTGGCATAAAGTCTCTTATTTCTATACTATAATAACCTCAATATATTTATGTGGCAAGTCTTTGATTTGCAAGTGTTATGGCATAAAGTCTCTGTGTATATGTTCTAGATTAACAACGATAATATATATGTAAATTGACTTTATAAAAAATTGTTGTTGAAACATTGTATGTATGTTTTATATCACAATATAACTTGAGTGGTCTCTCAACACCTTATACTGGATTGCAACTGAGTGACATAAATACTTACTGTCACCTTTCTGTATTAGGGTGTATATTCAACATCTAAAATATCATAGTTGATTATACTCATGATCACCGCATTATCAGATCTCTGATTTGTGAGCACAAACTCTTTTGTTCTCTACTAAAGGGGGAATCATCTTCATTAAAATTTTGACCTACATGCTCTCCGAAAGGGGTAATCAATCCCCCAATCGAGATGTACCATGTTGATGTCTGTGACACTTTTTCCAGATGCTTAGCTAAGAATACATCCACATTGACATAATATCCCTTATGCATGGCATGGAGGATGTACAACTCCCTTTTGCTAGCAACCCCAGTATTGTCACCCTTGGCAAAAATGGTGTGTGCCATGAGTTTTTGAATGTAATAATAACAGGGAGTTTGGATAAGAGAGGCTTTTGCACTATTTGCAGGGTACACAGCTTGTCCCGTTATCTCATTCCACATTGATGACACCTCAAACGACCATGGGACATCACTGTGCCTTTCAAGGAGATGTTTTTCTTCTCATATTTATTCTTATCTTTAATATTTGCACTGTTTTAACTCGCTTTGGGTTTTTTTAGCTTATGCCTGTGTGCAGTGAGCTTACAAAAGAGAGTTGACATATCTAGAGTCTTTAGATCATGCGATTATTTAATAACAATTACTTTAGACCGTCATTCCTTACATATAGCCTAAAGATCTTGTAAGTGCAATCTTAATTATATGTGGTTTTTCCTAAACTCTTTAGTTTGTTGATAATATATGAACATCTCATATGTATGGAAGCCGTTGTTTTATCGAGTTTTATGCATAAGAGTTCATATTCTTATCAAGGTGTTGATTTTAGATGGCTTGACGTCTTCCGTTCCCTATTGAAGAACATGAAGAGTGTCCCACATTACCATAATGGTCTTACAACGTGACATTAAAAAGAATACTTTCAAACTCAATGAGGAGATGGGCATATTTCTTGCTTTCAAATTATAATATGTCTTTCTAATCTCATCGTCATTACATTCCTTTGATGGTTTCTTGACGGATTTTCCATCAATGATATTTTGAGGAATAAAATATCCTTTTTCTATGGCTACTATAGTTGTAAATCCACATACATAAGGTGTACGTACATGCAATTTTTCTAGTTTGAAAAGTTTTCACCATTAACAATTGGAGCTCTATTGTACGCTCCCTTCAGATCAATTTGCATCATATTCAATAACTTATGGGATAAGTGTCTATAAGGGGGGTTGAATAGACAACTAAAATTCCATTTTTTTCATTTTAGAAAACCAGATAAACTTGCAAAATCAAATTGGGTGAAAACTTGTTTTTAAAATATTTTGCAATTTAAAGATGCTTGTAGCATTTCATCCAAAAAAAATTTCTTCCCCTATGTTACTTTGATTCAGGTTTTGTTACAACAATTCAATGAAACAGTAAGATGAGCTTCCTAATCCAAGCTTTCTTCTTCCTTACTTATTGGTTGAACTTGTCTGCAGCTAGCTAGCAAATCTAATTCCTTTGATCTTCAACTCGATTAGGATCTTAAACCTTTGATGGACTTCAACCTTGATAACTCACCAATCTTTACTCAATATAAAATTCAAGTCTTGAATCCCTTTCTTTAACAAGTTTACAAATTCATAGAAAAACTTCACAACAATGGAGAAAAGCTTCTTCTCATTTTTCCTTCCAAAAACTTCACTTCTTGAATTCCTCCAAGATCAAAAATTTTCTTTGAAAACTACACACTTTAATAAAAGATTAGACCTCTAATGTTTCCTCACAATCAATCATCATGCACACAATAAGGTGATGATTCTTCATGAACATAATGAACATGAAGACTTCAGAGATATGAAGTTGAATTTTCCTAGTTATCTCACTGATAATTTTTTATCTCTTATAATTTTTTTAGAATGATATAACCTATTTATTTATATATGCATGATATCAAGTACTTAAATGAGAAAAATAGCCTTGAATGATCCAATTCAAAGTTTGCAATAAATCAAGTCAAATGTTATAAGTTAGTTGAAATATGATCAGGATCAAAGTAATTTTTTCTTGAATCGGATCATGCCAACATTTAAATATGTTCAAACTAGTTATTGAATCGAATCATGTGAATTTTTAAATCTATTCCCACAAATAAAAATAAACATGAATTTCGGAAAATCATTTTGAAATTAATTCACACTATTACATCGCATAAGACAATGGTTCCATGAAGAACAGTTAGAGTCAACTCTCTTGTATTAGGGCTCGATTTTTCAAACTCTTTAGAATTTTTTTTAGGAGTTTGAGGGGGGGGGGGGGAGGGAGGGAAGGACTTTGGAAAGAAAAAAAAGATTGAGCGAAAAGAATAGAAGAATTCAAATGGGAGGGTTTTGGAGGGATTTATTTTTATCCAAAAATAAAAAATCCTTTAATCTGGGGAACTAAAAAATTGTATTAGAGGAAGGATTTAAAGAGTTATGGAGATCTTCCACAAATTATTCAAATATAAATTTTTAAGAACTCTGTTCGAGAACTCTTTAAGTTAAATTTAGTTTTGAAATGAAATACATTGAGGGGTTTTCCAATGTCTCTCTTGAGGCACTCGACTTTTCAAATCTCTCATGGGGGACTCGTCTTTTCAAGTCCCTCTTGAGAGACTCACCTTTTCAAGTTTCACCCGGAGAAGCATTATCGTCTACCTTATTTAGTCACTTCGCCTTTTTCAGACCTCATTGTTATACCCCAAAATTTGCCCGCATCTTTTTTCAAGGAGAAGACAACAGACCTCTGTCTAAAAATTTGGAGTTTTATATAATCTTGGATTTTATTTCATAAATATCCTGATTTTATGAATACTCAGTTTTTAGAATATTTTCATACGGTATTTTGGCTCGCTGTTGAATTCATTCTTACACAAACGCCAAGTACTGTTTATCACTTCACACGCTGTTTATTTGAGATTTATTTTCAGATAAATAATACTAACACAGTTGGTACAGAATTAAATTTTGCAGGCACAGAGACCGGGGATTCAGACTGTACTGGTAACAATTAAATTATTATTGGTTTTTTGTTTCCCACTAATTTTTTGTACTATATTATTTTTAAATCTCTTCCTTTCTTTTCAAATCTCTTTCTTTCAAATCAAATCCTAACTTTATTCCATACACTTTCTTTCAAATCCTACTACCACTCAAACTTTCCTTTTTTGTACGGTATCACTTCATTCCCCAACGTCTCCATCCTTCTTTTTACTCTATAAATACCCCTCATTTTTTCCATAAAATCTCACATCAAATTTAGCACATCTCCCAAATTTCTATCATACTATCTCATAATTATTTTCTCTTCTTCCCCGGCAAAAATGGCAAAGTGGGTGGATACGTTTTTTCTTGTTGTCATCACTGTTTTTGTGGTGATCGTGTCCTTTTTCTGTCTGCATAGTCCTGAAAAATGCGGACCTGGGATGCTTACACTCCCGTACATCTATATATTGTTGTTTATAGCATGGGTTTTTAATCGTCATACTTAAAGTTTGTCGTATCTTTCGCTTTCAAATAACGTACCGTTCATTATATTTGTCGTACTGTTCGCTATATTTTTATGTAATATTTGTACTGTCAGTATTAAATATCGTACTATCTGTTGTACCGTCGTTTAATTATCAAGATAATATTATGTGTGTTTATTTCTAGTTAAATATTTATTTCTGTGCATTAAATCCTTTTCAATTTTATTATCGGTAATTTCGATCGCGTACAGTATATTTTATTTATTTATTATGTTTTTGTTTTTCTAACAAATCATGTAAATAATTTTTCACCATTAACACAACAAAAACAAAAAGAAAAAATTAACTTTAACTGGTAAGTTTTCCCTTTAACTGCTATGATAATACCCTGACAGCTAGTTAACAGTCAAACCCGCTGACAGCACGATTCTCCGTGTTTGTACCATCAGTCAAATCAATCTTTCGCATTTCAAATTTCCAAGATTTTTGTTCTAGAAGTCTTCTGATAATCACATGATCAGCAGAGACTCAACACTGTACAAAAATCAGGTACGCTTAACTGTCTCCTACACAAACAGTCCCTAACTAGGGTTTTTGTTTTTTCAGGAGAACGAGTTTTTTGAGACCTCAAATGGATTTCATGGATCTCCATATGTCTCAAAGTACCACCAGACAAATTTTCAAACTTCGATTCGCTCGGACGCACAGTCAGCAGCTCAAACAGTCAACAGACGACCAGTTTGACCGAAAAGTCAACAGACAGTCAAAAATGCAATTTTTTGTCAACATCCATATTTTGTCAAAAGATTCATCATTTGATCAATGGTTGATCATAATTCATCAAGAAAAGTTCAGAAATCGACAAAACTCTAAGTTTCAAAATTAGGGTTTTCTCCTAAAAAGTCAACTGAACTTTGACCGGCCATAACTCTCTCCTCGTTCATCCGAAAAATTCCAACCAAAGCTTATTTTGAAGGAAATCCAATTATATTTCAAATGAAATTGGTCCCATGGTCATTGGATTTACCATTTGGAAAATATGAGCTAAGATATTACAGGTCATTTTCAAAGTCAATAAAAAGCAGTTTTTTGTCAAAGCCCATAACATCAAGATAACTTCTCCAAATGCAAAAAAGTTTCCAAAGTAGCTTGTAGAGGACATCTTGAGGTTTCTAAAAAGTACAAGAACTCCTTCATATGATCAAAATTGAGGGAATTATGCCTATTGAAGTTGGCTATTTTCCAAAAGAGACCAAGCATTCATGATCCAAACATGTTTCTAATGATGTTAAAGGGCTCCCACGACCAACATTAGGCCCATGACATTTTTATTTCTTTTTTAATTTAAGTTTATTTCATTTTATTAAAAAAGAAATGGTTCAAGATAATGATTCAAGGCCTTTGTCCTTAGCATGAGCCACCAAGTTTGATCCAAACTCTGCAGCATAGAGGTACAGAAGACCTATGGCAAGAGGGGTGAAGAAAATTGAGGCCATGGCCAAGAAATTCAAAGCTTTTATTATTAAAAAAATCAAAAGTTCAAAGACACTCAGAGCTTGGTAGCTTAAGATTTCAGCACTCATATTGCTTATAAATGACATGAACACTTCAGCAACAAGAGGACACACGAAAGCATAGCCTAGAAAACACCTTCAAAAAACTCAAAAATATCAAACACTTTGTAATTTTCGTTTTGTAACTTCTAGCTTACATCAATAAAAAACAATCATCCAAATCATCTTCTGGGATCATATAGAGTAAGATTGAGACCTTAACCAAGTCCCACAATACCCAGAACGCATGTATATGGTTCTTCATGTTCATACATATGTGATTTTCGTTTTCGTATGTGTACTTAGTTTTAATAAGAACTAACAGTTCTAATGTGTTTGTGAGGTAAAATATAACAGGTCTAACGTGGAACATGTAGGATTAGGTGCTTGAAACAGGTTCCACCATTTTTGACCGAGTTTGTGTTAGAAGCTTCGTATCTCATGAACCAGGAACTTTCAGGCCACAAAACCATCACCAATGGAATCGCAGCCCTCGAATTAGGGGGGTAGGGTTCCTTTTGAACGTTTATTGTCCTTGTTTTTGCAAATGGAAGGCTGAGGTCGCCGGAGAAGACGACCGGAGGGTTGACTCCGGCGTCGCTGACTTCCTTGACTAGGTCAAGGCTTGCGTGGCGGAGGAAAGAGCTCTGATTGGCTCTGGTTTAAATCCTGGGTCCCACGTGAAATGTTTTTAAACTGACAGATCCAGTGTTTTTAATCCCACACACTTAGGATGCACCCTATCATTTGAAGCCCTCAGATCTCATTAATTCAAGATCCAACGCACCTGATCACGCCTTCCATACCATAGACCCTCCGGTCTACCACACTTGATCCAAATTTAATATATTTTCTATTTTATTTAATTTTCTTTTGCAAAATTATTTAAAAATAGTTTAAAAAATCAGAAAAATATGCAAAAAATATTTTTAGGGTGATAAAATATTGTATTAATTTTTGACACAAAAATATTTTATTTTTCTTAATAATTAAAATATCTTGTTTAATTAATTAGATAATATTTATATATTCATCTTTTAGTTATTTCTAACTTATCAAAAAATCAAAAAAAATATTTTCTTTTTATTAAATTAAGTTTATATATTATAAACTAATTTTGCACATATTTAGAATATTTTTCTCTTTAAGTTTAATTTATGTGTATAATTATTTGTATAATTATATGTTAATTAACTTAATAATCTTAAAAACAATTTCAAAAATCACAAAAAAATTAATTTTATTTTAAAATTAATTAACAAACAATTTGGACATATTTAAGACTTAATTTTTTAGGTTTAAATTTTATTTCTAATTCTTAACCTTTTAATTAAATTAATTATGCATTAATTTTAATTAAAATCAACCATCCAAAAATCCAAAAATATTTCCCTTTTATCTTATTGCAATTTAAATTCATAGATAAGTGTATAGGTTGTCAAATTCATGTAAATAGCGTAGTTTACATTTCTCGCACAATCGATGTAATAGCGTAGATTTACTTTCCGCATTTTACATTCCCGCACTTTAATTCCTGTACATATAAAACTGCGTGTATGGCAAGAATAATAACTAAAACGCTAGATCACTAATTTCAAAGACAAAAATATCTGAAACAAAACACAATCACACTTGCACCTCTTAAGATAATCCCTCTGTTACTCTTTTCAAAACTAATCATATTATTTCAAATGCAAAAGTTCAAATTTTTCTTCTGTATCCAGTCAAAGAAAACTTTCTAAAGAAATGGGAAAAAAACTTATAAACTTAGGGTATACCTCCTAATTGCTTGCTCAATCAAAAAACAACAAAAGTTCTCATATATCACTGTTTTTCCAAAACAAACTTTCAAAAGACTACACTTTGTATATATCCAAATAAGGATCATTACGAAGTTAAAAATCGTTTTTTAAACCGTCAAAACATCTTTCGAAAGATAAACACTTTGTATACATCCGCACAAGGATCATTACAAAGTTAATTCTTTACAAAATATTTAAAACCACATACAAGCATTTCAAAGCAAGACAAACGATTCAAACAAGTGAGCTAAGCAATTAAGAGCCCATGGATAACCATGGATACAAAGGGTGCTAACACCTTCCCTTTGTATAACCTACCCCCGAACCCAAAATCTCTTTAAGGTCTTTTTCTGTTTCTTTTATAAACCTTTCCTTAATTGGATAAAATAAAAGTCGGTGACGACTCTCTGATTTTCACAACTCAAAAATAAAAGAAGAGTCAGTTCGCATCCCACAAAAAAAAACGAGGATAACACTCTTGCTTGAGGAAAATGGACTGAGATAGATTTTATTGGGCCCTGTAAGAAAACAATTCATGACTCGGTCAGTCCAAAAATGTCATAAAAGGGTCATTAGACAAAACATACGAGCATAATACGGTGGGTCCTGGGTCACCCGACCCAAACTCGTGTTATTCAAGGGGAAACTACAATAATACATGTGAGACCACGTGTCCTAGAAAGGACCGATATTTGCAACTTCTCCAATGAAGAAATCACTTCTTCATACTAATGAGGAGAATTCGTTTTTCTATTCCCATGATATAGCCAAGCAGTTGGAAGAGAATCAATTCTTGACCCAACAATTTGACCCATAAGTTGAGCTTATAAATATCCCAACTCTTAGTATCGTGAGAGAATCACTATTTTCAAATATTTAATATATACATAGTCTCTTGTGTTCATATACATGAGTCGGTTTTTTTTATTGTATGTTTTCAAGTACATAAATAAATTAACGATTTTTAAAATTTTAACTAAATATATTTTATTTTATAAAGTTTACATATTTAAATATATTTTTACTAATTATTTTAAAAAAATTATTAATATTTTTAATTTCTATTGATAGTGTGGGTCAGCCCAATCTAATTTTTATATGTGCCGATTTTACTTACATGGCCCAATTTGACAACTATGTATATAATTGACTAAAAACTAGCTTTAAACATTTTAATTCTTGTTCTTAAATCTGAACAGTTTTTTAATACAAATCCGAACATTTTATTTATTTAAACATCAATGAAGCAAAGCAATTATTCCAAATAAGCAGGCAGGGGCTAGAATTCAATTCAAGTTTTTTATTATGATTTCGAAATGCAATCAATTTAAATCCACTAATAAACGAGAGGGGAAGAAAGTTGCTATTTATAGGCCCTGACTTGATTTTGTAGGACCAATGAAAAAGAAAATGTTTGAAAAGAGTTGTCTTTCTTTGAAGGTCTAAAGTGTCTCCTTTCAAAGGATTTTATTTTTTGACTAGTTTGAAAAGCACCTAGAGTTTGAGTTGCTACCAACCAATTCATGAATCTTCCTCATAATGAGACAGATTTGACATTTATAAAAGCTTGTTTTAATTGCACATGGTTGCTTCTCGTTCTTTCATTTTATTAGAGTTCTTTTCTTATGTACGTTTTATCTTTTTGGTGGAATAAAGTTCATTCTTATTTTTGCATTAAACGAAGGCCGTTGGTGGGATTTTCTTTGAGTCAATTAATGTGGGGTGCGAATTTGAATATATATGAGACCCCTAATATATATATATATATATATATATATATATATATATATATATATATATATATATATATATATATATATATATATATATATATATATATATATATATATATATATATATATATATATATATATATATATATATATATATATATATATATATATATATATATATATATATATTATAACTAACGGATACCCATGCGAAACGCACGGGTACCGGTCGGATACGCTCATTGGGTTAAAAAATTGTTGTTTTTAAATAAAAGAATAATTAACTGTTATTTTGTTAGTATGCAATAAAAATTAGAAAGATTAATTATTTGCCTTAAAATATTATTGTTTTACCAACAGTATCTTCATGTTTTCGTTAATATTCAATATTTTGACCAATAATTCATGTTTTCGTTAATATTCAATATTTTATTTAGTAACTTCATGTTCTCGTTAATATTCAATATTTTGATCAGTAACTTCATGTTCTCGCTAATATTCATTATTTTGATCAGTAACTTCATATTCCTGTTAATATTCTAAATTTGTTCCCGCTAATATTCAATATTTTGATTAGTAACTTCATGTTTTCGTTGATATTCATTATTTTGATTAGTAACTCCGTGTTCTCGTTAATATTCATTATTTTGATCAATAACTTCGTGTTCCAGTTAATATTTCAAATTTGTTCCCGTTAATATTCAAAAAAATTATCAGTAACTCAATGTTTCTGTTAATATTCAAAAAAAATATCAGTAACTCCGTGTTCTCGTTAATATTCAATATTTTGTCAATAACTTCGTGTTCCCGTTAATATTTATTATTTTGATCAGTAATTTCGTGTTCCCGTTAATATTCAAAATTTGGATTAGTAACTTAATGTTTGCGATAATATTCAAAATTTTGATCATTAACTTCGTGCTCACGTTAATATTTAATATTTTAATCAATAACTTCATGCTCCAATTAATATTCAATATTTTGAATATTAACGGGATACCCGTGTATTCCTACGGGTACCAGCGTGGTACGCTCATTTGTTTTAAATGGTTTATTTTACATAGAAAATTAAATAGCATAGTTAAATAACAATTATATGAAAAAATAAATATGAAGATATGAAGGAAAATTGATACGCTCATTTGTTCAAAAAATATAATAAAAATAATATAAGATTTTTTAAAAAGATATAATAAATCGGTGCCTATAATTCTTTCAATATATAAAATTATTTGAATCAAGAATATATATTATTTTTCTTTTGGAATTATTTTCAAAAATATTTAAACCATTAGTAAAGTTGTTCTATTATTATTCAATATCTTTATGAATAGTTAAAAATTAATACATTTTTGTTGTGTTTGAATTTATATATTTTTAAAATATTTTTCTTATTTTTAATTTTCAAAAAAAAAATGTAATAACTCGTCGATTCGTAGAAATATTGATCCGGTCACCTGTGCGTTCGTATAGGTACTGACCCATTACACTCATATTTTCTAAATTATACAAAAAGGCGTAATAACCCGTCAGTTCACACGAATTTTGATATAAATATACGTGTGTTTGTATGAGTATTGATGTGTGCATTATATTATTATTTGTGTTTAAGTTAATGTAATTGATTTAATTTATAAAATATTTATTATTATAAAATTCACACAATATATCACACAAATTCACACAAAATAATTATGAATTGTTTTAGTTTTAGTGGACATAAAAAAATTATGAATTGTTTATATTTGCATATAATTATAATATTATTTAACTCATATATTACTTATGTATGTTTGTCTAGTATTATTTTACTTATAAATATTTGTCTCATTGATTTATATATTAGTAACATAAATAATTGTAAAAAATAACACATTCTTTCCAGACTACATTTAAGTAAATTTATTTTTTAATTTTAAAAGAAGAGAAAAACTCTCTCTCTATATATATATATATATAAAAAGAGGGATATATTTACTCAAAAGTAAGTGTTGAAGACTTATTCCAAATCTTAACCATTGATTATTATTAATCTAACGGCTTTAATTAATTTTATTTATAAAAAAATGATTCCAAAAATAATTAGATTAAACGATCAATTAAAGCAGTTAGATTAATGATAATCAATGGTTAAGATTTGGAGTAAGTCTTCAACACTTACTCTTGGAGTAAATATATCCATCCCATATATATATATATATATATATATATATATATATATATATATATATATATATATATATATATATATATATATATATATATATATATATATATATATATGTGAATGTGAGAATCAATCCGAACCATTAAATTTTAAAATAAATTATGGAAATTATATGTGAATCTTTTATTATCTCCCATCCATTATTAAAATAAATGATGTAGGAGAGAAAAAAAATACACACACATAATCTCCACCATTTATTTTAAAATATAATGGTTCAGATCCATTCTCACATTCTCAGACATTCTCATATGATATGCCATATATATATATATATATATATATATATATATATATATATATATATATATATATACACACACATAATCTCCACCATTTATTTTAAAATATAATGGTTCAGATCCATTCTCACATTCTCATATGGTATGGCACATATATATATATATATATATATATATATATATATATATATATATATATATATATATATATATATATATATATATATATATATATATATATATATATATATATATATATCATTTGATTTGTCCTCTCTCTCATATATATATATATATATATATATATATATATATATATATATATATATATATATATATATATATATATATATATATATATATATATATATATATATATATATATAGGGGACGAATCAAATGAGAACACTTCGTTATTATGAAAAATGAGAACAATGAATCACGACCATTAAATTTTGATTTGTTGACTTTAATGGTCCAGATTGATTTCTCTTTCTATGATCCTTACTATTTATTTTAAATCAACATAGAAAGAGAAACCAATCCAGTTCATTAAAATCAACAAATCAAAATTTAATGGTCGTGATTCATTGTTCTCATTTCTCTTAATAACCAAGTGTTCTCACTTGAGTCGTCCCATATATATATATATATATATATATATATATATATATATATATATATATATATATATATATATATATATATATATATATATATATATATATATATATATAGGGGACGTCACAGATCTAAAAGGAAAACGGTGCGTGCGTACATCGAGCATCAACGTCGGTCAACGTGAGCTAGGAAAGTGCGGGGTTTGGCTACTAAACCCTTCTCGCTTGCCTTGTACAGGTCTTTTGACTCGATGATCTTTGGCACATGTTTAGAGCTCGGAACTTACAAAAAGTGAGCATAAGAACGACATGGGGACTGAAAGTTATGGGGGTTGATTGCTAACCCTTTCCGCTTGCCTTCTCGAGAACTTACAATGGCCTTTGTTAGGACTTCCTACAAGCACAAACGTAAACACACCAACAAAAATAGAGCCTCTTTCGAGGGCTTGGCCAGATGAATGCCTAAATCCTATTTCTCGTGTTATTGAATGATGCGAAATAATAAAATGCGGGAAAAGATAAAATGAAACGAGATCAATACCAAACGGATTATGATCCGTAAACAACAGCAAATAACAAAAGAATTTGGCTATAATGAGAACTGAGAACTTTTAATAATAACCATTGAATTTGAATTAATGGCTCAGATTTACCTTATATTTTAAATACATATTACATAAATATCTTGTTCACTTAAACATTAATTAAATATATATATATATATATATATATATATATATATATTATGATACTCAATCTTTGGTAGTATAATATTTCATGTATATTTTCTTTACATTTATGTATTGATATTTTAGACAAAAATTTATTATAATATATAGAAAATAATTTGATAGATTTGAAATTGATTTTATTCAAAATATATGGCTTAATCATTATAAATTTAATAAATTTATTTAAAGCTATTAAATTGATTTAAACTACTATATTAAGATGTAACAAAAAGAGTCCAATAAATATTTGAGATCTTGTGTGTCCCTTATTTTTAGAATTATTTATTTACATAAATTTAAATTTCATCATTAGTTTAAATTTTAGTATTATAAATTATATTTAATGTGTAATTAGAATATTCATAATTGTAGTTAATGTATAATATATTTTTAAATTATTTTAAGAAATATCAAAAAGTTATTTATTTATAAGGTTTAATAATTTATATTACATTTTAATGGACTTGATTTCATCATTTTGTAAATATAAGAATCAATAAAATTTTCAAACCTGTCATTATTTTAAAATGCATTAATTTAAATTTTAATATTATAAAATATATTTAACGTGTAATAAGAATATTCATAATCGTAGTTAATGTATAATATATTTTTAAATCATTTTAACAAACAAATATCAATAAGTTATTCATGTATAAAGTTTAATCAGTTTTATTATATTTTAATGGACTTGTATTTAAGTTATTCATGCGAGACTTATATTTAAGTTCTTAGTTTATATATATTGTCATAATTTAAAAAAAAAAATAATATGTCATTAAATCTTTTTTGAATTTAATTCAAACTTTAAAAGAGAAAGATAACTATAATTTCATAATATTAAAATTTATCAATATTATAATAATGACCATATAGTATAAATGATCCAAATAATAAAATATAAATTTAAAATTTTAATGAGTAATAACTAGTATTTATAATAGTGGTTTAATAAGTAATAGGTATAATTATATTCTCAATAATGAATAGAATAAAATAAAATAAAGAGACTATTTTCATAATCATTAACACATACTAATAAAATATTGAATGGGGTATATTTATATATTGGTAAAAAATTATTGTGTTTCTAATCGATTATCAATTTTTTACAAAATATATTATATTTTAATACGAAGAGTATAAATAGTCTATTGGAAACAACTTTTTGGACAATGCTAACTTGCCTTAGAGATACATATTAAAAAATTCATAAATAAAAATTTATATTAAAAAAACAATAAAAAAATTAATTATAAAATTTAATAAAATTAATACACAATTTTTTTAAAAAAAATTATATTTAGTCTTAAGGTGTGACCTAAAGGCACTTGTTAGAATTATTAACTTTTTATAGTTAAAGTTTATTATATTGAAATAGAATTTTCTGAATAACATTAACTATATAGGTAAACATTTTATATGGATTCGTTGACACAAATGTAATTTTTCAATAGTTAAACTTTTAATAATTTTGTGAAATATATAAATTTATAAATTCAATCATTGAATGGAATGTTCTTACTATTCCAAAACTGAGTTCAAATCCTCTATAAAGTTGTTATAGAAATTATTTATATCTATGTTATTAATAATAATATTTTCTTTTTCAATTAAATAAAACTTATTATTAAATAGTTCAAATATACAAAGTTTCATAAATTAATTTTTTAAATATTTTATTAAAATTGATGTTTAATACATTATTTAAATGATAAATATATTTGTACAATTAAATGACATCACTAAAGATTTTTAAATCATGTAAAACAACTATATATGTATGTGTGTGTAACCACCAAAATGTTTGAAAATGATTCAGTAATTGAATTCATAAAATGTATATGATTAAATATATAATGTACTTGTCATTCATAATGTTAAATTATTTTAATGAAAAACTATATATTATAAAATAAAAAATGAATATAAGGGGTATTCAAATTTATTACAAAAAGAAAAAACAATAAGGAAAGTTAGAAGCGGAGAAACACCACAAAAGCCAGAGCAAAACAAAGAGGCCTAACACAAAAACTAAGAGGGGTTAATATCAAATCCACAACTTTTAAATAATTCACACACAAATTTTCAAATAAAATTTAAAGGATGGTCCAAATCATTCATAGTATTAATAATTTATAGTTTGGAATCATACTCATTTTTTCAAAACCATAAAAGAGATGTTAAATATTCATATAAAAACAAAACATTAAATATATAAGCCACACCTCTTATATATTTAATATTTTATCAATAATAAATTTAACCGTTCACAATTAAAATAAATAAAGAATACAGTGGAATCTTCAAGATATCAATAAAACGAAGTGGAGGGTAAATTAAAACCCTACAAATGTAGTCTTTAGGTCGCATTTTTTAACTTACTATTAGCTAAATTAGGCCTATTTATTTAATTAACACCACTTAAATAAACTAAACATAAATAAGAATAGGAACCATTTCACGGACGGTACAGAACATAAAAGAGAATCTACCAATTTAGACAAGAAAACAAAACTAACTGCGCATTGGCACTAAGGAAAACTTTAGCCGTAAACTATTGAAAACATAAAGGGATGGCAATGTGAAAAGTGATTTTTTGTTGTCGTGGGAATTTGAAAGGCATTAACATAATCAAAAGAATCATTTGAACAAATAGTTTGTAAAGTAGTAGATGATTTAGACATGTTAAACAAATGATCAAATGTTGTTAAATAGTCTTACAGTTTAAAAAACTTATGCTATTCGCTTTGGAACCAGAATTGACTCTAGTTGACGAACTAATAATCTTAAATTAGTGGTGTTGATCTCTAATATGGTGACGCATGGATGGACCTATGAGATTAGCACTCTAACATTTAAGTCAGTTCAAAATAGTGAAAAGTGGAGATTAGAAAGTGTATCTTGCTTTTTGTGCGAAAATATTTTTTATACCTTAGGTCATGTGGAGTGAATTTGAGTTAAAATGGATCTAAACTATTTGGTTCTTTGTCCGACTTAGAAGTATTGCCACAAGGCTTTGTCGGAAACTCAAGGAGCTAGGGAAATCTTTAGTGAATGAGGTCGGCCTCTAGGAAAGTTGTCTGATGCGAATTGGAAATGAAACTTTGAAGGCAATTGAAAAAGTAGTGCGCAGCAAGTGCATTAAATGTATTTCCTTCACTAAAATGTTTCGTTCCTTCCTTCTAACATGTGGATGACGTGACTAGCTAGGGAATAACGCCGCTTATAGTGTTGTTGTTATCTCGTAACTCCTCTTCTTCATTGATCTCGTTCGTTCAACTATCTTTGTCTATAAATAGGAAGAACTGAATGATGAAGAAACTTTTCTCAATCATTGGCATTCAATTGTTCATTCATATTCATTTTTTTAGCAAATGCCTTCGTCTCTTCCTTCCTAAGAGCATTTTCTAGAGCCATTATAGTTCTTTGATAAAAAATCTTTGCCTTTCTATATTCTTTCGTTTAATTAACACTACATAAATTAGGCACACTTTTCAATTTAAGTTTTTTACTTTCATTATTTTCTGTTTTCTGGTCAAGATGAGTGATATTACTATTAATCTAATGATTGATTCTAAAAGCAATATTATTTGTTCTGCTGTGAGAATGAGTGCATCTCTTGATTCTCATTTACCTTCCCTTGCTCGTGAACGTCTAAACCGTGAGGTTATATCCCTGACTGATGATTCTAATTCGGAAAGGGTATTTCTGAACTCTTTTAATGAAATAGCTTCTTCATTTGACTCTTTTGAAGCTCTCTTATCACATGACGATAAAGAGGTATATCGTATTGAGGATCTTATGTCCCATCCCATTTTGACTGAGGAAGAAACACATGCCGTCAAATCGAGGAGAGGGTTTGTCAATGATTTCGTCCAAGTTTACTAGAGATCCCATAGTCATGAACCTAGTGATGCTGCAATTAGGGCCCACCTAGAGTGTCGGGGTAGGTCAGATACAATTTATTGGATCAAGCCTGGTGATCACTTTAAAGTTGACGATATGTCCTGGAGAGGCATGACGTTGATGGAGTCGGCCGATGCAATGAAGTACGGTTGGGTAGATGGAGAAGTAGTGGGGACCCTATCCATTATGAGTACTGAAGCGGTAATAGGTGTTGTTGAGATCATGTTTGAAGACCCTTTGGACTAGTCAATTCTCCCCGTGGTTTTAGAGAAGAGGATATGCAACTCTTTTGACGAATGTGTAGGCCCGATTTATGAATGTTTGTTTACTAGGATAGGATTGTGGTCACCCTTCTCTAAATTTGGGGTAGATGTTATGAAGCACGTGAAGGTTGCCTCTTCCCTGCTTCATCCAGGGGCTCGGACTTACGTGAAGGTGTTCCAGTTTTGTGTCGAGTATAAGTCTTTGAAGCATTCCCTCAAATTATTCCTAGTCCTGTTCTATATGATGTGCACTTCTTAGGACGAACATTGTGACCAAGGGTTCATTAGTTTCAACTTGGAAGTTCCTTAGTTCGACCATTTCACGCGTTAGTGGGGAAACTTTTAGAGGCGTTATTTACTATTTTGTGACTCCCCGTTGCATCTTCCCTATTTTGTAAGATCAAGTTGCTGAAGTATTGATCTTGGCCTCACTCTCATCATATAGTCCATTTCTACCGCACCATGTTAGGCCCTATTTCCCACGACGAGTCAATGATGAAGGAGGACATGCATTCCTAGTTTAAGAACTGGGTTATGAAGAAGAGTTTGGACCCGATAAAATGACTTCTTCAGAGGTGAGGAAGAAAAAAATTGACACTCGTGCCATCGTAAGTGCGGTCGACTGGGAAGAAAGGAAAGATATTGTTGGTGCCGATGGAGCCCTATTTCTTTTTTTAGTATGTTTGATTGCATTTTTCTGATAACATGGACCAACCAAAGATGATCTACGACCTTGCCAAATGCTTAAGCTATCAAGACTAGTTCTATTGGTCGGGCTGCGATGCCCCTCCTATAACTACTACTCTTACTCTGACTAATGCTTCTACTTAGGCCACCAAGGTTGCTACCACTACCTCTGGTGTTGGCCAACTCGTCAGTGTTGCTGCCATTTTAGTTGTAGAGGATACACCTTCATCCCCAATTTAAACAAAGAGGGACCATGATGAAGACCAACACTCCCTTTGAAGAACGATTTTCCCTAATTAACCCATTTGACCAAGGATGCAACTTTGGGAATGATATCTCCCTTCTTGTGGATTTCGTCCATTCTCCCCTCTCGGCTTGATCGCACTCTTGAAGAGGTTGTTATTGTTGTATTGATGAAGAATATGTCCTTCATCCAAAACCTATATGAGGTAAAGAAGATGGAGCTCCTCTACGAGATCACTTTTAATATGTACTGGGTGTGTTCTCTGTTCTCTCTTATCGTTGCTCGAAGAGGATATGTATTGGCTATTAGTAATTCCTTTAAGGGGGAAACTTTGAAGGGTGAGTGTGAAGTTATGGAGCATTAGTGCTTCGATTTCCAAAAAGAGTTGTCTGAGTTACAGGAGAAGGCCAAGTTTGTCGACTCTCTATAAGAAGAGGCAAAGATCCACAACTCTCGTGTTACTCTGGCTTCTCGAATTGCTGAACAGGAGTCCTCCCTTGAGGCAGTGAAAAAACAACATCAAGAAGCTTCAAATGTTGTTGGTAAGGTGAACCTCGGTACGGAGGAAGACTATAAGATTCTTTGACAGAAAGTAGAGGCTCATGTTGAGGCCTTAAAGACTCTTGAGGGCAAGGTGGCCAGTTTGAGGGAGAAGTTTCATGACTCTCTTCAGCAATTTGTACAAGGCGTGTTTGGGATCCGAGATCAAGTCGTGGAATACACACTGGGATTTTGTCCCCAAGTCACTATTCTTGTTAAGATGTTAGATCTCTTCAAGGTTGCTCTAGAGGGAGACTTCGGGGGGGGGGGGGTGATCCGAGAACTTCAGCTTCAGGCGTTGCATCTTATTTTCTTTTTCTTTATATTATTATTTTCCCCCTGTAATGTTTTACTTCAACGAGTTATGGTTTTATTTAACTTTGAGTCCTGTATTTAGTTCCATTTTATTATTGTTGTGCTTTATTTCTGGTTATTTCCAAGTCATTGCAGCATCATGGTTTACTTGTCATCCCTGCAATGTTAAGTTGCAAGCCATCACTGCACTGCAACAAGATGTACAACATGTGCGCAACGAGCTTCACACTTTGCAAATGCATTTCTTCGATTTCATCGACACCGTCAATGCTCAGTTCGACGAAGTCTTCAAACACATTTATTCTAATGTGCACAATAATAGACGTGGCTAGATATTACCGTTTAGATTATTAGATTTTATTTCTAGTTTTAGTAATTTCAAATTCCTAGTTTAGAATTTAATTTTCTGCACTTTTACATTCTGCTCCTGTTAACACTCAGTACCGGTTTAATGCAATATTCTATTTATTACTGCTGCTGTGTTTCTACTACATCACTATTAAACTGCTATGCATTCCTGTATACCATATTTTTGCCGTTTATAGTATGATACAATTACACTGTACTGAGCTGGTATTCTGTATTAATGCTGCTGTCAGAGTTAGTCCACCCTTGCACGCGTGGAAACCACTTCCCTAGGCTAGGAGACGCACGTCTCCGCATCTGTGGGACCAGCCTCTGCATGCAAAGGACAGGAGGCGCCCGTCTCCATGCCCTGTCCCCCAGCAGACTGACTGCCGGAGACGCGCGTCTCCCAAGGCCAGCAGTCTGCACCATTTGACCACGCAGAAGACCCTCTTTACTCCCCATTTTGAATTTTGAATTTGAATTTCAAAATTCAACATTCATTCCTCTTCATTCTTCCCATTATTTCTTCCATTTAAACACCATTAACCTCATTCATCCCCCATCATTCACCTCTTGATTCTTCATCATTTCCCAATCTTCTATTCCATTCAAACTTCAAACACCACCATAATTCCATTTTAATTCTACATTAACCACACCATTCTCAAACCTCACTATAAAACCACACCACCACCACTCTTACTTTTCACAACCTTCATACCATTTTCTACCATTCTACTCTCATTTCTATTTTCCATTTTCAAACTCACCATGCCTCCACGTTCAATCATCCGTAGTGTGCGTCCTGAGAGACCACCTCCCGGCCTTTCAAATATTATTTTCCGAGAAGACGACAACGATGCTCAAAGAACCAAATACCTCGCTTTCTATGAACGTTCAGTCGTTCCCACAAAATTTGTGAACATTGAATGTCTAGAAACACTAGGCCTCATTGATGGTGTCACCGTTTACTCACTAAATCTAGCCTACACCATCTTTGTACCGAACCCGTACCAACTTATGAGCCGCTCGTCTTAGAATTCTTGAGTTCTTTCAACTACGACACTCCTTCTAATCAACCGCTCTCAACCGGTAGCATCCAATTTCGGATGTTCAACCGTGAATATACTTTGGATCAAGAAGTAGTGGCTATGTACTTGCACTTTAATACGTCACCAAATGCTCTCCGCACTATCTTTCAAGAACTCAATGGTCGTTCATGGGAGCAACATGCTTTCGACCTGTGGTTTAATCTCACTGGCGAAGTTCCTACTGGTTGGAGGGCTCTACATGCTTCTCACATTCAAAACCCCGCTATACGTTATTTTCAACGTGTTTTGGGGCATACTATTTTTGCGAGATCCAACAACCATAAGGTAAATCAACATGAACTATTTTTCCTTTACTGTGCGCTAAACAATCATCGTTTCAACGCTGCACCTTTTATGCTCCAACACATCCAAAGCTGTGTCAACGCCCCCGCTACAAACCCCTTTTTGTTTGGCGGACTTATTACCACCTTGGCATGTGCTTTAGGTCTTGGTGATGATCTCCTCTCACTCTCTCATCTCATGATGCCTGCTCAATCACTCGACCTCACTTATTGCCGTGACTCCCACTTGGTTTCACCCTGCCATGATGGCCGATACACTTTGGTCGTCAACAAAGTTCTGATTCCTTATGTCATCCTTCTGTGCCCCGAAAGAATCAACATCCGTTATGTTCAGCGTTGGAGGCTCATTGAAGACAATCCTCAAGATAACCAACCTGAACATCCTAATGAACCTGTGGATGCAAATGAAGAAGAACTCAACCAAGGACAAGCTGATGACAACCAACCTCCTCAAAACAACCCTCCGCCTATCACTCTTGATGCCATGTATGCTGCAATTCAACGACAAGACCACCTATTTCAAGCTATGCAGACAAATCAAAATGAAACACTGAGGCTTATTCGAGAGATGCAACAGGAGCACCGTGACTATGCTATTAGGAACGAAGGCCAATACACTGAAATTGCTACACAATTGCATGATCTTAACATTCGTGTGAATGGCTCTCCTACTGATAGACGTCGCTGTGTTCGTACAAGAGGCGCAAGCAGTTCACGCAACCGCAACACTGAGGAGTAGTTCTCATGCACTGAGGACATTGCATCATCTAAGTCTGGGGGAGTCGTATTACTTGCTTTAGTTTTATTTCCTTTTAGTTTATTTCCTTTCCTTTTAGTTTATTTCCCTTCTTTGTAATGTTTTTTCTAATTCAATAAAGAATATTTATGGAATTTCAAGTCTTATCTTTATAATTCCGTAGTTATTTCAATTTCTTCCATTTTCTTGAGCCATAACAAAAATTTTGCTCTTAAACGATAAACGCAAACCCCACACGTTTGAGAAATACGAAGCTACTCAAACACTCAACGCATAGAAATTGATTCAAGTCAAAACCCTTATTGTCCCGACACTCTAAAACCCCCAAGTATGCGTAACCGATTTGAATACCCGTTATACCGAAACCATCGACTTTAATTTTTGAAGTAGCCCTTAGTAGTTTATTCTAGCAGTCGGCACCGTCTTAGATACAAACTACGCAGAGAGTCGATGAATATAAATGTATGATCCTCATAATAATAATTATGTGCTTAACCATAATAAGAAATGTGCCTACTAAGTAAGGTGATCCTCACAAGATCATTTAACCTAACGGTCGCAAATCTCAAATACAAAGAATTTAAAAACTCATTGTTGATTGGTTCAGAAGTCATCTGGTACTGAACTTGGTAGGAAGGACTATTGTCCGATTCCCCACAATCTACAAGTGAATGCTAAGGAGTATACCACATATTATGCCAGAACTCCATGAGAAGGATCATAGTCACTAACCGACTACTCTGCTATGTGCGTGTCAAGATAATGGGCTTAATGTGATTGCGCGCGAATGAAAAGGGTAAAACATGATGACGAGTCAAAAGGTCGAGCTATAATGGCATGATTCGGATTGGTATGCATATTGGGAGTTGTCTAGTGTCGCTACTATAAGTTTATTGTTTGGATCTGCAACATTATTTTCAAACAAGAACACAATGTAGCTGAGTATGACCGAACGATGTGGTGGAAGCGTGTTTCATTTCGCTGTCCTCCCATTTCTATCTTGTTATTTTGCTTGAGGACAAGCAAAGGTTCAAGTCTGGGGGAATTTGATAACACAATTTTATATCGTATATTTAGCTTGAAATTCATAGATATTTATAGCATTTTCCGTTTATTATATTGATTTATTATGATATTACGCGAGTTTTTGCTTTGTTTCAGGTTTTACACTCTTATTATGACTAATTGTGAAAAAGAGAAGAAATGGAGCTAAAACGACCCATATCTATGCCTAAAAGACGAAAAATAGGTGCTGAAGTAAAAAGGGAGTGCAAATAAGGCCCAAGTGTGCTGAAAGTAACCCAAAGACCCAATGAAGCAATCCAGCCCACGAAGGAAAGCAGCCCAATCCACACAAGTAAGCGGAGACGCACGTCTCCAACGTCTCTATGCCACATCAGCAAAAGGGAGACGCACGTCTCCATTTCCCTAAAGTTTCTCCACTTGAGACGCACGTCTCAAGTCATGCGCCCAGTCTTCCTGAAGAATCGGAGACGCACGTCTCCAAGCCAGTCTGAAGAGTTTCTTTTTTTCACGCAACGTCACTGCAAAGCATCCCCTATAAATAGAAGCAGTCACTTCAGTCCAAAGTGTCCGATTTCCTGCTAACGAAGTGCTGCCGAAATTGTACCGCGAACCATATTTTTTCATTCTGTTTTCATTCAAACACTTATTTTCTCACAACGATTTCTACACCGGAAATTGTTGTGAACTTTTTATAAATCTAGCCTTACGTTAGATTTATCGTTTTTATTTCCTTGTTTTATTTTCTGTCCGTTTAAATTCCGAAGAACGATCCAGCCAACTTGTGGTGGAGGTTCGATACTTGAAGATTTACTTGCCATTTATTTTAATTCAGGTTTAATATTTACCGCCTTATTTATATTTTTATTTGCATGATATATTGTATGCCTATTAACATGCCTATTATTATAAACCGAATCTATTTATGCATGTTTAACCATATTAATATGTCTGGCTAAATTACTAAGGTGTCGGTATGTAGAGTAAGTTAACCGAGGGATCCGAAATAAATTGGCTTAATTATGTTTTATTAAATATCACTTATTTTTGGTTTATATGTCTAATTTAATTAGTAAGTCTTAAAACCAATAGAGCGAAAGTTTGAGGGGTTAAGACGGTCAACGGTTAAAATCAATAGAGCGAAAGTTTGAGATCTTTAACCAGATAGTACACATAGGACATTAATTTTAAGGATGGCGAAAGCGTATTAAAACTAATTGGGACTTATTTATTTTCAAAAATTGTTTTTACACCCGAGCGGGATGGCGAAAGCGTACGTTAGGGATATTAGCATGTTCCGAGTCAACAGAGCGAAAGTTTGAGATTAGGAGATTTAAATAGATAACAACTTCATAAAATAGACATTTTATTAATTACGTTGCTTCCAAAAAGCTCTTCTAAAATCTAATGGGATGGCGAAAGCGTACATTAGGATTAGGATAGTAATCTGAATCATTAGAGCGAAAATTTTAGACGAGGATTTTTAATCAATTGAATTAGTAAAGATTTTTAATTAAATTATGCAAAAGCCAATGGACCTTCGGAGTACCTTAAGTTAAACGAAATACATACTGATACCTGTCTTTTATTATATTCTTTATTTCTCACTATCACTCTCCCTTAGGAACAATAAAAATTTTAGTAGCCCTAGCTTTACATAGTAACCTTAGATAACGGTAGATCGATTCATAGTCCCTGTGGATTCGATATCTTTTAAAACTACACGACACGACTGTGCACTTGCAGTCATCAGATTTATAGACACGTAAAGTCGCGATCAGTAAGGTTCCTGCCCTTGCTCATAGGGATGACCTGTTTCTCACGACTCCTTCAAATTATCCTAATAATGGTTTCTTATAATTTTTCAGTTTAACACATTAAAATATGTTTACTACCATGTTTGGTTGTTATGTTTGTTCACTGTAATTAGCGTCCCCTAATTCAATGTGTATTTTTTTGTTGTATTTATTAATCACTAATTCAATGTGTGCTTATTTTCCATGCGGTGGGGTTTAGACTTGGTGAGATGTGGCCATATTTTTGTATTATGTTGCACGTCGTAGAGGATATTTCCCCGACTAATGGTATGCTTAGGGGTGGCAAAACGGTTCCGACCCGTTTGGCATATCTGTTTTGCCTGCACTTTTTTGCAAGGTGGGCCAAGATTTTAGGCTCGCAATCTCTAATATGTCTTCCCTGCCCCGTTCCGTTTTTTGTGGGCTTTTGCAGGCATGGGCATTTACATAAAATTTTACATTTTTAGGCCTAAAAGGTGCAAAGCACGCGGGCATTCCCCGCCTCGCCATTATATTTTTGCGGGGTGGGACAAGATTTTAGGCCCGCGCCCTTAACTATGCCCTCCCGCTCCATTTTTTTGCGGACTTTTGCGGGGCAGGCATGCCCGTTTTCCAACCCTAGGTATGATACTCGTCCCTTTCCCGAGGTATGAATCAGAATGAGGTGGACCTCTCCGGGCTCCACCATCTAACGCCCTTGGATTGGCTAGATATGAAGGGGGTGCGCCAACTACTTTGAAAAGAGTGGTCCTAAAACGTGAAGTTTGTCTTCAAATAAAGCCCCATGCCAACCTGCATGGAACACACAACATGCTTTGTGGTCACAACATTTAACAATTAGTATATTAATTACAAGAATTGTGCAACTACTTTAAAGTGTTTCTAACTATTACGGGAAATTGTTAGGATATAATGTTATCCCTTTTATTATATGTTTTTGGTTAGCTGAGGTGTCGATTGGGACATTCTCTCTATCTGTCCGCTGGGAAGGGGGTTCACTCGAGATCCATCCAAGCATTCTTGATTAACGAGCATCTTACGATGGTCGACATTTTGCGCCTTCTTTGCTTTAGGTTCGACGGTCCTCCCGATTCTTAGTAGCGTGGACGACAATGTGTCTACCTGAGACGTGAAATTTTGCCAGCTGTCTCTCGAGAAGATTCTCCTCGTGGCGAGCATATATTCAAATGAAGATGGGAGTTGTTGAAGGATAGACGTGAAATTAAATGAGAATGCTGATTGGAGACTCATTCGATGTTACTTTGCCTCATCGTGATGGAGCTCAAGATTTCCTTCCCACTCGTTGCTTAAAGAATTGCCGAAGATCAAAACACCTATGATATCCTGTTTATTTGGTTCTGGCCAGCGAGGGTTTGTTATCTCTATGGCCTCGAATTGGGAATTGTGGCTCGACGTCTATCGCATATGAGGCATCTTTTTAGGATTTATGTCAATTGTTGAAGTTAGTGAGTTCGTAAACAGGTCTATAATCGGGATCTGTAAAGCTTTCTTGTCCTTCAACATCTTCGTGGTTTTGGATTTCCAATTTTTGTGTAGTTTCAGCGTGCTGGGAGGAAGAAGTGTCTCAACCTATGGATCCTCACCGAACACGCGATTGTTGCATACCTCAATAGTGACTATGAAGTGTGATAGAATAAATAGGAATGTCTAATACTCTATACTAAGAATGTGTTTGGTATGATTCGTGGCGATAACCGCTACGGTCATCAATAATCTTGTGTATGCAATTCGGTTTCCTTAGTCACAATCTAGTAATTCTGGTGCGATACGGTCTTTATTTGACATTCAAAAGTTTTTTTCTCTCGGAGAGGATACGTCTGCCATAGATTTACGCTAGGAGTCATTGCGACGAAGATCATGTCGATGATGGATGATCGACGCGATGCACAATCAAGATATTGATCATGAGCCTTTTATAAGGGATTAAAAGTAATTACCTTTGTTATCCAGCAACTCTAATATAGATCTGAATTTGGATTTATGGTCATTTGTTTGGTTTTCTCCGTGGAGTTTTTACAGGAATCTAAGGTTAGATTGAAGTTGAAACGATGCTTGATTGGATCGAACGTGAAAACACGTCGCATTCAATTATGAACTATCTTGATTTGGTGATCTAAGAAGGTTATGAACTAGTGAGCTGGAAAGCGAATGTGAAATTATGGAAAATGCGGGAATCAGAAGTCGATTTTAACAAATGACACCACTGTTCTATTCTAACACTAGAATTGGATGCAATTGATGAACTTAGGATCCTAAACTGGTGGTGCTGATCTCCGATACTGTGATATAGGGGTGGACGAGTAAGGTTAGAACTCCAACGCCCAATTCAGTTCAAGATCCAAGATGAGTGAAAAATGAAGATCAGAAAGTGTACCTTGCTTTTTGTGTGAAAATATCTTTTATACTTTAGATGATGAGGGGTGGATTTAAACAGAAATGAACCTTAGCTATTTTGGTTTTTAACCTAGACAAAACAATATATATTTATAAGTAGGATATTTATCACTTTAAAAAAACACTTGATAGCTTATTTCTAGTATTAAACCGCCTATCATTTATATTCATGCATTAATCAATATAGATCATGAGGAGACGTGTTAGAATTTCATATTTAAAAAATATAAGCTTCATATATGTTAATAGGTAAGCGCAATATTTTTTTTACAAAAACTCAATTTTATAAAGTTGAATTAAATACAATAATAATTCTAAGGTTTGATCTTAATTTTAATGAATGAATAAAATCGGACCATGCGAAGACAACTCACTTCATATGTTCAATAAAATCTTCGATAGAGACAAGCAAGATACAATTTTCTTCCAATACCTCCTCGTCAATTGGTGAGCATGTAAAGATAACACTAATTTTACTTTTCTATAAGGTGCACACTTCAGGATGTCTAATCATGATATTTTAAAACTTCTTACCTATAACATGGTAGTAATTGAAAAATTAAAAGTGTATTATTGACCAACAAGACCATGATCATGTGAAATGCATTAATGAAAGTACTTCAACGTGAGAAGTCCATGTGAAATGGACAAAGACTAAGAAGCACTTTAACTAAATCATGGAGCGTAATTTATGTGCATAAAGTGAAAATCATATGAAAATTAGCTATGACAAGTGCAACAATTAGGTTAAACCCACATGCCAATGTGAATATCGATCTTAACCAACAAGATGATGTGAATGTGTTAAAGCTATGTCCTTGTTGTCTGATATATCACAAAGAAAAGACAACAATGTATGCCTTGTGTTAGATAAAGACAAACCTAATTCCCAAACTCCATGGCCCCAATTGATCCCTAAATGTTTCAGCATAATAATTCTCAAACATTCACATGGCTTTGTTTTTGGTAAACGCCCAATTTAGTCTCTATAATTTGGTCTCTGATAAAAATTAAATATTTAAATTAGGTATGATAATTTTATAGGAAGGACAACAAATTAGTTGCTTTGTAAAATTTGTCCAAATTTTGATCTTTTAGTTTTGGGCATGTCCGGTGTGATGATATATTTATTGCATATACCAACATAGAAAAATTGGGAAGATTTAACTTATCATCCCAAAATTAAACCTGACATTCCCTATATTTTTTTAATATCAAAAATAATTTTTGTAAAAAAAAAACAATTTTTTTACCAAAATGTTTGGTACAAAGCAGGGTGGATCGAGAAATTATATATTGGTGTAGGTAAACATTAAAGAAATTACAAACTAAATCATATAAAAATGATTAATAATATTTTTTTAATACAATACAATGAAAACCGTCTGTCATTCATTTCTTGAAAATGAGCTAAAATAACATCCTTTTAAATCTTAGGAGCAATCATGAAGGTTATTTTCCGGAGCACAATTTATTTCATTAGCTATCTCTGCGTTAATTGCCTTTAAAGTGTCTATCAACTCAAAAAATGACTCCTTAAATAAAGAGTTAATGGACTCGTCACTTCCTCTAAATGGCATGTTACATCTCAAAAGAAACTTAATATCTATAAGGAATGTATTTATACGAATACGATATTCAACATCTATTTATTTAGTTTGACTAATAAACACGGCCTTAATACTTTAGTTTGAGTTCATGAAAGCATAACTCATATGCACACAATATGCATTCTATATGCCAAATAGTTAATGGTATAATTGTCACCCTATTCTAAATTTAATTATTCTATTCCTTAATAATCCTTTTACTTTAATATTTTTAAACATATATTTTAGATATACTAATATTTTATAAGTTTAATATTTAAATATTTATCATATACTCAATTTATTTATTATTAAATTTTTGTGATAAAATATATGATATTTTTATAAGTGGTTGGATTTATTATTATTTTTATATAAAAATATATATTGTTTAATTTTACTCTATTATAATATTTATATTTTAACAAAATTAATATTATTTTTAATTAATTTTATAATTAATTGGATTGTGAATTAAGTTATTAGGTTTAAATTACTATATTGATGGAATTTTAAGGTTAGTTGTTAAATTATATATAATATATGAAGAAAAAAAATGAAAAATTGGGTCCGCCCATGGTACAAAGTTAAAATTTTTTGGTATATACAAAATTTTCGATAGTTCATTTGAAATTTTTTGTAAGACATGAACAGAAAATAAATACATTATTTAGATATGAAAGAACTCTCGGGATGGAATTTCATATGACTGTCAAATACTTAAACTTATTACTCAGTCGTACTCAACCTAAATTACTCGTCAATATCATCACGTATCACTCTCAACAGAGGTTATGTCTAACGCAAAGTTGAGATATCAACCGTTTTGATCTCGTCGGCGATGGATTTGGGGCTCAAAAATACCTGAGCCTCATCACGTATCACTCACAACAGAGGTTATGTCTAACGCAAAGTTGAGATATCAACATTTGGATACGTGAGCCTCAACAAACATGGAGGCATTAAGAGTCGATACCCACTGTAATTACTAAGTCTAAATCTATCTATAGAGTCTAGAACCTAGCAAATATTCATCCAAGAACAATATTTGAGGAGTTTATGCCGAAAGCAACTCAAATCCTAGCACAAAGGAAAAACAAGGATAAACATCAACATTGATTTGTAAAAGAGATTTTATACAATACCATGAGCAATAAATATACATACAAACAAGGTATACTTACAAACAAACCGCAACAAACGAAGATTAAAAAGAGAAGAATGGAGAAGAAATCCAAATCTTTTGCGGTGTCAATCACGAGCAAAGAAGCTTCGACTCCGGGTCATCTGATTACAACCTCCAAATGTTGTTTTCTAAGCTCTAACATCAAAAGAATGAAGGTGATGGAGTTGAGGCTCAAAAATACCCAACCCATAACATAAAAATCTGATTTAAACCTATTTATACAAAACTGAAAAAATTACATTGCGCGCTTAGCCCCAAACTTGCTGTGTTGAAAAAAATTCAGCACTTGTTTTCGTCATAATTTTTGAACCGTAATTACGATTTACACACGGTTTGAAGCGTTGGAAAAGTTATTCAATGGTATATATTATAATGACATGATATCATTGCTTTAATACTTGAAAAATGAGATAAAAACAATCAATTGAATGATATTTACACAAAACACGATTATACATAATATAAACGTATTTACAAACAAGTTGAGGTTTATCGTAAGAAAAACTAAAGAATCAATCCAATAAGTGCCAATTATTCACACTAAAAAAACACCAAAATTTTGCACTTATCAATTTCTCAAAGCTTTGTTTGTGTTTGGCGTGAAGATTAACTGCTTCATTCCACTTCTTGTTAGTTGGTTGGAAGTAAACCTGAAACTTCATTTTTCCTTGTATAAGGAGGTTATTAAGTTTAACCTTTTAAAATCTCATAAGCATTATTGAAAACTCTCAAGATCAATTCTTTTGGAAAGAAGCATGTCACTTCATTTAGACTAGACATCTATAAATCTCCGGTGTCATCTCTTTTCTTATATCTCTTTATTTTTCACATATTTTCTTTACTTTGATTTTTCATTGCATATCCAAACGTTTTCTTTAAAATGTTGTTAAACTCTGATTTAGAAAACCATTTTGTTTTAAACCAACGTTTTTCTGACTCCAATATTTCAACATTTTCTTGTGTGTGGAGTCACATGTTCAACAATCTTAGGTAGGCATGCGAGTAACTCTTGTGCTTTCTTAGTTTGACTCGAGAATCCTATTCTTTGTTTTAGAAGATAAAATGGTGAGTGACCTTCGCCTTGTGGGTGTGAGTTTTTGATAGGTCACCTAGAGGTTGGTTTTCTAATTGATGGTGGCTTTTTGACTGGGATCTAGATTGTTCTTCTCGGGAGTGGTTCCGGTTCTTTTGCTCTCTTGTTGCAATGCTTATGTTTGTTTGATTATGGTGCAATTGTTTTGGTATATATATATATATATATATATATATATATATGAGGAGGGATATATTTACTCTAAGAGTAAGTGTTGAACACTTACTCCAAATCTTGACCAATATCTAACGACTTTAATTTATTTTTGGCAAAATACTCTTTTTAGTCCCGTAAGTTAACCTCGGGGTTCATTTTGGTCCCTTAACTTCAAAAAGTTTCAAATTGGTCCTCTAACTCTTCAAAAGGTGTCATTTTAGTCCTTTTTGTCATATTAGCGACAGAAAAACTCAAAAATCGGTCGCTAAATCAGTCGCTAATATGCCCAAAAGGATTAAAATGACACCTTTTGAGGAGTTAAGGGACCAATTTGATACTTTTTGAAGTTAAGGGACCAAAATGAACCCCGAGGTTAATATACGGGACCAAAAAGGGTATTTTGCCTTTATTTTTTATGTTAGAAAAATATTTTCAAAAATAATTAGATTAAATGATCAATTAAAATCGTTAGATTAATGAAAATCAATGGTTAAGATTTGGAGTAAGTGTTCAACATTTACTCCTGGAGTAAATATATCCCTCCTCTCTCTCTCTATCTCTCTCTCTCTCTCTCTCTCTCTCTCTATATATATATATATATATATATATATATATATAGTCAGGATCAAATGACATCAAGATGTCAAATTTAGTAACATGACACCTTCGTTAATTCTTTACTATATATTCGTATAACAAAATCCACCATATGTTTGAAACGTATTATCATATAGATCATGTCTATACAACTTAACATCAATTGGAAATCATTTGCTATGTCAACGAGATGCATTAAAACTAACGTCTTACTAAACTTCATGAAAATCATTAATCTTTTATCATTCTCTTTAATATATGTGTCTGTATATATATATATATATATATATATATATATATATATATATATATATATATATATATATATATATATATATATATATATAAGGGATATATTTACTCCAAGAGTAAGTTCACTAAAAAAACACGCGTAACAATGGAGGTTATTTAGTGGGGGGTTTTGTAAAAACCCCACAACTTATTTAAAAATTAATATTGTATTAAAAATTGTTGTGTAATTCAAGGGGTTTTTAAAAACGCCACAAATAGGCATTACAAAACGTTTCAAATACGCTAAAAAAATTTCGTCAACGCGCTTTTCCTTTTTCATTCTCCCGCTTTCCTTGCCAATCTCTTCATATCTTCCTTAATCTCTTCCCTCTTTTTCATCTAGCTGTGACCTAACAAAAACTGTTTTGCTAAATCCCTTCCCTTTTTCTATCTAATCATGACCTAACAAAATCTCTCACTTCGCTCTAACCAGTTTTCTCTCACGTTGCTCTAACAAAACCAGTTTTCTCTCACTTCGACCTTGAACAAAATATCTCTATCTCGCTCTAACCTTTCTATGGTTACTCTAAGACCCGTTGAAGCAAGTTTAAATGGTTAGCATAAGAAGAACGTTTAACTAAAAGTCAGGTATTTCATGATCCACCGTATTTAATTTTACTCTTTTCTTTTGGGGATTAGGGTTTCGTTTTCTTCCAATTTGTAAAAATTCTCCCTTTTGGTTTTTTTGGGAGTATAAGTGATACAATGATAGGATTAATGATGATAGAAATCTATGGATCCTCTTTGTTTAAAAAACCATCATTGAATATGAATATGATTCATCCCATCAAGTTTCTCCAATGGTGCCTAAAGACTTAGAATAATTGATTGCTCATGATACACCATTTTTATATTTTATCATTGTTTACCGTTAATGTTTTAATTAGTTGAAATAACATGTTTCATTCGATTCTAGGTTTTCTAATTGTCTGCCAATTTTCTTGGAAGTACAGTTTTCCCCTCATTAGGGGAAGTTAAAGCATGGTTAATTATTTCTCATTGCTCCTTGTTTTTGTTAGCTTGGAAGGAGGTCAAGAAGGGTGTCTGTGTTGAAAATCTTGCCGAGTTTGAGGCTCAAAATATGAGCAACATTATAAGGCTTCTAACTCAGGTACTAGTTTTTTGGACTTTCTTGTTCATTTTGAGGCATTTTCAAACACATCTATCCATCCTTTTTTAATTGTATGATAACACAAATTTGCAATATAATGTACTTTCTCTCTAATCTCAGTTTCAAACATGTTGTTGTCCACATTAAACATGTTAGCTACCATTAGGTTCCTATTTTATTAGATCCAATGTAGCTTTAGTTCTGGTATAGTGTAGTTTACAAGTATCTAGCTCTGCTTGTTTGTCAGAAATTAACCCATCGTTTTCTCCAAAATTGTGGTTTTTCCCTTACCATTAAACATGTTAATCACTTTGTGGAAAAACCTTAAATATTGGAAAATTAAAGATGTCACTTTTAAATCTGTCAGTATTTCTATAATTTTTATTTTAGCATTTTACTTCCTATATTGGTCGAACTAGAATTTGAACCCGGGGATTTGGTTTGAATAGGATGGTGCGCTGTTCTGGCTCGTAGGGGCTCTGTTGTGGTGTGTTTATTGCAGGTGTTCTCGCTTCTGTTGGTGCTGGTTTGGTCTTCAGGCCTGCTGTGCTTTAGCAGGGATTAGTCTGGTAGTGTTGCTAGAGCTTAGTGGCAGGGTCTGGTTCACTGTGTTGTTATCAGTAGGAGTTTTTCTTTAGTTGTGGGTTCAGGTGGATTTGTGTGAGTTGTTGATGGATATCAAACTTCTATTAGTTAATACCCCTTTTTCCATTGATGTAACCATCCAATCGCACATCTGCAACGTATAAAGTACTCACATCTACTACAAGAATCTTGTAATAGAGAGTATATGCAACTCTATGCTCTAGTAGTTAGTAACATAATATGCTCTCCAGGTTGTACTTTAGCAGAACAACTATTAGAAGACAATTGTGTTTGGTTTTAAGGAACTAGATCTTGGATCAGTCTGTTGAACAAGCTACCGCGTTCGAGAAAAAAAGAAACTATAATGAGTTTATTATTCCATAATAATGTTAATATAGTGAGGTAGTATCCAGGAATTTAATACTATTTTTTAAATCATATTTGAGTTAGAAATCACTTGTTTTAGTTATATGGGCAAGTAGACATAAACCTAATACAAAAAGAAAACATAACAGACATGAGATCTACGAGGGGCTTTGGAATCCTTTCCCTCTTCTGATTACTTTTATGAGTGCCAGCCTTCTTTTTAATTATTTATTATTCGTCGTATACTCTCATAGCATATTTTCATTATACGATAGATATCGTACTTAGAATTTGTATGAGAAGCTCTGCTATGGGTTTACCATCTTTGTTTTGATAAAAAAAATATATACTATGACCAACTTCCTTTGGATTTGAATATATTCATGGTTTAACTCAGTTTGTCTCAACACAATTATCGTGAATGGCATCATGTCATGTTTCATATACTATGGGTTTTTATTAGCATCTTCTTATGGTAACTATTTTGTTAGAAAGTTCTAGTGAGAAATGCTTACATTTAATCATATGGTGATTAATAAAAATGTTTGGTTGATTTTTCAAGTTTGTTGAAAATAGACTAATTTTTGCTCTTTTGTTTTTTCAGTAAATTCTATGTCAGTAAGCCTCTGAAGTTTTCATATGTATTAATTATATATCAATTGATGAAAAATTGATTATTTAAATATTTTATTTTTTTTAATATATTTTAATATTTTACGGAGGTTCTAAACCTCCGCAGGCAAACCGCCCCAGTTTGTTAAACCCTATACCAGCGGTCACCTATAACTCCCGCGGATAAACTATGGCAATCGTATAAGCAGGGGTTTTCAAAACTCCCGCAAAACAATTTGCGGAGGTCAAACCCCCCCGCAAATTAGTCTAAAACCCCCCGCTATATAGACGCGTTTTTTGTAGTGGTTATCAAGACTTACTCCTTATCATGACCATTGATTCTTCTCAATCTAATGGTTAAAATTAATGAGTATTATTTTTCTCTCTCTCCATATTTAATTACTTATTAATTCCATTAGATTGAAAAGAATCAATGATCACAATGATCTACTAGCTTATCTGCCAGATATGGTCGATGGAAAAACTAAACCTCTACTGCACGGACTATACTATCTACCGGATATTGTTAATAGATACTAGACATCCACTGCATGGATTCACACTCCATATATTATCAATGGGATGAATACCTCTACTACGAAGAACACACTCCCCATCAGATATAGTCAATGGACACCAGACATCCACTGCAAGGGTTACACTCGCCATCAGATATGGTCAATAGATACCAGACCTCCATTGAAAGGAAAATACCGAGCCCTTACCACCAAATATGGTCAATGGATATCAGACATCCACTATATGGATTTCATCATCCAATAGATATTTTCCATGGAGTCCATACCTCCACTGCATGAAATACATCTAATAGAGTTACAATATGGGTTATTACTCTACATAAGTCTCGAACTTGGGACAAGTAAGAATATGGGTTATTCTCAATAACATGATTATTTTCCCCAATCATAATATCATAAGTTGTTTCCATAGAAGGTCAGTTATCTTGTAACTAGATTATCGCTCGCATCCATGCAATCCGGCACTCTCGTAAATGGATGATTCGTCTCAAGCAATCACTCGTTCATGGGTACCACGGAGGTACCTATCACATTCGAGTATTAAAATCTAATTTATTTATCATAACCTAAGTTATCTTAGTAATTCCTTTCACCTAGTCATCATCCTAGGTTTAATCTCACTCACCATCATAGGATTTTAACAATTTATTTTTATTCAATTCAAACATATTCAAACATAAGTTATGAGGCACACATAAGAAAAGGAAAGTATATTCCATTCACCAAGAGCAAACATAAAAATATGTATCATCAAGCATCGTCATCATAAAGAGCTTTAAACAAGCTTTCCAATGTATTTGACCGTGTCTCATTTCAAGTTACGAAACTCAAGATATACTATTTTCAATGATGCTAGAATTTTCAAGACAGATGATTTCGCTAAGCGAGACTGGCATGGAAGAATCACTAAAATCCCACTTTTAACCCATCTTCTTCAACCTTTAACCATCCAAACAATACCCAATCATATTCTAACAAATTCAAGCATTTAAGCATCATTCTAAGACACATATGAAACCATTAATATATGAGATTCAAGTATGGCTTCTATTTACCAAAAAGGTAAAGCATTAGGCTAGTTTCCCAATGTACGCGACTTCTTGTTAATCGGAGCTACAATTCCCATCCTATGGTGAGAAATAGTGAATCAAACAATCTTCCCAAAATAGGGCATCCTCGCCTGGCAAATTCAGTGAGCCTCCAGGCGAGCTCTCTCTCGTCCAGCGAACCTCAAGTGAGGTTTGGCTGAATACCACATTTTCTCCAAATCAACTCTGTCGCCTAGCGAGGATGACATAACACAGTTTTCTAGGATGCATGAATGCTGCTAAGCGAGCTCATCCCTCGCCTAGCTAGGATTACATAATTCGGCCAAAACAGAAACTTAACAGGAAGGGGAAACAAACCATAAATCCAACACATATCATATTAATGTATCCAATAACACAAAATATCATGGTTTATCACAATAAAATATGCAAGCATCAAGAATTTATTTTATTGTATTACACAAAACAATCACATATAACATATTTTCACACAAACCATAATTTTTGAAAGCATGGATTTTCCCCCAAAGCTATATCTACCTAGGAACCCACCTCTAATAAAGATGAAAATGATGAAGAAATTGAGATGAAGTTGGTGGTGATGATGGTCCTTCCATGAGCTTTTTTTTCTTCATACTGTCTTCCTTCTCCTTTTCTCCTTTTTCTCTTCTCTTTATGTTTTCTTCCCTTCTTTCTCTTCCTTTCCTTTCCTTCTTACTAACAAGAGATACTTATAGAAATAGTAAGAGAGAAGATAAAATATCTTAAAATATATTTGTCCTCTATTAACAATTTACCATTTAAAAATGTTCCCAAAAAAGTAATTTCTTTTACCAATTACCAAAGGTCAAGCTAATTGAGTAAAGAATTAAGCTTAACTAAGCTCACTAATTACTCTACTTGTCCCAACTAACAACAAATAGAGCATATATGAACTAAATCTGTCTTAACTCATACCAAATAGAGCATATATGAGCTCGGCATGTCCCAACTGACAAGGAACATATCACTTAAGAGGATATGGGATATTACACCCACAGGGTCAAATTATTTAGTTATAAGTGGATCTTCAAGGTGAAGGAAGGAATCAAAGGTGTGATGTCAAAGAGATACAAGGAAATATTGGTCGTTGGGGGATTTACTAAAAAATAAGGAGCCGACTTTAATGATGTGTTATCTCTTGTTGTGAAGTACAAGTCCATTCGAATGTTGGTTGGAATGGTGGTAAAGTTCGACCTAGCACTAGAACGGATGGATGTGAAGACTGCTTTCTTGTATGGTATCTAGATGAAACAATCCTCGTGAAGCAACCAGAAGGGTATGAATAAAAGGGCAAGGATAATTATGTGTGCAAGCTTAATAAGTTTTTATATGTCATGAAACAATATCCTCGACAATGGAATACGAGATTCGACAAGTTCATGGCACACATAGGTTTCACTAGCAGTCAATTCTAACACCGTGTTTACTTCAGATTTTGACACGGAAGTTCACTTAAGATTTTGGTGCTTAATGTAGATAATATGCTCATAGCCAGCGACAATGTCGAAGAAGTATTGAGGGTAAAGCCTGAACTAAGAAAAGAGTTCGAGATGAAGGATTTTGTATTGCCACCAAAATCCTTGGGATTGACATTCCAGAGAGATAGAAAGCCGTTGAGATTATGCTTATATCAAGAGACATACCTACGAAAGATTCTTGACAAGTTTGGTATGTTGAATTCAAAGCCTGTTGTGACTCCGACAAATCCCCAATTCAAGCTAAGTATAACTCAGTGTCCCCATATTAAGGTCGAAAGAACATATATAAAAAGAATATTATATGCTAACATTGTAGGTTCTTTGATGTATGTTATGGTTTGTACTAAGTGAGACATAGCATATGCAAGAAGCCTTGTAAGCAGGTATATAGCTAATACAGAAAAGGCACACTGGCAAGCAATGAAGTGGATTCTAAGGTACACATGTGAGTCTCTGAGCACAGTCATGATTTATGGTGGAGCCTGTGGTGATGATAGCAAAGTAGAAATTGAAGGATTAGTCGACTCTGATCATGCAGGTTGTATAGATTCCAGACAATCTATTTTTGGATATTGTTTTCACTATGTTTGACACAATAATCAGTTGGAAAGAGACATTTCAGAATGTTGTTTCCTTATCAACCACTGAAGCAAAATATATTGCCCTCATTAAAGCTGTGAAAGAAGCATTGTGGCTTGAAGATTTTTCTAAGGAGTTGAAACTTTAAGGTCAAGCAATCATTGTTAAAGGTGATAGCCAAAGTGAAATACACTTGTCGAAGAATTCATCCTATCATGAGCGGACCAATCACATCAATTGAAGGTTTCCACTACACACAATGTTACTGATATGATCATAAAGACATTGTCATGTTGTTTACCCAAAAAAATGGTAAACAAGCGCTAGTTTCCTTTTTAAAGGTTACTTTTGCGGAATCAACTAGAATATTCCAGGACTAATTGCTTTAATTTGTTTATTACGTCTATCTGGTTTGTATTAAATGCAGCAATAACTTTAAAGTAAAAGTAAACACTGAAATTAAAGGCTTTACAGTAAATAAAAGCAATAAAAGAGCAGTAAATGTGCACTGAAAATGAGATTTAACGTAAAATGATTGCATAAATCAAACTGGTACGCATACGTACATTCCAAAGTTGCACTCGTCACTCATTATTGCACAGAGATTTGAGTTTACTTGTGTTCTGTAGAAAATGCGGACCTCAAACTATTCCTATGGAACTTGCTTAAATAGTAAAAATAAAATAACTACTCCTAACGGTCGACTGATTATCAGTCAACACGTGTCTTCGACATGCAAGATCTTCAACTGTGAGACCTCCACGCGTCCTGTGAAAACTGCCAGTAAACTGCTTGAAACTGCCTCTCAACTTCTGATGCCTTCCGACCTCAGTGCTATACTTAAACAAAACATCTAAGTTTTTTTCTGTTTGTTCTAGTCGAACCTGCATCTTGACTAAATCTAGTCGAACCTTGGTCAATGATGGTTTGTAGATAGTCGAACGACAGCTCTGACTAAACAAGACCTTTTAGTCAGATTTTCCTCTTTAGATTCTTTAATAATCTCACCTGTTTTAGAGATTATTTACCATTATTTAATAAGTCGAAATCCTAGGGTAACAAATTGCCCCCCAAACGACTTCTTTCGACTGACTTTAGGAAAGAGAAAAATGGCGTTTCAGTTCTTTCTTGGGTTTCAACTTTTGTTCTCTTCTGACGCCATGATTACTTTGCACATCCCTAGGTACTAATTATTACCTAATTCTTAGGTAGTGGGCTATAACCACTCCCCACTTTCTAAAACCAATTTCCAAAGCGTTTCTATGACATGACCTTTGATTTCACAACTTCTTTTTGCACGATTTCTGCTGACGTCATTATCAGCTTATATATATATATGTGCAGCTCTCTTCTCCTTTTTCTTTCTTTCTCGTTTACTTCTCTTCTCAAACGTTTCAGAAAGAACCAACTCTTCTCCTCTAACCTTTACCCATTTTCTTCTTCTCCTTTCATACACAACAATGGCAGCTCAACCACCAACACTACTGTTTACGCTACGGGTGCGAACCCTTTAGGGTTTATTATGTCCCGTGAAGAAGAAGAACAAGGATTGGATTTTATTCCTCAACCCAATCTTACTGAAGCCAAAGCCATTATTTGGCAAAACCAGATGTTAATCCCTTTTCAGATTACTGATAAATTAATGGCTTTCTCAGGGCCATTACCAGACCATCGTTACCACCCAGAGCAAACCACTGGTTTCTTTCCTTGCTTCCAAACCACCATGCCTATAGCTTTCGACAAACCACGTCCCCTCGACTTGAAGTTTATGGACCCTTCGCTTAGGGTGTTTCGTTCGACTCCAGCCCCTGGCAACAAGGAGTACTGGGCTTGGCTTAACAAAGTTCAAGCGAAAAAACAACAGAGATGGGAGGAATTGGGCATCTTCGACGCCATACAATTATCCAGAACTGGTCATAGGGTTTGTCCTCCCATGCTACTTGCTTCAATCTTCTTCTGGGAAGGTTCGACTAACACCTTCCACCTTCCTTGTGGAATGATGACTCCCACTCTCTTCGACGTGGCTGCCATCACAGGACTTTCGCCATTGGGTGAGATCTTCGACCCAACTCTTCCCACAGAAATGAATTTCAACTTCACCAATGCTACCATCACCAAGTATATGCAAGATCATTATGATAAGTCGATAGAAGAAGTCTCTGACGAAGAGCATGTTGCTTTCCTCACCTACTGGCTATCATACTATCTGTTCTGTCCAGGATCATTTCAGATTGCTAAAGCTTACATACCTTTGGCTGTTCAGATTCATGAAAGTCGAAGGGTCTCTTTAGGTAAGCTTCTTCTTGCTTATCTTTACCATACTTTAGGCATAGCATCTCTAAGGATCAAACGCCTGCACGAAACTCCAAAACAACTCTCTCTATCAGGACCTTATTGGCTCTTGCAACACTGGTTGAATGCCACTTTCGAGTCACACATTGGCTATACTGTCTCTCGATCTATTCTTGAGGTCATGTATGATAGGAGAGTCGAAGGTGTCAAACTTGCTTTCCAAACCCCCCAAGACGAATCCAACAGACCCAACCTTATTAAGTATGTGAAGTTATTTTCTGAATGCAAAACATTCATTGCTTCCATGGCTCCTTTCTCCAACAGATTTTTTGGGCCAACTTGGTTTAAGGCTGTTTTCCCTGGGAATACTCCAACCCTTCGAGCTCAGTTAAATGCTATTTGGGCTGCTTTTCTGACCCCAACGCTTCTCTCTCACCGTATTGAGTCGATAGGCAAGTGCTATGGGTTTGTAAGTTATCAACCAAATTTGGTCTCTCGACAATTTGGTTTGAGCCAGATGCTACCCAAAAGCCTATATTCTCATGATAATGACATTTGCTACTCCGGTCGACCGTTCACAGCTCGTCAACATCTCGACTGTCTAAAATTTTACAACAAACAATCTTTGGAACACCCAACGTTTACCTTCCAAAACTCCTACTTCACCACTAAAGAATTCAGTGAGTGGTGGTCTGAATATCACCAGCTTTTTGATGGAGATTCTTTTATCAAGAAACTGAACATTGCGTTTGACAAGTTGGAGGACCAACTTACCATAAGTAAGTATTTTATACCTGCTTTCGTTTTCCTTTATTACTGATAGCAATATTCTAATATCAGTTTTAGATCTTTCAGGGCCTGATCTCACAAATCAAATCGAAGCTCCTGCTCCTAAACCGGGTCGAAAGCGCCCCAGCACGTCGAACAACACCACCACCAAGAAAAACAAAACTGTGAGAAAGGTACTTAACGTGATCTTTAATCTTGTCAAATCTACCTTAACCTTCATTAATTATTATTCTTCTTTTTCAGTTGATAGTTCCTACTGAATCGGACGAAACTACATCTCCACCGAATCAGGAAAGTGAGATCTTTTCACGACCCCCGCTTTTGACTCCACCAAAAAGACAAAAAGTTGTAAAGAACATTCTCAAAATGGTTGTCAAGCCTCAAACAGCTCCGACAATCTCTTCGTCTCAAATTTTTCCTGAGGTAACTTAACATTCTCCTCCAGTATGTCTCTTTCAATATCTCTGTTTTCTAACACTTTTCTGAATAGAATGCACCGACTGTCGACCATACTCAGGAGAAGGTTATCAAAGTTGCTGAGAAAATTGCTGAAGCCACTCCTGACTCCAATCCTTTTAGCCCTCAAAGGACTGACGCTTTTGGAAGCAACACTGATTCGGCTAACACTTTAGGTCGAAGTCGAACAGATCCTCAGGACAAACCCATCGTCGAACAATCACCTGCCACAAAAAATATTGAAGATGTTCCTCGACCATAACCCAATGCAGCTTCTCAGTCAAGACAACATTCTATTGCTGACGATACTAGCTCCAACAGTTCTCTTAGTCAGGAAGAAATTCTGGACTTGAAGAAGACTAATCCTTTGGAGGCTCTCTTTCGACTTCAGAAGCTGCGACCAAGCTCTTTTGAGATTCCTGCTCAATCGACCAATCCTGATGTTGAGATTGATGCTTCTCTTGTCGAAGCTATATGCCAGCTGAAAGCCCATCTGAACGAACCTGAGTTTCTCGCTGTTCTTGAGAGTTCTGAACATCTTGGTGGAGAAATTTGTAAGATCTTAGATTTACTGATCAAAGCTTCTCTTCCACCAGTTGTTGTTCAATTCTTCTTTGATTTTGAGGCGTACTTCGACCAACTCTGGAGGGACCTTATGACGAAGAAGAACATTACTCGTCAGGCAAAGAACAAAGAGCGTGAAATGGAGAGGGAATGGGATGCCAGTGCAGCTTCGACCAAAAAGGTTGAAGAATTTCAGGAGAAAACTTTAAAGTTTTCTGATAAGAAGGGAGAGATCGACAACAAGATTGCTGATTACAAGGCTCAAATTGATGACCTCAACAAGAAGATTCAAAATCTTGAACAAGAGAAAATCAGTTTGGCTCAAACTGAAGAGGTCCCTTCGCCTGAAATTATTAACCAAGAAGTCTTGAAAGGACTTGGTCATGGTGAAAATGCACTCAAGTTGGAAAGTAACATTCGACAGCTTAAACAAAACCTGTCTCGACTTGACTCTAAGATTGATTTTGAGTCAACCAAGTTAGCCTATTTTAGGAACAATTTCCCTGCTTTGTAATTTCATTTTCGACTGACTGGCTATAATTTTGTAATGACCGCCAATGTGCTCTATAAGAACCTTTTGTAATGATTGGCCAATTTTTTTAGCCATTTTAATATAATCTCTTAGTTTTTTATTCTCTTATGTGAATTTCTTGAAGTATAGGTTTATATTTTTTCAAATATTTACCATTTATCCTCAAGATTCGACCATCTGAATTTAGTTTTTCAATTTCATATGCATTGTTTGAAAACACTTGCAAAATTTTAAACGGTCCTTCCCAACTTGGGGACCATTTACCCAATAACTTATTCCTTTGATCCATGGGGAGAATAACTTTCCATACATAATTGCCTACCATGAATGTCTTCTCTTTGACTTTCTTGTTGTAAGCCTTCGCCACTTTTTCCTTTTGTCTTATTAACTTATCCAACGCTATTAGTCGTTCTTCGTCTAATTCTACTAATTCATCTAACATCATATTCCAGTATTCGTCAGACGAGAGACTATTTTGTCGTTGAATTCTTGTTGACTGTAGATGAATTTCTACAGGCAATACAACATCATGCCCAAAAGTCAAACGAAATGGGGTAGTATTTATTGCTTCCTTTGGTGACGTCCGACAAGCCTAAAGGATTTGGTCGAGCGTTTGATGCCAATTTCTTGGCTTTTTTCCCACATGCTTTTTTATCAAATTTATAATAACTTTATTAGCAGCTTCGACCTGACCATTAGCCTGAGCGTAATATGGAGTGGATGTTAGCAATTTAAATCCTGTCTCTGCTGCAAAAGCTTGCATCTTTCGACCAACAAACACTGATCCTTGATCAGTAGTAATAGTTTCCGGAATCCCATATCTGTAAATAATGTGTTTTTGTATGAAACTAATCACTGCTTCTTGATCAGCATTAACTAGTGGAATTGCTTCTATCCATTTAGTAAAATAATCTATTCCCACTAAAATGAATCTTTGCTGCTTAGAAGATGCAGGTTTGATTTCTCCTATTAAATCCAAAGCCCATCCTCTAAAAGGCCAAGGTTTGACAATGGCATGCAATTCACTGGCTGGAACATGTTGAATGCCTGAAAATTTCTGGCACTCTTGGCATCCTCTTGCATATTCAATACAGTCTTTTAGCATTGTCGGCCAATATAAACCTTGTCTAAACAACAACCATTTCATCTTATGGCCTGACTGATGAGCTCCACAAACACCACTATGAACCTCTGACACAGCCAAATATGCTTCAGCTTCACTTAAGCATTTCAACAATACACCTTCAGCTGTTTTCTTGTATAAATCATTTCCTAATATCACATAGTTTAGAGCTCTGTATTTGATCTTTCGATCAGTTCCTCCAACTAGATTATTTAGGTACTGGACCAAAGGGTTTCTCCAATCAGCATCAGTCATATTGTCGATGGCAAAAACTTCCAAGGCATACAAATTTTTACTTTCAACTTTATCACCTACCCCCTCGAATTTTGACGTCGACAATTGACCTAACTTGTCTAACACTTCATGGGTTTCTTTATTCTTGATCTCGACCATATCTTCTAACTTGTTTTTAGAAACTCTATACCCAGAAGCAATCTGTGCCAATTCATTGGCAATGTAATTGTTAGATCTTGGTACATGCAAGATCTCAACATGTTCGAATTTTTCTAACAAGCGGATCACAATTGCATAATACATTATTAGATTTTCTTTGATGCATTTATACTCTTTTTTGATTTGTCGAATTACTAGCTCAGAATCACCTCGAATCTCAACTCGTGTTGCCCCTAAATCTATTAAGGCCTTCAAACCAGTTATCAAGGCTTCGTATTCGACCTCATTATTAGAGCATACTCCTTTCATTTTATAATGGAACTTTGTTGGAAGTCCTTTAGGAGAAATAATCAAGACTCCAATGCCTGATCCATTTTTGTGACTAGAACCGTCAAAAAACAACTTCCAATTAGTTTGTTCAACGAGATTTGCAGAGGAGTCGACTAACCCATGTTCGACTATAAAATCAGCCACAACTTGTCCTTTCATAGCTTTTAAAGGAACATATGTTAAGGAAAATTCAGTTAGTGCTAAGGCCCATTTACCAATTCGACTATGCAAAATAGGTTTAGACAACATATGTTTAATAACATCAAAATGAGAGGACACATACACATCAACAGGCTTTATATATTGCTTAAGTTTATTACATGAGAAGTACAAGCATAAGCATAACATTTCAATATCATTATACCTAGTTTCAGCATCTACTAAGGTTCGACTTAGATAATATATAGCTCTTTCGACGCCATTATCATCTTCTTGGGCTAACATACTCCCAATTGTCGAGCCTGATGCAGCTATGTACAATTTCATATTTTTTGTCCTATTGGGGGTAACAAAATAGGAGGCTTAGTTAAATAAGCTTTTATTTGGTCGAATGCCTGTTGATGTTCTTGCTCCCATTTGAATTGATCTTGATTCTTGAGCTTCACAAGTGGTGAAAATATCTTCGTTTTGCCACTTAGATTTGAGATAAATCTCCTCAAGAAATTAATCTTCCCCAACAATGTCTGGAGTTGTTTCTTTGTTTCTGGCGCCTTTAGCTCCAAGATTGCTTTCGTCTTGTTTTGGTTTATCTCAATACCTTTCTTGTGAACCACGAAGCCCAGGAAATCCCCTGCATGTACACCAAAAGCACATTTTAAAGGATTCATTTTGAGTCCATATTTTCTCATTTGTTCAAAAGACTGTCGAAGATGGTCTAAGTGACCATTTTCAGAGTTAGATTTGATTACAATATCATCAATATAAACCTGCATAAACTTGTCAATAAAATCATGAAACATGGAATTCATGGCTCGTTGGTATGTAGCTCCAGCATTTTTTAAACCAAAGGGCATTACTACCCATTCATAAGTTCCTAAAGCACCTGGGCATCGAAACGCCGTCTTAGGCACATCTTCGTCAACTATAAAAATTTAGTTATAACCTGAATATCCATCTAATAAACTGAGATATTCAAATCCGGCTGTGGAGTCGACTAACATTTCAGCAACCGGCATGGGATATTCATCTTTAGGGGTAGCCTTATTTAAATCTCTGAAATCTATGCATATACGAAGGCTACCATTTTTCTTTATTACAGGCACTATATTAGCTAACCATTCGACATACCTCGCAATTCGAATAAACTTGCTTCTCAGCAGTCTTTCAATTTCTACTTTGATTTTTTTCATAACCTCTGGCGCAAATCTTCTAGGAAGCTGCTTGATAGGTTTCTTACCTGGGTTTAATGGTAGTCGATGCTCCACCACATGTCGACCCAAACCAGACATTTCATGATAATCCCAAGCAAAACAATCTTTGTATTCTTTTAGGAGTCTAATCAACTTGGTTTTTAAATCACTCGCAAGCTTTGTGCTTACATATGTAGGCCTTTTAATGATTCCATCACCCAAATCGATTTCTTCCAGGGGATCTTGGGCCTGCATTCTTTTTACTGATCCTAGTGGATCCATTTCGAAACCTAAAGGTTCATCATCGTATATCCCATCAAATCTTTCGACCTGGTGATCGACTTCATGATTGTTTTCATTTTTTACCAACATGGCCTCAATAGCCATATTTTTCTCTAATTCGGCTTCTAAAGCCGTTCTTTCTTTGTTTTTGGCCAAATAAGCCGTTATTCGAGCCAGGTATTCTGACTCAGTGGTCATCATCTTTGACTGATGTCCTCTGCTCTGGAGGACTTTCATGATTCAATGGTTCATTAGGATCTTCTTTATTCCAAATGAAACCATAATTTGGGTCTAAGTTCAGATACTTAGACACACTTTCATCAGAAGAATACACCTCTTCTGCTTTGTAGCAAGGAGCTACATTTGCCAGATGCTGGTCGAAGTGTCTACGACCACTTTCTGTTTTGTAATAACTTTGGTCAGCTTCAATATTCTCCACTATACCATCTAGCCTCCATATGGCCACACGCTGATGTAAGGTCGAAGGAACTGCCCCTATGCCATGGATCCATTCTCGACCCAACAGCAGTTTAAAATTTGCCTGAGATGCAATCACCATAAAGATGGTTGACCTGACAGTCGAACCAACAGCCAATTTTACTTGAATCACTCCAAGTATTCCACTTGTCTTACCCTCATAATTAGACAACACCATATTATGGGGCCTTAAATCTTTGTCGGACTTACCCACTTTCTGAAGCGAAGAATAAGGCATTAAGTTTACAGCAGCCCCACCATCGACAAACACTTTGTTTATTGGAACACCATCCACTTTCGCCCTTATGAATAAAGGCTTCAAATGATACATCATTCCTCGACCTGGCTTCTCAAACACAGCCTTTTGTTCTTCCACTACTCCTTTTCCCATTATATAATAACAGACAGGCGTTTCTTCCACATTCTCGTCAAGAAGAAAGTCATCTTCGTTCTCAGATACCTCAGATACTCTGTCAAACTCTGCTGGAAGTACAGAGACAATTCCACAGTCGATTAACAACTCATCTGACTCTATGTCAAAGTTGTCGTCGACCTCTTCGTCCGACAATGGAGAATATTCAGGCTCTTTTTCTGTATTGAGGATCGGAGCATCATCATCAACTAGTTCTTTAATCAGTTTCTTTCCTAGGATCATTCCTGCAGCCAGTCTTTCATTTGCTATTTTAGCCTGCTCTTCAGTCAACTTCCTGTGAAAAGGCTCTGGCTGATAGTGAGAAAATCCTGCCTGCACCATTTTCAAACTTTCCTGTCCATTCTTATGGCTTCTTTGGTAACGCCTCCACTGCGTTCGAGTCATGGGGTTCTTTCCTTTGTAGTTTGGAGATATGTAGTCTTTTCTTTTAGATCCACTATCAGTCCAAGAACCTTCAGCATTTGTTCCAGCACCTTGGATCTGCCATTCTGGACGTTTACCTCTGAAGTTAATGGGTTTTACCCATTTGTCTTCAGGGACATCCGTCTTAGGACGGAAAGTCTTTGGTTTTTCAAACCTCTTCCTGTATTCTCCAGCCCTTCGACCACTATTTTCTCCTGTATACATGAACTGACGATTCTTGCCTCGACGAGGGTCGAACCTCACTTTTTTTGCAGCATCAACATTGAAAACAGCATCACATCTTGGACATAATCCAACTTGAGAGTTATTGTTGTGACACCTCTCAAGGAATTTCAGAAGGCTTTCTCTTGGTTCAGGATAAACCATGTTCAAAACTTTGCCATCAGTAGCGCCGTCTTGCTTTCTAACGAAACCATCAGTAGTTTCGACCATCATCACATCAGCAAGCTCAGTGTAGTGAGCTTCTTCGACTTGCAAAGGACCAGTATCAACTTGCATCGATGACTTTGGTTTTTCTCCAAATTGTAGCCTTTCTTCTTTCAAAGCCTTCTGCACCAAATCCCTGAAAAGGACACATTGAGAAGTTTTATGACCCAAGAAATTATGAAATTTACAAAATCCTCTTTTTTTCTTTTGTTCAAGAGGAGGATTTTTAAGTCCCGGAGGTACTATGATTTGCCCATCAGCAACCAACAAATCAAATATTTCACCACATTTTGTTATATCAAATGAATACGTTTTACTAGAAAAATTTTCATTTTTATTTTCGACCGGATTTTTATCTTTTGAGGGTTTGAGTAATTTACAGATATATGGTGGTCCTGGCTTTAATTCAGCCACGTTGACTTCTCCCTCTTCGTATTCACTATCACTATTAGAGTCGAACTCACTTGTAGTAACATAAGCTATTTTTTATTTCTTATGATATTTACTAACTTTGGCTTTTTCAGCTTTCAGCCTTTCGACCTGGCGTACTCTATCTGCCAGTTGTGCCATATCTCTCAAATGTTGGGTGTCTAATTTCTTCCTTATGGAATAATCTAACCCACCTGCAGCCATTTCGACTAACTCATGTTCAGGAATTTGTGTGAAGCATCTAGCTTTCAGTAACCTAAAACGGTTTAGATAGTCATCGACTGGTTCCATCCCCTTTCGCCTAACTCCAGCTAACTCTTTCAAACTAATCTTCGACTGTCCCATATAAAATTGCTCATGAAACAATCGTTCTAATTGATTCCATGAGAACAAGGATTGTGGAGATAAGGTCGTGAACCAAGTAAACGCATTTTTTGTTAACGAACTTGGAAAATATTTCATCTTTAGATTTTCATTGTTTGCTATTTCTCCAGCCTCTGTCTGGAACCTATCAATATGTTCGACTGTCGACTCGCCAGTTTCACCAGCAAATTTGGTGAATTTTGGGACTTTCCAACCCTTAGGCAATTCTGTTTGCCTTACATGACAGTGGGGAAACAAAATTTGGTCTGTGCAAACCTACATTTATTCCATTCTAAACTAAGATTTGTTCGACTACATTCGAGATATTATTGTGTCCAACATTGACTCTTGCTGGATATTTCTAAGAACCTGATCCGCATCTTGATGCTGTTGTACTACTCTAGGGATTTCTTGTTCAATTTGGTCTCCCTGTCTTGTAGGTTCGACTCCTCTCACATTCGACCCTTGGGTAGTCGAAAGGTTTGGTTGCGGGGGCGCTCCAAAGAAATCTGCAATTCTGGCCATTTGTCCAGCCAATATTTCATAACTTTGATTCGTATTATTTATCATGAGAGTAAATACAGTTCCCATTTGTTGAGTAAGAGCATTCACCATTTCGTGATTGCTTTCGTCCATTTGTTGTCGGATTGACAACATCGACGTATTACTCAAAGAAGGTAATGTTTGATTAATGTAACTTATACCCATAGGTCGACCCCCTGAATTTGATGTGCTTGTTGCCATCATGCTGTCGGAAAACAATGAAGGATTTGTGTGTAAACCTTGCATCATAGACGTAGGCATTCCAAACTGAGGGTTAAAACCTGGTGGAGGTAGCATCCCATGAAACGGCGGTCGTAATGGGTTAAACGGTGACCGTACATTCATTGGTGATGATACCAACGTCGCTGCCTTCGATCCACCAGTATTTGTCGTTCTGACTGGGGATGAGTTTGCGGCATTTTGTGGTGTTGTTCCAGTTATAACAACCCCTTGATTTCCAGAAAGGTCATAATCATTTGTATTAACTTCAGCCATGTTAGTTAATTTCCGACCACTTCTTAATATCATGCATAACTATTACACTAACAAATAAAAACAAACAGCAATTGACGTGTCCCACTGGGCGTGCCAATTTGTTTACCCAAAAAAATGGTAAACAAGCGCTAGTTTCCTTTTTAAAGGTTACTTTTGCGGAATCAACTAGAATATTCCAGGACAAATTGCTTTAATTTGTTTATTACGTGTATCTGGTTTGTATTAAATGCAGCAATAACTTTAAAGTAAAAGTAAACATTGAAATTAAAGGCTTTAAAGTAAATAAAAGCAATAAAAGAGCAGTAAATGTGCACTGAAAATGAGATTTAACGTAAAATGATTGCATAAATCAAACTGGTACGCATACGTACATTCCAAAGTTGCACTCGTCAGTCATTATTGCACAGAGATTTGAGTTTACTTGTGTTCTGTAGAAAATGCGGACCTCAAACTATTCCTATGGAACTTGCTTAAATAGTAAAAATAAAATAACTACTCCTAACGGTCGACTGATTATCAGTCAACACGTGTCTTCGACATGCAAGATCTTCAACTGTGAGACCTCCACGCGTCCTGTGAAAACTGCCAGTAAACTGCTTGAAACTGCCTCTCAACTTCTGATGCCTTCCGACCTCAGTGCTATACTTAAACAAAACGTCTAAGTTTTTTTCTGTTTGTTCTAGTCGAACCTGCATCTTGACTAAATCTAGTCGAACCTTGGTCAATGATGGTTTGTAGATAGTCGAACGACAGCTCTGACTAAACAAGACCTTTTAGTCAGATTTTCCTCTTTAGATTCTTTATTAATCTCATCTGTTTTAGAGATTATTTACCATTATTTAATAAGTCGAAATCCTAGGGTAACACATGTTGCATGTTTTTTCACTATATGCAGTTGATAAAGTTGCATGAAGAAAACTAGATTGTTTCTTTGATGTTGTATAGTTTGTTCCAAGGTGGAGATTTATGGTAATTGAATTGAACTCTAGGCTCGACAAGGGTTGGTTCGACAGAAGCCGAAGTCTTGCATACTGTAGTCAAAGTACGTTCAAGCATGCAGTAGTCGAAATATGCTATGTTGTTAGCATGTCGAATTTGGCCAGTATACTAGCCTAATTGTTTAAGTTAGCTTAGTAGTTTATAAATAGAATGGTTCTCTAAGGTTGTAGAGAGAGCATTGATTGTTGTTATTCACCTGTAATCTTTGAATCCTAATTGAGAAAGTGAATAGTAAAATAGTTATAACAAATCCTGAATTTTTTCTTCTTCTTCACTCTTCTCTCTCTTTCATAAAACTGAAAGGTTTTCTAGTGTTTGTCCAAAAAACCCAATCTTTTTCATAATTTTAATTTATTTTTGACGATGCACGTTACAACACATATTTTAGTCTAACGACTCAAAACTAAAAGAATACATATTATTATATATTTATTTAGTCTAACGACTCAAAACTAAAAGAATAAATATTATTATATATTTAATCTCAAGATTCCACGATTTTAATAAGAACTAATTATTATATTCTTAAATAGTTATTATTATTATTATATGAATTCCTCTAATATTCTTAAATTACATTAAATCTATCATATAAGAAAAGTCTACCATTTCCTCATCTGTTAGCTATGCCACATCAGCCTCTCTTCTCACAAAATTCCACATCATTCCTTTCCCATTGTAGGATTGAACTTTAAACCTCCAACCTCTCATGATCTCGCAGTTATTCCTTTCCCATTGTAGGATTGAACTTTAAACCTCCAACCTCTCATGATCTCGCAGTTACAAATTATTTACTTTCTCTGGCCATTCATATTCACAACTTCTTACAGCACTAATGACCTCATATAATGCTTATGCCTTCCAAGCCCTCCACCTTCCACGTTCCAAAACACTTTTATCATTACTATATATAACCATCATACTTTCACAGTATCTATCATATTCATCAAACCTAATCGTGGAAAATTTTGGTTTATACTATTTTTGCAATTACAGCCATTCCCACGACTATTCATGTGGAAAATTTTGTTTTATACTATTTTTGCAATTACAGCCATTCCCACGACTATTCATGGACAAACCGGAATTTAACTTTTTTTTTTTCATGTTATTTGCAGGTTGAATTTGTAGTGTATCATTCTGAAGTACTAATTGGCGTTTCATGTTATTTGCAGGTTGAATTTGTAATGTATCATTCTGAAGTACCAATTGGCGTCACTCCATAGTATATGGTTCATTTTTTACATGGGTTGTTTCCCATCCATATTTTCTATTTTTTTAGTAACAATTTAAATATTGTCCTAATATGTGTTTTGGATTTTTTTCTGGTGCAGACAGTAGAAAACATCGTCTATACGATTCGTTTGAAATAAATATTCTTCTTTGACTGTCCCAAAAGTTTGAGCTGTAGAAGTAGAAATCAAGTTGGCTGGTGTCAATATACATGGAGAATCTGCTTGAAATTACTGAGTTATGCTTGCGCAAGTTTTGTCAAAAATGTAGATATTATACTATGTAAATAACATGATATTTTATATTAATTCATAGAATGAACTTTAATTTTTTATATTTTAAGTGCAAATATTAATAAATAAATCTTAATTGATTGATTTTATGTATGAGTGATATTTATATTAAATCTTAGTAATTATAGAAATTGTAGATATTATAATATGTAAATAAGATAATATTTTATATTAATTCATAGAACTAAATAATACTTTAGTTAGGTCAAATTAAGAAATTAAGGTTATCAATATATACAAAGTTAGTTTTATAAAATATTACTGATATTTATTTATTATAAGGTCGAACAAAACAAAAAATAAAGATAAAATATTACAAATTAAAAATGTATACATAATTTTGAAATTTATAAGAAAATAGAATCAAAGAGTAAAGAAAAAAACATTATATTTGTTTAGGTAAATAAAGAGTTTTGAAATGAAAAGATATAAATCATTTACCTATAAAAAAATTAAATATCATAATCATTTTACTTGATTGCAACTTTAATTTTTGATTTAATCTGATTGCAACTTTTGATTTATTATTTTTAATTTTTTGATTTAATGTGATTACAATTTTTAACTTCTTATCCATAATAATCCAAGCATTATGGTCGATTTGAACGTGATTTTAAAGAATGGTTTGTTGAAATAATGAAGCAGCACACCTATTTTCTTGATATGGAAATAATTGGTATATTATTGCAAATTTTAATAAATAAATTTCATTGATTAATTGATTTTATCTTTGAGTGATATTTATATTAAATCTTAGTAGCTATAAAAATTATAGATATTATAATATATAAATAACATAATATTGTATATTAATTCATATAACTAAAGAATATTTTAGTTAGGTCAAATAAAAAAAATTAAGTTTATCAATTTATATATATATATATATATAATTTATAAAGTTATTTTTATAAAATATTATTGATATTTATTTATTATAAGGTCGAACAAAAAAAATAAATATAGAATATAATAAAATATTACAAATTCAAAACATATACATAATTTTGAAATGTATAAGAAAATAGAATCAAAGAATAAAGAAAAAAACAGTATATTTTTTTAGGTAAATAAAGAGTTTAGAATGAAAAGACATAAATCATTTACTTATAAAAAAGTTAAATATCATAATTATCTTTAGTAATCATTGATCGATTGATTGCAACTTTTAATTTATGATTTAATGCATGTGATTGCAGCTTTTGATTTCTTATTCTTTTAGTACTTACCATATGTATATTTAAATTATTAGATTTGAGAAAATATTGTACTTTTATATCTTACAAAATTATATTGTTTTTACAATATTGTATGATTTACCTAAAAATAATATAATTTTGAGTAAATATTATACTTTTGTATGATTTACCTAAAATTATCTTACTATTAAGATATAAAAGCCTTTTTAACGACCCATACCTTAAAATCAGTACGTTGGGAATAATTTAATCAATACATTAAAATCATATCAATTACTTACCAATATCTTAATTGGTAAAAAATAAATACGTTACAAATATATTTAGTACTCCAATTATATTGATGTTGTATCACCAAAAATGTGAATCAAATTATCATTAAAAATTAATAAATATAATTTATCTCACTTGATTTCCTTCAAAATTATTTAATAGAAACTTTCCAAAATAATGAATTTATCAACATAATTTTGAAACCAAATTTCATATGGTTAGAAGATTTTTAACCTCTCATTTAACAAAAGGATAAATATTATTAGATACATATTTTAATAAAATGTTTTAGGCATATCATTGCTTTTATATATTGTATTGAGTTTTTTGATAAAAAATTCATAGATATTATTATAAAAATAAAGTATATTTTCAAAATATTTAAAATACAACATGTGCCATCATCATTCTCTGTATAGAAAAACTAACTACTATTTTCTATTTTCACTTTAATAAGATTTCTTACTAATACTACTAAATTATTTAAAATATAAAATATGAAAGTTATATATATATATATATATATATATATATATATATATATATATATATATATAGATAGATAGATAGATGAAATTTTTTAGAGATTATTAAATAAAATAAATATATTAGATCTATTGACTTTTTTAAAAAAAAAATATTTATAAATAACTATGGGTGTTAATAAACATAAATAATCGAATGAAACATAAGTATTGTATGAATAAATAGTAATAGAATGAAACATAAGTAATGTATGAATAAGTAGTAATAGAATGAAACATAAGTAATATATGAATAAATAATATCAAAATTGTATGATATTTTTTATTAATCATACAATTTGTTTGTCATTTATAAAATTTAATTGAACAAGTTCATCAATAATCAATATATATATATATATATATATATATATATATATATATATATATATATATATATATATTTATCTATATATAATATAATATAATTGAAATATTACCATTAAAACTTTAATGGGTCAATTCTATCAAAATACAAAATAATATATTACGGATACACATGGGTAATTATATGGTACGCACATATGGTACTAGGGGTGGAAGTAGGCTAGGCCGATAACAGGGGCCTACAGGCTAGCCTATATAGGCTCAGGTCAAGCCATACATTATTTTTAAATATTAAAGGCCTAGGCTTTTTTATAAGCCTATTTAGTTAAAAGGCTAGGCCTCAGGCCCTAAAAAAAGCCTTTTAAGCCTATCAGGCCGGCCTATTTAAATAAATATTAATGCTTTTTTTATTATCATTATATTATGTTTTGTACTTTGAATTAAAATACATTAAATAAAACTTGGTTATGTTGAAGAACTTGTGAAAATAAGATGAAAACACATTATGGACATTGTTCTCATAAGTACATTTAGTTAGTTAGTCTATTTAAGTATTATTTTAATTGCTTATTTACATGTCTAAAACAAATAGGCTTTTATGTAGGCTAACAGGCTAACCAGGCCTTCGAAAAGGCCAGACTCAGGCCTAAAAAATAAGCCTACGACAAGCTACAGACCAGGCTTAGGCTTCTATTTTTTTGACAGGCCAGACTTAGGCTTGGCAAAGCCTAGCTCGGCCCAGCCTATTTCCACCCCTATATGGTACTGATATTAACACATTTAATTAAATGTAATAACGAGAATAAGTTTACAATTGATTTAAATATAAATAATTCCAAAACAAAAATATTTATATGTAGGAATAATTAACTATTGATTCAAATATTTTATATATGGAATAATATATTTGATTTGTAAATTGAGTTTAATCAATTATATTAAATATTTATTATTAATTGTATTATATAATTTGATAGAATATTTCTCCATTATAATTTGTCAATTTAAGATTTTTGTTATTATAAAAAATTTTAATTATCATCAAATATTTTTAAACAATGTTAAAATTAATTTATTTTTGTTTCAAAAATATCATCAAAATATTGAATATTAATAGAAACATGAAGTTACTGATAAAAAAATTGAATATTAACAGGAACATGTGGTTATTAATCAAAATATTGAATATTAATAGATTTTTTTTTAATATTAATGGGTACATGAAGTTACTAATCAAAATATCAAAATATTAAATGTATTGAATATTAACGGAAACATGAAGTTACTGATAAAAAATGGCATGTTAACGAGAGCATAAAGTTACTGATCAAAATATTGAATATTAACGAGAACACGAAGTTATTGATCAAACTATTGAATATTAACGGGAAAACAAAGTTTTTTTTTTTTTGAAAATAGAAACTTTATTAACCAAAAAGGCAAGGAATTACAAAGCGATTCGCAAATCCAGCTGCATTATAATCCTAACAACAGACATAAGGGATTATTCTAACATAAGAGTAATAATCTTAGGCTTAAGAGAATGATGGACCCAACCCCTATAACAAATTTTGTTTTTAATTTCTTGGATAATGTAATCATGATCAGCTTGGCCTCCAAAAGAAACAAGGTTCCTATACATCCATATGCCGTAGATCGTCTCTGCTAATGCAAGTTTGAGAAGAGTAGCCCTCCATCCTTTAATTGCACCATGCTCAATGCACCAAATTAGCTCCTGCTGCCACTTCATGAGGACATGGTCAAAGTTGATCCATTTTAGGATTGCCATCCATATAGATTTCAGTTCCACACAATCAAACAGAACATGAGTATTAGTTTCATCCTGTCTACAAAACACACATTCTGTGTTAGCAACCATACCATACTTAAAAATTCTGCTCTTTGTGGCCAAACGCTCATGGCATGCCAACCATAAGAAGAACATTGCTCTTGGTCTAGCCGGATTACGCAGGATAAGCTTATACCTGTAAATGCAAGCTTCTCAAGCATAGTGTGTTTTGATGAAGACAATATGGACATCAAGCTTTTATAAAGTATGTGCAAAAAGAATTTCAAGTATCAAGCAAAAATACATCATTTCAAAGTCTTGAAGAAATTGTGAAGAGTCAAGAATCAAGCTAAAATGTCAAAGGTATAAACAATACTCACTTTGACATATAATTGTTCACAAATATATTTTCATGCATATCATAAACATACTACAAAGTGTCATCCCTCAAAAGAACATTTAAAACCTTTTTCAAAGTTAAAATTCAAAATAAAGGTTTTAGGAACCGGGTTGTCCCTATGGGGGAACCGGTTCCCAGCATTCTCAGTTTTCAGTTCTCTGTATTTTACTATAGGGAACCGGGTTGTCCCTAGGTGGGAACCGGTTCCTCAGTTCAAAATTTGAAATTTCTGCTGTAACGTTCAGCAGGAACCGGGTTGTCCCAGGTAGGAACCGGTTCCTACTGAACCAGTGTGTTTTTTCATTGCATGATCTTATTCAAACGAATCCATTTTCTTACCACTTGATCATTGCATTGTTTCATGAAAAAATAACCATTCAAAGAGGTGTTTGACACATTATAAATACTACATATTTCAGAATCATTATTCACCTTCTTCATTAACAATTCATAAACCATATATTCTTCATCTTTCAATATTTCCAAGTGTTCATCAAATCTCATTTTCAAGTGAAACTTTCTATACACATTTTCATTGAGAAATCCATTCAAAGTTTCATGCATACATTGTGAACACTTATATTCATTTTGAGAATTGTTCATTTGAAGAAGAAGATCAATCCAAGATTGATAGTGCTATACAAACTTCATCCAAATCTCTTGTAAAAATTCAAAGAAAATTATCTCCTTACTATCCAGGATTGTTGGAAGTAAGTGGTGTGTTTGAAGAGGATTGTTCTTCATTCACATTAGTGTTGATTGATCTTAAAGGTGTTAAGAACCTTTGATCACCCTATAGGTTAGATAGTAGGCATAGGCTTGTACAATAATTCTAACTATAGTGAAATCTCTTTCGTGTTTGAAAGGGGACTGGAGTACTCTCGGATTGTGAGGGGAACCAGTATATATCGTTGCGTTCTTTACTTTTCCGCACTTTATCGCTTTCATCACCATTACCAAAGAAAAGAAAAGAACCTTACAAAAAACCTTCAAACACTTAACCAAAATTATTAGAAGTATTCTCATAAAACCGATTAAATTTTTGAAAACCTAATTCACCCCCCATCTTAGGCGCACTCTTATACTTACATTTGGAATCAGAGCAAGTTATAGGTAACTTGTTCCTAAAGATCCATAATGGCTTCCGCAAATCAAAGACCGGTTTTCAAAGATGGTGGTTCTAACAACAAGCCTCCATTGTTTTGTGGTGAATATTTTGACTTTTGGAAAATCCAAATGAAGGCTCATCTAGAAGCACAAGGAGAAGAAGTTTGGGAGGCTGTCCTACAAGGTCCTCATGTTCCTACAACAGTCGTTAATGGTGTTGGATCGGAGAAACCTAAAGCGTCATGGGATGATAATGATAGAAAAAGGGTTCTTGCTGACAAAAAGGCGATCAGTCTTCTTCATGGTGCTCTTAGTATGGATGAATTCTTACGAGTATCAACATGTACAACATCAAAGGAAATTTGGGATACTCTTGTAGAAACTCATGAAGGTACCGCTGAAGTTAAAAGATCAAGATTGAATACTTTAAGCCAAGAGTACGAACTGTTTAGAATGAAGCCTGGAGAAACTATTCTCGATTTGCAAAAACGATTCGTACATTTGACAAATCACTTGAAGGCACTTGGTAAGACTCTTACTACCGAAGAACTTAATCTTAAAGTGCTCAGATCTTTGACAAGGGAGTGGCAACCAAAAGTGACGGCGATATCCGAAAAGAAGAATTTATCAAAACTTACTTCCGCAACACTATTTGGAAAACTTCAAGAATATGAGACAGAACTTGGAAGATTGGAAAAGCATGAGAACTTAGAGAAGAAATCCAAAGGCATTACATTAAAAGTAGATTCAAAAGAAAGCAAAATGAAAGATGCATCGGATGAAGATGAAAACTTCTTGCTTCTTGTAAAAAGGTTAGGCAAATTTTTTGGTAATAAAAATAATATTGATAATGCTAACTTTGTCAAAAGGAAGAAATTCTCAAAGCATAAGGATAAAGAAGCATCCACTTCATCACAAGAAGTAACATGCTATGAATGTGGGAAACTAGGACACATAAAGCCGGAGTGTCCAAAACTTTCTAAGAAGAATGGATTCAAAGGCAAGAAGGAATTCAAAAAGAAAAGGGCCTACATAGCATGGGAAGATAATGAAGTAAGTTCTTCATCGGACTCCGATAGTGACGAAAGTGCAAATCTAGCATTGATGGCATCACACCACTCCGATGATGAAGAAGGCGAAGTTAGTTACGATGATTCTCTTTTTAATAATGGTGCACAAGATGCAATAAATGAGTTGTTAAATGAGTGTAAAATTCTCTATAAAACTATCTCATCTCAAAAGAAGATAATATCATCTTTAGAAGAGAAGGTTAAGATAATTGAAGAAGAACATAAAGATGACAAAGATAAAATGATTAGTGTTCAAGAAGATAATGTTGCATGCAAGAATTGTGAATCACTTTCCTTCCAAATTGTCCAATTAAAACGTGTTTTAGAAAGATATGAAAAAGGGCAAATTGGATTGGAAAATGTTCTTAGCACACAAAGATACTCCAATGATAAGAGCGGACTTGGTTTCTCTAAATTTGATAAACCAACATCCAACAAGACTATCTTTGTCAAAGCTAGTAACCAACCAATTCAAGAGAAAGTGATCAAGCCTAAAGTAATGCAACATTATCCTAAAAGGAAGAACTTTATTAAGAAGAAATCTTATCCTCCTAGATATAGAAGTAACTTTGAACCTACTTGTTTTTATTGTGGTATTATTGGTCACACACCCAATGCTTGTTATGTAAGGAACTTTAGTGTTCCTAGTGGACATTATGTATGGGAGAAGAAAGGAACTAACTATGATGGACCCAAAGCCATTTGGGTACCTAACAAAACTTAATTTGTTTTGTAGGTATGCTTGAAGACCACTTCAAACCTATGGTATCTAGATAGTGGTTGTTCAAAGCATATGACGGGTGACTTAAACCAATTTTCAGATCTAAGGTTAAAGGCCAAGGGTTTTGTCACTTATGGAGACAACAATAAGGGAAGAATTCTTGGCAAAGGCAAAGTTGGTGCACCACCTTTCACATCCATTGAAGATGTTCTTTATGTTGAAGGACTAAAGCATAATCTTCTAAGCATTAGCCAACTTTGTGACAAAGGCTTCAAGATCAAATTCACTAAGGAAGAATGCTTGATCATCGATGAAGTCACCAATGAGGTAAAACTCAAAGGTACAAGAATTAATAACATTTTTATGATTTCTTTAAATGATTTATCTTTGAAAGTAAAATGTCTTTTGGTAAACAATAATGAATCATGGTTATGGCATAAAAGAGCAGCCCATATTCATATGGATCATTTAAATAAGTTAACCAAACATGATCTTGTTATTGGCTTACCTAAGATAAAGTTTGTCAAAGATAAACTATGTGATGCATGTCAAAAGGGAAAGCAAACCAAATCATATTTTAAACCAAATAATGTGGTGACTACAACAAGACCACTTCAATTGTTGCATATGGATCTATTTGGTCCATCAAAGACAAGAAGCTTTGGAGGTAATGTATACGCTTTAGTTATTGTTGATGATTATTCTAGATATTCTTGGACTTTGTTTCTTGTGCAGAAAAGTGATGCTTTTAGAGCCTTTAAGAAGTATGCAAAACAAATCCAAAATGAAAAATCATTAAAGATTGTATCCATAAGAAGTGATCATGGTGGAGAGTTTCAAAATGCATCGTTTGAAGAATTTTGTGAAGAACATGGTATCTCTCATAATTTTTCAGCACCAAGAACTCCACAACAAAATGGAGTAGTCGAAAGGAAAAATAGGTTTCTAGTGGAACTTGCAAGAACAATGCTTAGTGATGCAAATCTTCCTAAATATTTTTGGGCGGATGCGGTTAGTACGGCATGTTATGTTGGAAATCGAGTAATCATTAGACCTATCTTAAAGAAGACTCCATATGAACTCTTCAAAGGAAGAAAGCCAAACATTGCTCACTTTCACATTTTTGGATGCAAGTGCTTTGTTCTAAACAATGACAAAGACAATCTTGGTAAGTTTGATGAGAAATCCGACTAAGGTATATTTCTTGGTTATTCTCTTTCTAGTAAAGCATATAGAATTTATAATAAAAGAACTTTAACTATTGAAGAATCCATGCATGTATCTTTTGATGAGACTAACACTTCCAAAGATGAAATAGTTGTTTGTGATGATGATGATCCTTTAGATTTACCCCCGGAAGAACCTTCAAATGATACAATTGTGAAGGCACCGGAAGAACTTTCAAATGATATAATTGTGAAGGCACCGGAAGTACAACAAGAAAGTGTTCAACAAGAAAGTGTACAACAAGAATCAAACACCAATGATCTACCAAAAGAATGGAGAACTCATAGAGATCATCCTATTGACAAAGTTATTGGTGATATTAGTCAAGGAGTTGCAACAAGATTAAATCTCAAAGATGCTTGCTTACACATGGCTTTTGTTTCTCAAATTGAACCTTCCAAAGTTGATGAAGCCTTAGGAGACGATCAATGGATAAATGCAATGCAAGAAGAATTGAATCAATTCGAGAGAAATCAAGTTTGGGAACTTGTGCCTAGACCAAGTAATAAACACATCATAGGTACTCGATGGGTGTTTAAGAACAAACTTGATGAGAATGGTATAATTGTTCGAAACAAAGCAAGATTGGTGGCCCAAGGTTACAATCAAGAAGAAGGAATCGACTTTGAAGAAACATTTGCTCCAGTTGCAAGGTTAGAAGCTATTCGTCTTTTACTTGCTTATGCATGTTCATTAAATTTTCAGCTTTATCAATTGGATGTCAAGAGCGCATTCTTGAATGGCTACATCAATGAAGAAGTCTATGTCAAACAACCCCCGGGATTTGAAGATTTCAAGAATCCTACACATGTCTTTAAGTTGAGAAAGGCTCTTTATGGTTTAAAGCAAGCACCAAGAGCATGGTATGATAGACTTAGCAATTTTTTGTGTAAAAGGGTTTCGAAAAGGGTAAGGTTGATAAAACTTTGTTCATTAAGAAAATCAAGAGTAACACTTTATTGGTTCAAGTCTATGTTGATGATATCATTTTTGGATCGACTAACAAAGAAATGTGTGAGGAATTCTCATTGATGATGCAAGGAGAATTCGAGATGTCTATGATGGGAAAGATGAACTACTTTCTTGGACTACAAATTAAGCAACTCAAAGATGGAATCTTTATCAATCAATCCAAATATTGTAAAGAATTATTGAAGAAGTTTGATATGGATAATTGTAAAGCAATGAATACTCCAATGGGCTCCGGTACATATGTTGATCAAGATGAATCCGGCACTCCAATTGATATTACTAAGTATCGAGGTATGATTGGTTCTTTATTATATTTGACGGCAAGCCGTCCTGACATAATGTTTAGTGTTTGTCTTTGTGCTCGCTTCCAAGCAAATCCAAAGGAATCACATCTTATGGCGGTTAAAAGAATCATGAAGTATCTCAAAGGAACAACCAATGTTGGCTTATGGTATCCAAAAGGTAGTGTTTGCAATTTAATTGGTTATTCTGACGCGGATTATGCAGGATGTAAAACAGATCGTAAAAGCACAAGTGGTACTTGTCACATTCTTGGAAATGCATTAGTATCATGGGCTTGTAAAAAGCAAGCATGTGTTGCTCTTAGTACGGCCGAAGCAGAATACATAGCAGCGGGTAGTTGTTGTGCACAAATTCTTTGGATTAAGCAACAACTTCGTGACTACGGACTTGATCTCGGATGTATTCCTCTTCGATGCGACAATACAAGTGCTATCAATATTACAAAGAATCCAGTCATGCATTCAAGAACCAAACACATAGACATTCGACATCATTTTCTTCGCGATCATGTGCTTAAAGGAGATGTTGAAGTCACTTTTGTAGATACTCATAATCAACTTGCGGATATCTTCACCAAGCCTCTCCCAAAAGAATCGTTTTACAAAATTCGACGAGAGCTTGGAATTTTAGACGAAGGTGATGTTTAAAATTTATTCGTCATTTTCATACATCAAAGGTACACGTTTCTAAAATTTTTTAAGTTAAAAGTGCTTTATAAATGTTCATTCATTATGACTTGGTAATTATGTATGATATGTATGCTTTATATTTCATAAAATTAAAGTTTTTGGAAATTTTTTAGTCCAGGAACCGGTTCCCATGTGGGACGAACCGGTTCCCCATAGTAATTTCCAGAAGCGTTGTTTTCTTTGTGTCTCAGGAACCGGTTCCCATGTAGGGACGAACCAGTTCCCACGTACATTTTCCAGATTTTCACTTATCCTGTTTGGCTGTACGTAAAGGTATGTGTGGATGATATTGTTTTTATTTTCTTTATTCTACTTCAATATACATTATATCACTTCACACCACACATTCACTCTCATTTACTCACATTCACTCTCATTCAACATTCATCTTCATCTTCTTCAAACCTTCCACCTCCATTGTCAACCAAATTAAAAGCTCCACTATCTCACCATAACTCTCAAAATTAAAACACCCACTACCTCAAAACTCTATATAATCCTCCATTCTTACACATATCTCACTCAAATTCTCCTTCACTCACCAAATCTGAAAATCCCAACTTAAACCCTAACTCTCAACTTCTTTCAACAATGGCACCCAAAGTTTCAAGAAGTGCAAAGGGAAAGAATAAAATTGGAGAGACAAGTGACGAACCTCAAGAGATCCAACCAACGGTCAAAAGTCGGAGACTCACATTCAACATTCGAAGTCGAAAACTCCTTGCGGCAAAATACGGTAAACTTCCCGATTTCCCTAATCACAGCTTCAATTTTCCGGCTAGCCTAGCTAATGCAGGGGTCGCTAATTTTGTGCTTGACCATGGTGATTATTATCCGGATTTGGTTAGAGAGTTTTATCATAATCTTAGGATAGTGACCGATGAATTTGATGATTTCACATTATTGTCAAAAGTTTCAAATAAAGATATATGCTTAGATGTTGAGGAATTTGGAAGAGTGTTAGGAATTCCATCTCAAGGTTTAGTGCTCCTTCAAGGTAACATTCCGGAGGATTGGCAACCGTATTGTAAGATTGATGTTTTTGTGGATATGTGCCGACCAACTCAACGCGACACAGTTCGCCAACAACTTGCTATCAAGTTTAACATGTTCGGTTCAAGCTTATCGGTGAGTGATAGGATGCTCCATCTTATCATTGCTTATGTTTTATTTCCAAAGAATTCTAACCATTCCAGGGTCAATGAGTTCGAGTTGATGGTTTTGCTTGCTCTAAGACGTGGCATTGAAGTCAATTGGGCGCTTTAAATTATGCGCCACATGCAGCTTATGGCTTCCCTTAAAGGAGGCTTACCTTATGCAAGGGCCATCTCTCATATTGTTCGGAATGCTGGTGTTCTCCTCCAAAGGGAACCAAAGAAAAATATGGATGAACAAGAGTGTGCTATCACCACCGCTACCGCTCTTAAAAATACAGGAATAGTTACGGATCGTGAAGGTAGATTCGTTTACAAAGTTGATTTTGAGCCAACCGTGCCACAAGTTCCTCAACCTCCCGAAGGTGGATACACAATGGATATGATGTTTGCCAAGCTTTGTTCTATTCAAACATCTATTGATAACAACAAGCGGGAGAATAACTATGAGCATAACCTTATGAGAAGACAAATGCGGGAAATTCAACGGACTCAAAGGCGTATCTTGGCTCATTATGAGGGAGAGGAAGGAAGTGAAGAAGAAGATGAACAAGAGGATGATGATGAAGAACAAATGGATGAAAGTGACTAAATTATGTGCTTTAAGTTCTATGTTATGTTTTCTTTCTATTATTAGTTTTTATTTATGTTTTCTAGACATTGTTTCATTTATGTTCCATGATGTTTAGCACTATTTGTGTTTGTGTTGTAATCGTGAAAAAAAAACTACGTTTCGTATCGTTTAAAACATGTTATGTTTGGAGTATTTCATTTTGTGTTATCTTTGTGGTATTTCACATTGTGTTATATTTCATATACTTTTTCTCTTTTTCCCCATCCTTTTTGATAATAACAAAGGGGGAGAAGAATATGCATATGTTTTTGTTGTTGTTTTGTTTCAAAGAAAAATGCAGGCCATTGTTAAAATTATCAAATGAAACTCATCACCATAAATCAAGGAATCATGGATTTAGGGGGAGTCTCTAACATAGGGGGAGCCTTGCATTGTTCAACATAATTTCAAAAGCACAAAACAACTTTTTCAAAACATTTTCAAGACTTGGTTGTCATCATCAAAAAGGGGGAGAATGTAAATGCAAGCTTCTCAAGCATAGTGTGTTTTGATGAAGACAATATGGACATCAAGCTTTTATAAAGTATGTGCAAAAAGAATTTCAAGTATCAAGCAAAAATACATCATTTCAAAGTCTTGAAGAAATTGTGAAGAGTCAAGAATCAAGCTAAAATGTCAAAGGTATAAACAATACTCACTTTGACATATAATTGTTCACAAATATATTTTCATGCATATCATAAACATACTACAAAGTGTCATCCCTCAAAAGAACATTTAAAACCTTTTTCAAAGTTAAAATTCAAAATAAAGGTTTTAGGAACCGGGTTGTCCCTATGGGGGAACCGGTTCCCAGCATTCTCAGTTTTCAGTTCTCTGTATTTTACTATAGGGAACCGGGTTGTCCCTAGGTGGGAACCGGTTCCTCAGTTCAAAATTTGAAATTTCTGCTGTAACGTTCAGCAGGAACCGGGTTGTCCCAGGTAGGAACCGGTTCCTACTGAACCAGTGTGTTTTTTCATTGCATGATCTTATTCAAACGAATCCATTTTCTTACCACTTGATCATTGCATTGTTTCATGAAAAAATAACCATTCAAAGAGGTGTTTGACACATTATAAATACTACATATTTCAGAATCATTATTCACCTTCTTCATTAACAATTCATAAACCATATATTCTTCATCTTTCAATATTTCCAAGTGTTCATCAAATCTCATTTTCAAGTGAAACTTTCTATACACATTTTCATTGAGAAATCCATTCAAAGTTTCATGCATACATTGTGAACACTTATATTCATTTTGAGAATTGTTCATTTGAAGAAGAAGATCAATCCAAGATTGATAGTGCTATACAAACTTCATCCAAATCTCTTGTAAAAATTCAAAGAAAATTATCTCCTTACTATCCAGGATTGTTGGAAGTAAGTGGTGTGTTTGAAGAGGATTGTTCTTCATTCACATTAGTGTTGATTGATCTTAAAGGTGTTAAGAACCTTTGATCACCCTATAGGTTAGATAGTAGGCATAGGCTTGTACAATAATTCTAACTATAGTGAAATCTCTTTCGTGTTTGAAAGGGGACTGGAGTACTCTCGGATTGTGAGGGGAACCAGTATATATCGTTGCGTTCTTTACTTTTCCGCACTTTATCGCTTTCATCACCATTACCAAAGAAAAGAAAAGAACCTTACAAAAAACCTTCAAACACTTAACCAAAATTATTAGAAGTATTCTCATAAAACCGATTAAATTTTTGAAAACCTAATTCACCCCCCTCTTAGGCGCACTCTTATACTTACAATACCAATTGACAATAGGGGAGTAGCTGAGCGAAAGATACACCTCATGCATTTTGAATTTACTCTTGGCTGTCATATCCTCCCATAGCCTTTGATGAGTGTCAATATAATCCCTTTGTTCTAAGATGGCCTTTGTAATCCATGTACTATCAGTTTTTATTTTAACCTCCTTGATGTCTTTGCCCTTTAAATAATAGGAATTAATCCATTTGATCCAAAGATTATCCCCCTTGTTACAAAGATTCCATAGTAATCTTATCAAAGCACATTTATTCCATATGTTGATATTAAGAATATCCAGTCCTCCTTGCTTGGCAGGTTTGCACATATCTCCCCATGCTACTGGACTTTTCCTGCTGCCCATATTAGAACCAGTCCACACATATGTTCTACAGATACTGTTAATTTTCCTTAGCACCATTTTCGGCAAAGGAATAACCATGAGCCAGTAGTTCGCAATCGCAAGAGAAATTCTCTTAACAAGGTGAATCCGTCCAGCATAACTCAGCAGTTTAGCTGACCAGTGCTTAATTCCTCCAAGGATCCTGTCAATTAATGGCATATAGTGAGTAATAGAGAGCTTTTTACTCAACATGGGAATCCCCAAGTACCTGAATGGGAATCTTCCCTCAGAAAATTCATATTTATCAAGGATAGTATGTTTCTCCTCATTCACAACATTGCCAAAAAACATCTTGCTTTTCGCTTGATTGATCTTCATGCCTGTAGAGGAAGCAAAGTTGGAGAAAGTTTGAAGCATGAGGTCCATTGACGTGCTGTCACCATGGGCAAATAACAAGACATCATCTGCAAACATCAAATTTGTTAGGTGGAGTTTTGCACATTTTGCATGATGATGAAAGTCATTGTTGAGTTGCATTTTGTGGAGAGATCTTTGAAGATACTCCATGATTAGGACAAAGAGGTAGGGAGAAATGGGATCGCCTTGTCGAATTCCTCGCTTAGCCTTCATTATTTGAGTGATGTTGCCATTGACACTGAACCTGTAAGAAACAGTGCAAACAAGGGTCATAATCCATTGAATAAAACGGGCGGGGATACCAACTTCTTGCATAATGTTTCTTAAGGCTTCCCAAGAAACCATATCATACGCTTTCTGTAAATCCAGTTGAACCATGCATCTCGGTGGACCACTCTTCCGACTATATCCTTTAATTAATTCAAAGGCAAGGAGGATATGACTATGTATTTGTTGACCCGGAATGAATGCTGCCTGGTTCGGGCTAATGATCATAGAAATAACCTGTCTCAATCTCGCTGTGAGGATTCTCGAAATAATTTTGCTGAAGGTCGAGCAAACAGCTATCGGGCGAAAATCTTTGACTGCCTTAGCAGCTTTACTCTTGGGAATGAGAGTGATTAGGGAGCAGTTGAAGGCTTTGTACATTCTACCATGAAGAAAAAAATCTTGTATTGCCGCAACCACATCTTGCTTTATAATATCCCAACAATACTTGAAGAATTTGGAATTATATCCATCCAAACCGGGGGCTGACATTTCATGGATACCTTTAAGAGCTTTCACAATTTCAGCTTCAGTGATGGGCTTTTCTAATTCAATTCTATGCTCTCTAGACAATTGAGGACCTTTTCTCATGGCTTCTATGTCAATGTTAAGGAGGTCATCATCATCTTTCCCCATTAAAGAGCCATAGAAATTCAGAATCTCTTGCTCAATATCAGCTTGGGAATTAATAGTGCTTCCATCGTCCTTATGGAGAGAAGTTAAAGCTCTAGAAGTATGCTTCGCCTTAATAGCAGCATGGAAAAAGGTTGTGTTAGCATCACCATCTCTCATCCACCTTAATTTTGCCCTCTGCTTCAATATAGACTCCTCTATTTCCTGCCAGTGAATTAGGTTGTTAGTGCACTGCTTAACTTCCTCGATCAAATGGATGTTCATCATATCTGTCATAAGTTCAGTTTGAGCCTTCTCTAGGTGATCCCTAGCTCGAAGGATATTTTGATGAGAAAGTGTGAGGTTTTTATTCATGGAATAGAGGATAGGCTGTAGTCTCTTCAGCTTTGACCAAAGAACAAACATGGGATTACCTTCCAAAGGGATAATCCAATTGTTCCTAACAATTTCCTTGAAACCTGTAACATCAGTAATACAATTCAGAAATCGAAATCTTCTTTTGAATTTAATCTGATGCTGATCTGATAGAAGCAATAGGGCATGATCCGAGACTTGAGGAGGCAGGATCTTAAGGTTGAAATTGATGTGAAGTTGGAACCATGCTGCATTTGCAATTAACCTGTCAATCCTGGAATATATGGTGCCCACAGTATGCTTGTTGGACCACGTGAAATAATCCCCTGTGCTATCCATTTCATTGAGACCATGATTATCCATGAATGTTTGAAGATCCACGAATTCTCCATCTGCTACCCTTTGACCCCCAATTCTATCCTGCACTTTCAACACATTATTAAAGTCTCCCAATATGACCCAGGGGCCTTGAGTCTGCAAATTGTGTAAATCTCTCCGTAAAATCTTCCTCTGTTCCAGTTTATTCAAGGCATAGATTGCTGTTAAAAAATAAGAAAAGTTCCTCTGTAGGTTCTGATTGATCCAAATTCTTCCATTCATATGACAACTATAGTTATCAACAAAATTCCCTCCTACATGGAGTTTATTCCTGATATTTATTGCCTGCCCTGCTTTGACTCTAGTCTCAATCAGTATATTTATGTCAGCTTTAAGCTCGGCGAGACGGGAGCTTATCTCTTTGAGCTTTCCAATCTTGTTGAGCCCCAACACGTTCCAAGAACTAATCATTTAGCCCGGATTTTGTAGCACTAGAAGATCACTCAAAATCCCTAGAGCATCAAATTCGTTTGTACTCAGAACAGAAGCATCAGTTTCCTTTATCATGACTCGCTTGCCACGATCCTTGCCGGATTTGCTAACTGAAGTCCATTGCTTAGCATCAGGGGTTCTCTGAACTGGATCTGTAATTGCAGTATCAGTAGGTGATTGGATGACAGGTAATGGGGGAATTGTGGGCTGAGTCTTTGCTACTGGTGGTTCCTCTTCAGTTGGGAGTGCAGGATTCTTGGTCTCAACAGGAGCTTTTGGTTGGTAAATTCTCGCTTTGGGCTTAGGCTTGTCGCAATTATGACCAAATTTTTGACAACTACCACAGAAAACAGGACGCCATTCATATTCTATAGCTTGTCGCATCTTCTCACCATGATTATCCCTAATAATAATCTCACTTGGAAGATCTTTTGTAATGTCCATTTCAACCATAATCCTAGCATAGGAGATCCGCAATCTATTTGTCGTGCATCCATTAGTAACTATAGGAACACCAAGAGCACTTCCTATTTTGTTGAGACTTGTTTTGCCCCACAGGTACAGAGGAAGATTAGGCAATTTTACCCAGATGGGAAGAGTTCGAAGCAAATCAGTTTGTAGATTGAATTCTGGCCTCCATTCACGAATGAGTAGCGGCATATTTCTGATAGAATAAGGTCCTTTCATCAACACATCATCCCTATCTTTGAAAGAATTGAATCTGAGAATAAAATACCCCTCTTCGTGATAATACATATCTGGTAATTGAACGAAATACCAGTTCTTACTCATGAAGTTTTTGACGGCGTGCATACTCAACTCACATCCCAAAGCATAGAGTACAAGAGATGGTCGCCAGAATTGGATTTCATCAACTATATCAACCTCTTCAATCGCAACTTCGCATCCACCCTCAACGCTTTTTGGGGCAATGTATTTCATACTCCTTCCTTTCGCAGGATTTCGGTTATCCTTAGGGATATCAACCCATAGCTTGCGATCCGGAACTAGGGTTTCAGGGGATTCTTTCGATTTTGCTTCCTCCATAGTTTCATTAACAGCATCATCGTCAACCTTACGGGAGCTAGAGGCACTCACAGAAGGCTGCAGGTTACTAGGTTGCAAGGTGGGAATCGGAGATGAAGCGTTTGTGAGATCCGGTAACGGTGACACCGTCTTTTTCGGACGTCCTCGCCCCATCCTCTATGTTATAAATGTGAGTATTAAATTAACAGAAAACAAAGTTATTGATCAAACTATATTGAATATTAACGGGAACATGAAGTTATTAATCAAAATATTGAATATTAACGAGAACATGAAGTTAGTAATCAAAATATTGAATATTAACGTGAGTATTAAATTACAGAGCAAAGTATATAATATTAACGGGAACATGGAGTTACTGCTAAAAATATTGAATAATAACGGAAACATGACGTTATTAATCAAACTATTGAATATTAACATGAACAAATTTGAAACATTAACATAAACACGAAGTTAGTGATCAAAATAATGAATATTAATGGGAACTTGAAGTTATTGATCAAAATATTGAATTTTAACGGGAACATGAAGTTACTGAACAAAATATTGAATATCAACGAGAACACGAAGTTACTGATCAAAATATTAAATATTAAGGGGAACATGAAGTTACTGGTCAAAATATTGAATATTAATGTGAAATGAAGTTTATTGATCAAAATATTAAATATTAGTGGGAACACGAAGTTACTGATCAAAATATTGAATATTAACGGGAGCACGGAGTTATTGATTAAAATATTAAATATTAATGGGAGCACAAAGTTAATGATAAAATTTTTGAATATTATCGAAAACATTAAGTTACTATCCAAATTTTAAAAATTAACAGGAACAAATTTTGAATATTAAGAGGAACACAAAGTTACTAATCAAAATAATAAATGTTGACGGGAACACGGAGTTATTGACAAAATATTGAATATTAATAGGAACATTAAGTTACTGATAATTTTTTTGAATATTAACGGAAACGAATTTGGAATATTAACGGGAACACGAACTTATTGATCAAAATAATAAATATTAACGGGAACAAGGAGTTACTGATCAAAATAATGAATATTAACAAGAACATGAAGTTACTGATCAAAATTTTGAAAATTAACGCACTACAGAAAAAAAGGCCTCCTACCACGCCCAGAAAACCGAGGCTTTATGCAAAATAACCGTGGCGTAACGCTGAGGCCACGGAAATCCAACGGTGGAGTATACGGCCGTGGCCAAAAGTAAAGTCCACGGTTTTTTGGTATAGACCACGCCTTTTTTACAACCGTGGCATTTTTTAGGCCACGGTTTAGGTAGCTTGATTATGGCCGCGGTTTGTATTTGCCATGACTGCAAAACTGTGGCTATATGGTAAAGCCACAGTTTCAATTTAACGTTTACGATACAGTTTTGGTTCAAGATATAGCCACGGTTTGGTAATGACCACATATTTAAAACCGTTGTTATATGTTATGCATTCTAAACCATTTATCTTTCCACGGTTTATTTCTGTATCGTTACATATAAATATGTCATTATATATATATATATATATATATATATATATATATATATATATATATATATATATATATATATATATATATATATATATATAAAATAAACAATAATATTGATCAATATAAAATTAACAATAATGTTGATGATTAAAATCTAATTAAATACAAAAAAATATTCAAGAAACAGAATATTCAAGGGCATAAATATTCTTGTTAACTTAACAGAATCCCCTAAAAAAATAATTGATGACACTATTAATCCAAACCACCTTAATCCAAATTACAAATTTACAACATTGAAGTACAATGTAAAATTGAACAAATACAACATAGTAACAAACCACCTTAATCCAAGATCTATCCCAATAACAGTCCCCAACTTGGTAGCTTCCTCTTTTGCATCAGATGATGCAAACAGACATCCTACAACTAAATAATAACATAACGAATACTATGAACCACCAATGATTATATATATATATATATATATATAATGTGAATAATTACTTAAATTATAAAAATTAGTAATTAATTAATTACCTGATGGAAGATTATGTGAGTTTGTCCATTTAGTATTACAAATGGCACGTTGAAAGCAGCATTTTGAAGCCAGCTCATAGAATAGTGATAGATAATAGTTTATGTAGAAATCATGAGAAATTACAACAAAATAAAATAGTGACAGATAATAGTTTATGTAGAAACAAAATTTGCAATTAAGGATGCAAAATATTATGTTCAAGTAGAAGAGCATATTTGGGAAAACTGACTATGTATCAATGATCCCAAATTTGTAAGGGGCATCTGGTTCAACTTCGGGAGGTGTCATTATTCAAAAATGAAATATATGTTGTTCTTTTAGTTAGAATCCACTGTTCAATTTATTTCACTTTTGACATTTGAAGTAAAAAAACACAAATGATAATTCTACTCTCCTAATTTGAAACAAGTACCTTAAGGCCTTCAACAAGACAATGATGAATGTAACCAGATTTGTATTAGATGAGAGTGTAATTTGAAACTGCACCTTTTACACTAGTTTGATACTCTTTCTGTGATGTGCCAAATTGTACATGGCTGGACTCTGGTTCATTCGAGGTCACCCATGAGACGATTACTGCTCTTCTTTCATAATCACCTTGTGTGATATGCACCTAACAAACAGATGATAATCAGCCTCCTTTTATTTTCCTTGAAGATACAGCACCTGAACACAAATGTCATAGCTTAAGGTCCAATTGAGCCAAAAAAAAGAGAAGCATAGAAGAGAGAAGATTACAAGGGAGTCACCAACAAGGAAATTACATACCACGCAAGGAATTCATTATTTTAAATTATGGATTATACATTTGCAAAGCTTAATGAACAATAACTCCACCCTTTTTACGATAGAGGAGTGACCACCAAGGATATCTATGACAAATCATTGCCTCACTTCTCCTCTAGACTAGATTCTAAAACAAAAAGAAATATAGTCTCCCTTCACACTTCTGACATGTGATTGATCACCAGTAGGTCCTGATTTTACCAACCCAAAATCTGAAACTTTGGCCTCAAAACCTTCCCCTAATAGTATGTTACTTGGTTTGATGTCACGATGAATTATACTTGGCTTCACCTCTTCATGCAAATAAGCTATGCCTATACAAGGTACCAAGCAATTCTATGCTGATAAAAAGATGTTTGTTAAATGAACATGGATTATCATTTAAAAGTTATACCTTTTCCTGCTCCATTTGATACATATTCATAGACTAGTATTTTAGCTCCATCTCTTTCTGATAAAAAATAATCAGCCCATTTTAGCATGAATTTATGTTGAAATAAATCCAGTACAACGTTAAAATTAATTCAAGTTTACCTGGTTGTTCACAATATCCAACCAGAACAACAAGGTTCTTGTGTTTTGCAGCTGAAAGAAGCCTAACTTCTGCCAAGAACAAAGAAAAACTATTAACTACAATAGATTAAAGAGTTAAATATAGTTTTTGATGCTAATCATTCCTGAATTCTTCAGCACTTAAGAATGACTCAGAATGAGGTCTCTTTATGGCTAATATTCCTTCTAACTGAGTTTGGTGACATTGTTTCAATTTGGATTCTAACCGAGAGTGTTGATTCCATACCAACAACTGCTCATATAATAATTAACATGACATTAAACAAGAGGTGATTTAAAAAGCTCTAGAAGAATACATAAAGCATAGAATGACACAATTATGTGTTAGTACACCTGATTATCTTTACCACCAGAAGCAAGTTCCCTATCATCACATGCCCATTTCAATCCACAAGCCTGTTAAAAATAAAAATTGTCAATAAGCCATGACGTCCTAAAGAATTTGCAGCATCTTTTATGGTATCCACAAAATCTGCAAATATGAGAAATAAACCAACTGAAGCATCCGTCTCTAAATGAACAATCGCAATAGAAAATGAAGAAAGGAATGAATGTATACTGCAAAATTAGAAAAATAAGAAAATTGATTACCCTTTGGGTCGTAACAGCACACTTATCCTTTGTACCCGCAAATCCAAATGATTTCGACTGTAAGATAACTACCAGTCAGTTAAAAACTTAACAAGACTTTCTAGAAATCAACTATAATCTGAGCAGACTGCAGATATTAATTTACTTTTCAAAGGTTGGTTAGGGACAAAGGTGCGAGGAGAACGCAAGACATATAATACAAAGAGAGTTCAGTTTCTATACTGACCAGTCATCACAACAAACATATGATTAAGAATAACCAAAGAAAAGAAACATGAAAGACTTCGTACCAAACAGAGTTCAGTTTCACGTCCCATTTTCAACATGGCGCGATATACTTTCACGTACGCACCTTCACCAAGGAAAGACTTCGTACCAAAACTATCTGTCACAGACTTCAATTCATTTACTGTAATCGAAGGCACAGAAATCGGTTGGAGATTTATAGTCCGAGGAATGGTTACTGCCGTGTGTCTTCCATGATAACTAGAGTTCCCTGCATAGTACGAAAGCAGAATCAAAACAAAACGCAATTGTAGTGCCAACACAAACACAAATATACACAATCAAGACTTACAATTTTCAAAACATCTCAATTTGAACAAAAGCAAGTTCAAAATTATTCAGTACAAGAATTTATAATATTACAGATATAAAAACTATGAAATATGAATATTGTGTTCCTTATCTCGTTGTACCCCTGTCAAGGAAACCACCAGTGTTCAACCAAACATGTGGTGACAATAAACGGTGTAAAACTCAATCACGAATGAAACCATGTACCTTAGAGTTTGTTGATAGTCAAGATCTTTGCAAGTAAATGAGCAGTTCCTCTAGAAAAAGAGTAGTCTAAACTCCATAGATTCAAATGTCTCAAAAGTCTCCTTGTCATCTCCTATGAAACCTGCATTGACAACACGGTTCAGGACTAAGGAAATGATAAATTGGCATCAATTGGGATGAGCTCACATCTATGTTCTAGTATTCATAAACCTATTGACAAAGTATCAGCCAAAAAGTTACATCATCTCTGTGTGTTATTTCTTGGTTTACCCTGCAACAATGTTGAAATCGTTAGAAGAAGAAACAGATGAAGACGATTTGGATTTGGGCGTAAAAAAACGAGTAACTGCCGAACTCATTCTTTACTTCACCGCTTTGCTTAGTTCTTGTCACCAACACAAAGCTTATGCTATGGTGAATCGAACCTCCAAGGAATTGAGCTCAATTTGTGACGGTGAATGTTCAATTCTGTCCGTAAAGAACCTAGGGTTTTGTGTTAAGAGTCAAAATCACGGTTGAAATGGAGGAATTATGTACTTCGGATGTGATTGGTGTTCCGAGACCTTTGATTCAAGCGAAGGCGATGATGGTGGTGGTTATCTAGCGGCGCCGGAAGTTACGAAGACGAGAAGAAGACGACGAAGCTGGCTTGTATTCATGGTTGTGAGATTGAATGAAGAAGATGGTTGAATGAGTCTAACCACCGTTCAGAAATGGAGATGTGAGAGAATGAGAGACGAGGGTTGAGTCGATCGAATGAGGAGGCGTGAGAGTTTTGGTGGTTGTTGAGTTTTGGCGGCTGATAGAAAGAAGAAGAAAGGGGTTGATGAGGTTTGGAAAGAAATTAGGTTTAGGAAAAAAATGGTTTGAGCGGCTTATCAAATTTTGTTTTGCGCCATTCATTATTTTATTTTTATTTTAGAGGGAAACTTTTTGGTTTGGGCGGCTTATTTAATTTTTTTTGTAACCGTGGTAGTTGAAGAAAATACCACAGATTCACACTCCAGATTTAATATTTCAAAACATATTTCCACGGTTTAAAAATTCAGGCCAAAGCATATATGTAGCCACAATTTTTGAGCCGTGGAACAATTTGGCGTGGCCGTAGACCATTTTTCTTGTAGTGACGGGAAGAAATTTGAAATATTAACGGGAATACGAAGTTACTTATCAAAATAATGAATATTAACGGGAACATGAAGTAACTGGTCAAAGTATTTTTCTATTAATTATGCATTTTGAATAAATCATTATTATAAATGGAGTTTGTAGTGGTTTCTCATTGGCCTACAAGACAGAGCTGATAGTTTGAGATTGGGCTGATAGTTTGTAGTTATAATTGAGCCAAAATAATTATTTTTCTCCTTAGCTAGTAAAAAATAATCGATTCTTCTTAGATAATAGTTTGAGATTGGGCTAATAGTTATCACTAATTGAATTATATAATTTGATTGAATATTTCTTCATTATAATTCGTGAATTTGCGATTTTAAAACTTTTCCTTCATTATAATTTGTTAAATAAAATATTACTATTTTTATAACTTTTTCAATTTTACCCAAAACTTAATCTTTTACTAATATCTTTTATTTTTCTCAATCACAATGCGCGAAAACGACGGGTACTCGTGCGAACGCACGGGTAAGACACTAGTTTAAAAATAAAAGAAATACACAACAAATCAGTATGCATCTAGCCATAATTACATTGAATCTATTGACAAATTCTAAAATCTCCAAGCAACTCAAAACACAAAAAACACTAACCAATTTTTTATGACAAAATTTATTTAAGAAACATATATAAATAAGGTATAAATACCATTAAAAAACAAAGCATAAAGCATAAATATCATGACTAAGGCGAAAAAGTCACTCATAGTTACAGAGAAAATAACAAACAAAGATATACCAAGAGAGAAGAAAATAAAAATAATGAAGAAAAAAAAACAAAAAAAGAGATGTATTAACATTGAGATTCCCAAAAAATAAATTGTATAAACAATCACAAATTTAGAAAAAGAATTATATTGAATATTATTAAAAGTTTTATTTCCCTTGAAAAACAAATTAATAACCTACTTTTTTTTTCACACTATTAAAATGTAACTATCATGACATAAATAAAAACTATTATCCTCTTTGTTAATGTCTTTTATTAATGTCAGCATTAGGGTTAGAAATACCAGCTGGATCATTTGTCGGGCCTTGTCAAATTATATATTGTCGTTTTTATATTCTTCAAAAATAACCAAGTTATTTTATTATTTTTTTGACATTATGACCTTCATTTTATTAATACTAGCGTTCAAATAGATATTCATGTTTCTGTTTGTGCGTTTTTTTAATATGCACAACGTCAAAACACAAACATATTTTTTATGTCATTTTAATTTGAACTTAAAATATTTATTAAATAAATTTTGTGAAATAAATTAAAAATAAAATAAATCAATTGTATAATAACATTACTTCAAAATGAACCAAATAAATACGTATTAAAGAATAGTTAATTATACACGATTATTTTTAATAAGTAAATGTGTTTAAACTAAGATATATTCGTTTAAACTTATTTAACTCTCATGGCCGTAGATCCATTTTTTTCAATTCACAAATGTCTATCTCATATTTATCAAAACACATTCGAATTAAATAAAAGAAATATCTTTTAGTAGGAGTGAGAAGTTAATTTAACCTGTAATATTTTATGTTAATTTTATTTTTTCTTTTAAATACTTGTGTAATTGTCCGTATATTAGGGAAGTGAGAATTGAGAATTGAGAGATAGAAGTTGATAGAGAAAGAAATTAAGAAAATTTAGTTCATGAAACTGTGTGATTGAAAGAGTAATGGGTTACTCGTAATAACCAACAATTTGTGTGAAAAAATCATGTTAAGCAACCAACAAAAAAATATTAAATGAAAGAGAAATAGGGAAGAATGGTGATGGATTAAGACACATGGAAGAAAGGAGAGTGAAAGAAATGGAAGAAGAATAATAGTAAAAGGTCTTGAATTGGAATATGGAAATTATGGTTCTTTTCTTCATCATAATTTTTTGACCATATTTCTATAAATTAAGTTTTTTTCTGCTAAAATAGATTATGAGGCAGGAAATTCATTTACCAAGGATTATAACAAAGAAAGAAATAAAAAATAACCATGTGAGATAGGTAGAAACCAATGAAAATGTAAATATGAGATTGAAAGTAGGTTTGAATGATGTTGATTACCAGAACCAAGAAAGAAGAAGGTCTTTGCTAATGTAGTTTTTCATGTTTTCAATGTAAAATTGGAGACAAAAATATAGAAGACATGGAGATGAAAGGACTTGAGGAGAATATTCAACACCATTAAAAATGGGAAGAGGATGAAAGGATGTAAAATGAAAAAGTAAAACTACTAATTTTGTTTGAAATACTTACTCATTGAGAGATAGTTTGAAAACATAAAAAAATAAAAAAGCTACAGTGTACTATTAAGAAAAAGTAGAAAAATAGAAGTGCGGTTATTTTTTTTAATTTAATTTTACATTATTTATTTTAATACAATTTTGCTTGTTATTTATGTGGGATGGGGCGTAAAATAGACTAAAAAAATAGATCAGTCCAAAAGATTATATATCTTTTATATAGTTATAGATGTGAGAGAATCTTATTATCCATCTATTGATCGGGTGTGTCACGAGATCAACTACGGTTAGGAAATAGTCTCTCCTTCTTAATATACAAGGTAAAAATGATAATAAAATTATATTTAATAAAAAAAGATAAAAATAATAATTTAAATTAATAAATTTTTTTGATTCTTTTGAAATAATTTTCTTTGAAAGATGAAGAAATAATTTTAATTAATTATTTGAGACAAGATTTTCTTTTTCATTGCTTATATTTTGAAACCAGTGAATAAATATATTTCAAAAGTGAGTGTTTGTATTAGAGTATTTATTACAGAGTTTAATCACAACATTTGAATGAATAACTAAAAGAGAAGTTATATGCATGCACGTGGTGTGATGAAACCTTCCGGCTGAGTTACTGGCTTTTTGTGTGGTACACATGAATCTCTTTTAACTACTTTCTCATTTGTTCTATGTGTAATATGTTTTTCTTTTATGTAGTTGAGAACAAGTAGAGTACTAGCGGCACTACTACTACCTACATGATACATTTGTCTGATTAGAATGAAAAACCAATTTCATAAAACTAATGATTGCAAATGAGCTTTCTCCAAAAAGGGACGGAACCGGCTAGTACCCGGGTTCGATCCCGGCTGGAGTCAAAAACGCCCTGGGGCCACGGTGCCGTCGCCTCCGAGCCCGGGTCCGGATTAGTCACGTGGGGCCCCTTTCCCCCGCGGATACCGGTCGGTTAACGCCAAAAAAAAAAAGAGCTAATTTATTTATAACTATTTTGTTGAATATTTTTTCAAAAATTTCAATATAACTTTAGTTTTTTTCAGTTGTATAATTTAAATAAAATTATCTTCGTTATAAAATTACTGACATAGTTATGAAAGAGATAAGAGTAGTTTTACTAAAATATTCTGATCATTTATTAAAATATAAATGAAAGTTAAATATATATATATATATATATATATATATATATATATATATATATATATATATATATATATATATATATATATATATATATATATATATATATATATATATATATATATATATATATATATATAGAGAGAGTTTAATGGTAGTGCACTGACAGTGTAAACAAACTTTACACATACATCCAATCAAAATCATTACAGTTGCCATGTCATATTAGTTTTTTTAAATTAAAATTGTGTTTTAATTGGATACATGGTTGTGATTGGTTGACAGTGTAAAAATATTTTACACTGTCAGTGCATATTCCTATTTCTCATATATATATATATATATATATATATATATATATATATATATATATATATATATATATATATATATATATATATATATATATATATATATATATATATATATATATGGCATATCATATGAGAATGTCTTTTTTATATGAGAATATGAGAATGAATCTGAACCATTGAATTTTAAAATAAATGGTAGAGATTATGTGTGAATATTTTTTCTCTCTCCTCCATCATTAAAATAAAAGATTGAAGAGAGATGAAAAAAGATTCACACATAATCTCCACCATTTATTTTAAAATCTAATGGTTCAGATTCATTCTCACATTCTCATATAAAGAAGACATTCTCATATGATATGCCCTCATATATAGGGCATATCATATGAGAATGTCTTTTTTATATGAGAATGTGAGAATGAATCTGAACCATTGGATTTTAAAATAAATGGTAGAGATTATGTGTGAATATTTTTTTCTCTCTCCTCCATCATTAAAATAAAAGAATGAAGAGAGATGAAAAAAGAGTTACACCCAAAGAGTTACACTCGCTCAATAACTTCATTTCGAATAAATATTTTTTAAAATTAACCAAGTATCACATAGATCATACCTATAAAGTTTGATATTATTCTATAATGATTTACTATGTCATTGAATTACATTAAAATAACGTTAAATGAAAGTTAATTTTAACGTTAATCTTTAGATATCTTGATGGTATAGTAAATCATTTGTCAAATTTAATGATTAGTATTTAATTCTTGTATCTCTTATTTTAAAAGCCCTCTTACTTGATACAACACACATTTTCAGCAACCATTTTATTAAATGTTGCACTGTTTCGCCTCCAACAACACTTTTACCAAATGGTACATTGTTTTGCCTACATCAACAGTTCAGAAGCGTTGCCTATTTCCAAATTCAAAATACAAAGTTCCTACTACAACGCTTTACATAATTTCGGATTTCAAAAAACAATTGTCACTTGCATATTTTCTTGTCATTTTGAAACACACCCATAATGATTAATTGTTATTGATTACAGCAATCTCCCACTTAGTAAGGAAACAAAGAGTGTTAATATAGTTATGTATCTTTCGATTTAAACTTAACCTTAGTAAGGACAACACAAAGCCAAATCAGAACATTAGGTATCATGCTTTAAACTATTATCCCATTTGATTAGATTGACGTTATCTTACACACACTCTTTAATTGTTCTTTGCCAACATCTCTCGCCTAGCACTTATTTATGGCCATATGATTTCCTGTTTCATGAATTTTTTGTGAAAGAAACTCCGACTCTCTTTGAGATGGAACCATCTTAAAATTCACATAGGTGAAGTTCACATTTTATCCTTTTTCATGGGACACATATCCTCGATATTGAACTTCATTAAGAGTTTTAAAAAAATCAACCCTTAATTTTCAATAGTCAACAGTAATAAACATCCAAATCAACGACATGTTGTTACCCACTGAATCTTAAGTTAAGATTTTCTTAACTTCATATTGAGTCGATACTTTTGTTGGAAATTTTATTCAAGGATTTTTAATCTCATACCTCTCGAGTTAGTCTTTACTAAATCTATGGCCATTGGTTTAGTGAATGGATCAGTCAAATTATAGCTTTATCGTATATATGTGAGTGAAATGATTACATCCTTAATCAATTTTCTCAAGAAAGAATGTTTAAGTCCTATGTGCCTAGACTTTCTATTACACACTTCATTGAATTCTCTAGCTAAATAGGTTTGACTATCATATTGAATCATCACCTTTGCAACATTGTCTTTTGCCAACTGAACTTTCAATAGAAGGTCCCTTAACCATTTAGCTTCTTGACTTGGGGATGCGAGAGCCACAAACTCAGATTCCATGGTCGATAGAGTAATAAATGTTTTTTCTTGCTCTTCCAAGAAATTGCACCTTCAGCTAGTGAATTTCAACTCGGTTGTAAATTTATGATCTCCAACACTCGATATCCAACTCACATCGGTATATCCTTCTAATATGGTAAGAAACATTCCATAATGGAGGTCAAGATTTTGATTTTCAAAATATATTCGATAATCTTTATGATGGCCTTCCAATGCTCGCTATTTGAATTTCTAGTAAACATACTCATTTTACTAATTACAAATGTTATGTCGGGTCTGGTACATTGCATCAAATACATCAGACAAATCAATTGCACTTGCATATTTCAATTGAGCCACGACTCTTCCATCATTGTTTTTAATTTTGAAACTAGGATCAAATTGAGTACTTGCTTCCTTGAAATGTATCTGTTGTTAACTTATCAAGTACTTTCTCAACATAATGTGTTTGACTAAGTTCATAATCCCAGCTATTTTGCTTTACTTTAATCCCTAAAAGAGTGTAAACTTTTCCAAGATCTTTCATCTTGAATGTGGAAGTTAGAAACCTCGTTGTTTCTAAAATTCCATTCATCTCACTGCTAATGATCAATCATATAATCAATATGGAGACAAAGGAATATCACAATATTCTCACACAACTTTGTGTACAAACACTTGTCACAAGAATTAGATGAATAAAGATTTTAGATGATCATGTATGATATACAAGAAGGTATTAGATGAAGTGAGAGATGAAATTATGAGCAATTTAAAGTAGAATACGTGAATTTCAATGAGTACCTTAGTTATGTTCACTTTTCTGAAATCTTTACTTGAATTTATATGCTCAACCTTCTTGATCAACTTCATCATTGATGTGCATGACACTTTTAATCTTTTCCTTCTTTGATAATCTTTGTCTTCATCAAAACTAAATATAATATGTATTCTTCATAATGTCCCCCTTTTGATGATGACAAACTCTTTGAATTCGTATTTTGATAAAATTGAGAAGTATCCCCCTAAGTTGTGTGTCTCCGCTTTAATTTGTGAATCTTCCAACGACAGAGTCAAACTTTTGATGTCATTGTTTTAGTGTCTATTTTAGTCCATATAAAGATTTGACAAGCCACCTTTTGTTCATTACTAAGAAGCACGTAACATTTTGATATCTCCATGTAAATTTCATCATCGAGATCTTCATTTATGAATGTCATTTTGACATCCATTTGATGAACTAAAGTCATTTAAGAAAATTAATGCAAAAAATACTTCTAATTGTCGTTGTCGTTGCTAGCGATGCATATGTGTCTAAATAATCACACATTCCTTTTGTCAAAAACTTTTGACTACTAATCTAACCTTGTAGGTGTTTAGTGTACCATTTTTATGATACTTCTTTTTAAAAATTCACTTACATTCAATAGTTATTGATCCTCTAGGTAGATCCACATGTTCCCAAATATGATTTAATCTTTGAGGCTATTGTTCCCTTATAAGTTTTAGGGTTAATAGTAATTTACCCCCTGTAATATAAGTGTGCAGGTTTTGGCAACAGTTTTTTTGGAAAAATTGTTGCCAAAAGATAGAGAGTGGAGAAAAACAAAATTCGAAAACATTACAGGGGTGAATTACTATTAACCTGTTTTAAAATCATTTTTCACACGAAGAATAAAGTGAATCTTATGAACAAAACTATCATTATTTTTCTCTACTAGAAAAAAGAAGTTTCTAAGTCAACAATGTACAAGAACTTTCAAAATTGTCGGAGCTCATATTTTTTATTTTCCTTTTAAATATTTACATTTAAGAATTGAACCAAATTACTTTTTTTTAAAAATGAATTTGATAATTTGTAAACCGGTTTGAAATAGGCTCAGTTTCTCAATATGTTTTAAGTGAATGAGTATTTATTCTGAATTTGGATTTAGGATATTTGCTTTCGATCAGTTTCTCTTTAATGTTAAAATTGGTAGAAAATAAATCTATCATCTATTATCTATTACAATATATAAAGAGGATACATGATTTTGGTCTGGCCTTTTTATTTTTCCATTTTTATCCTTATCAAATAATTGCTATTACAAATTAGTCCTAATGCTTTTGTGTATCTATTACAATATATAAAGAGGATACATGATTTTGGTCTGGCCCTTTTATTTTTCCATATTTATCCGTATCAAATCATTCTCACCCACTTCCCCCACTCTACTCTATGCACAGTTTCTCAATAGAAAAATGAATTGACAAAAACAAAGAAAAAGGGGACGAAATGAAAAAAACTCTAGAAGTAGTGAAAAAGCCGCATAGTAACCGGTATAGGAGAGTATCCTCTCCATAAAGCAAAGAAAGGTACACGTCAATGCAAAAATTTGCATAAATTAAAACCTACATTTTTAGAAACTTCACTATTATTTGTAAATTTTCCTTTATATAAGTTCTTTATAAATTAAGTGATTATCTATTGTTTAGTAGTGTTTGAGTTTTTAGTTTGAGCTTGAAGGATTAATGTGCCATTTGATCACAAAGGAATATTAGTTAATTTTTTAATGTTACGTCACTGCCTGCATGTTTGTGGTAGAGAAAAGGAGATAAATTTGGTAGGTGAAGAAGAAATAGATGGCTTTCATCATCCAATGCAATGATACTTTATTCTTTTTTTTTTCTTTACTGTCTCAATATCTCTCTATGTCTTCTTTTATCTTAGATTTGTCTCATATTTTAGAATTTATTGTGACTTTGACTTTGATTATTAGTGAAGTTTTGAAATTATACTGATTAATGACTGCAAAACACGATCACAAATTAGTGAAAAATGTTAAATCACATTCATTTTGTGGCAATCTTCCCTCTTTTAATTAAACTTTGTAATAATTCTATCAATAGAAAATTTGAAATAATTTTAATATACAATTAACTTATAACATAGTTGTATAATTTTGATTAGGGAATATTAATTTATATATCGGTACCATTTATATAATCTATTACTATCTATAATCTATATCTATAATCTATAACTATATATAAAGATGATAGAGTGTTTTGGGCTGACCTATTTTACTTCCTATTATGCCCCAAAAAATAATAAAATTACCAAATATAAAACATATTATTATGAATCAGTTATTTTAATTATGTTTAAAAAAAAATTATATAAAGAAAAGTTGAAGAAACTGCTACATGTATATTCTGGAACAGTTATTGCAATTTTTTTTAAAAAAAAAAATATTTTTTATGGAAGTTGAAATTGGTTACTATATAATAATAGAAAATTAGAAAGCGGCATCAAAATTAATCAATTTTATTTTAGCAGTTATGGTTTTGGAATGCATTTGAAAATTAAAAAATGGCATTATATAATAACCAAAATTAAACAAATTTATTTTAGCAGTTATAGTTTTGGGATGAATTTTATAATAACAATTAATTTCTAGTTCATGTATATACCTCTAGAAAAGTTTATGATAATTCTCTTTCAAATAAAATTAGTTTTCTATTAAAAAACATTGAACAAAAGTTCCCCGCTATTTTATATGAACATGGTCTAATCACATACAATAGTTGTTAAGGAGACATTAAGATCAATTTTATTCTATTGCCACTCAAATACGCTGAATAATAATGATAGAGTTGACTCCTATAAAATTTCATTTATCCTTGAAAATTCAGATTTTATTAATTGAATATCGTTCATATTTTTTTTTCTTAATTGTAATTTTGATTTTTTTTTATTTCGTTTTTTTTTGTCCTTCTATTTTTAAAATTAGGATTTTGGTCTCCTTTTGAGTTTTTTTATTGAAAAAGGACAAAAATAGGGACTAATTTTACAAAAAAAAAATAAAATAGAAGGACAAAAATTGCATAGAAAATTTAAAACGGGAACTAAAATAGTAGTTTTTAAACTAGAGGAATCAAAATCATGAAAAAAAACAAAATAGAGAGACTAATGTTGCAATTAAACCTATTTTTTAATTGATTAATTCAATTTAATTTCAATATTTTGTTCTAATTTGAGAAACTTTTGTTTATAGTGTCTAATAAAAAAAATACATTGCTTTAATTTTGCAGGTTTTCATTTAAAAAAAGGGGGGGAGGGAGAGGGAGAGGAAGAGGAAGAGGAAGAGAGAGATATTTAAAAAACATGAAACACTTTGTTTAACATTCAAGTTTTTAAAAGTATAATATATTTGATAAAGTTTAATTATATCAATCTACCATTTGCTATGTTAAAAGAGGAGGAGAGAGAGTTAAAAAACATGAAACACTTTGTTTAACATTCAAGTTTTTAAAAGTACAATATATATGATAAAGTTTAATTATATCAATCAACCATTTGTTATCTTCTATAACAATATATAAACAGAATAGGTGTTTTTGGTCTGGCCCTTTTTTCTTCCAAAATTACCCTTACAGTAACTTCCCATTTTTTCTTAGAAAAACTGAACTAGAACAAAACAGTTAAGTACTTAGTTCATCCTCTTACTATAAAAAAAAAACTAAAGAATTTACCAAAACCAAAAGAATTATTAATGGTGGTTAAAAAATTTTGAGAATAAAAATAAAAATAAATTGGAGAACATTTACACGTACATAGCAGTTAAATAAGTAGAAGGTTTATGAGCAGTTAAGAAGTTACTTTCAATTTATTCTAATTTCTATTTTTTAATTATTTTTGATATTTAAGGTTTACAGGAAAAAACAAGACTACGGCTCTGTTTGGCATACCATTTTTTGAGCTTATGTCTTATAGCTTATAGCTTATAAGCTCATATAACAATAAAAGACCTGTTTGGTAACGGTCTTTTCATTACGAGCTTATAGCTTATTTTACTAGCTTATAGCTTATTTTTCAGACGCTATTTCAAATAGCGTTTTAGCTTATAGCTTATAGCTTATCATTTTTTATTCCATTTTTACCCTTATTATTTTAACTAAAATCCACTTTTACCCTCTATAATTTATTTTAATTTAAAATAAAATAATTATATATTAAATGTCTTTTATGTCATTTTAATTATTCAGATAGTTGTACCGCTAATTTTACCAAACACTTCAATCAGCTTATCAGCTATAAGTCATCAGTCATCAGCTATAAGCTATAAGCTATAAGCTATCAGTCATCAGCCATCAGCCATAAGCTATCAGCTATCAGCTAGTTTATCAGACAACCGCTATTTTTACCAAACATAGCCTACTTCTTCTCACAAACAAAGGGAAGACATGTGCTTTCGAAAAAAAAAGGGAAGACATCTGAATTCATGTTCCAGAATATAAAATTGTGTATTCTTCTTTTTCTCACTATGTCAACATATATTCTTCTTTTTACCGTAACAGTAACAGCAACTAATAATAGTAAACTTATTTGATAATACTATAGAAATGAGTATTTGAGTAGGCAATATAAGATGAAACAATGGATGGTGTGTTAATTATTTATAGTATCTAACTATCTATATTTATAACAATCCATATAACTATATAGGGAATACAATCAATATAAAGATGAAACAATGGATGGTCTATTTTTCTTCCATTAATACTCTTTGTTAACCGCATATTTTTTAAACTATGATTATTCTTTAATTTTAAGAGTTTTGTCTGTTAAACTATGATTTATATTTTTTTAAGAGTTTGATTTTCTCTCACTAATTAGTAGGCAATGGATTACAGTTTTGTCTTTTGTGGTAACCTTTCTTTATTTTGTTTTTACTTTTTTTTTTTCTTTGACAAAGGCTCATGTATAAGAAATTAGAGAGGAATAGAAAAGGGAATGAAAGATCCTTATTTTTAAAATGTTTTTCTTAGAGTCATCCATGTTTGTCTTTTCTTAATCAAGATTCTTAATAATTTTTTGAGTGAATGTCTATTTTAGTCTCTCACAAAAGTTAGAGAGTTCAGACCAGTCCTTGAAAAAAAAAGTCCCTATTAAATCTTTTACAAAATTTAACCGAGTCATATTAGTCCCCCTACTAATATTTTTTTTAACTGATTTTTTTCTTACTTTTGAACCGTGAATAGACTGCCAATAAAGACCCATTTTAGTCTCTCACAAAAAAGAGAGAGTCAAAATAAGTCCCTAAGAAAAAAAGTTCCTATTTAATCTCTTACAAAATTTAAGTGAGCCATTTTAGTTCCTTTTTAAATATTTTTTTCAAACGATTTTTTCCTATTTTTAAACCGTGTCTGAACTTGACAAGATAGATCTGCTTTTAGAAATTGAGTATGAGTCAGAGGTTAAGATCCTTTGCACATGGTATACAGAATTTGAGTTTCCACCATAAGCTATAACTTCTATAACAATTATCTTTCACTTAACTCTATATTTTACAACTCAAGACATTAATTTAAATAACTTGCAAGTTAAATTAATGTCTTGATTGGAAGTTAGACTGAGAGGAAAAAAATCTATAATTATATTTTTAGTAGAGAGAAAATATTTTACCTGCAAGATAAATGATTGAAAGTTAGACAGAGAGGAAAAAAATATATAATTATATTTTTAGTAGAGAGAAAATATTTTTCGTAGAGAAAGGGTATCTTTTGTAGTAATGAAGAGAGAGAGAGAGAGAGAGAGAGAGAGAGAGAGAGAGAGAGAGAGAGAGAGAGAGAGAGAGAGAGAGAGAGAGAGAGAGAGAGAGAGAGAGAGAGAGAGAGAGAGAGAGAATTTTTCATAGAGAGAGTGTATTTTTTTATAGGAATGGGGAGAGAGAAAAAATATTTTTAGTAGAGAGCAAGAGATAGTATTTTTAGTATGAAGTTGGAAGGAGAGAAAGAGATAGAATATTTTTAGGGGAGAGAGAGAGAGAGAGAGAGAGAGAGAGAGAGAGAGAGAGAGAGATGGGGAGGGAGTGAGAGAGATGGGGAGGGAGTGAGACTGAGAGGGTGGGAGAGAGGGATAAAGAGGGAGAGGAAAAGAGAAATGGATTAGAAGTTAAGATATGTTGAAAGTGAATATTATCTTCTTATTTTTATTTTTAATAACTATGTTCAAATAATAATTTTTTTTAAAGAGACATATGAGAAAACATAATAAAATGCATATACACATTTGTGAAATAAAAAAAACGGACATACAATTAAGTGAGTTAGACGAAGATATCTTAGTTTAAACACATTTGATAATTAAAAATAAATGCATGTAATTAACTCCTCTTTAATACCTATTTATTTAATACAATTCATGTATTTTATTTTTAATTTCTATCATAAAATTTATTTAATAAATATTTTAAATTAAAATCAAAATAAAATAAAAACTACGTTTGTGTTTTGACGCTGTGCATATTAAAAAAGCGGACAAACGGGCACGAGAGTGCCCGTTTGAACGCTGGTGTTAAAGAGAGAGGGGAGAGGGAGAGATAAATAAAAAACATGAAACACTTTGTTTAACATTCAAGTTTTAAAAGTATAATATATTTGATAAAGTTTAATTATATCAATCTATCATTTGCTATGTTAAATTGGTCTCGGGAGCATTTTTCTTAGTGTTAATTACTCGGACTTTAATATTAAATTATTTAAATATTTTGAAATTAAACATTATCATCTTATTTTTATTTATAATAACTATGTTCAAATAATATTTTTTTTAAAATAGACATATACGAAAAATATAATAAAATACAACGCATTTGTGAAATAAAAAAATGGACATATGGACCCAGGAGTTAAGTGAATTTAAACATATATATTTTAGTTAAAATATATTTGATAATTAAAAATGAATGCATGTAATTAACTCCTCTTTAATACTCATTTAATTAATTCATTTTCAAGGTGATGTTATTATATAATTCATCTATTTAATTTTTAATTTTTATTACAAAATTTATTTATTAAATATTTTAAATTAAGATCAAAATAAAATTAAAAAAACATTTATAGTTTGACCTTGTGCACATTAAAAAAAGAAGATAAACGCCCGTGCCCGTTTGAACGCTAGTAATCTATAAATAAGCAACTGAAAATAATAAACTCTTTCCCATGCGTTTCACGAAACTGCTTGCTTCCTAAATCAACAACTACAAGAATATGATTCTCCAGGTTGAATTTGTTAAGTGCAATTGAACAAAATGTTTTAGAAATCATGAACAAAGCAAATGCAAAAATAAAAAAAAAAAAAGTATAAAAAGTCTAAAAACAACCGCAAATCATTGGTGTTGATTTCCGCCAATGTTTGAATAAATTTTTCTTCGTTTTGATTGGCATCCTGTTCCTTCTCTTAATTCTCTGTCACTGTGATTGTGTCGGTATTGATCAAGTTTTCAATCTCATTGAGGTTGCTTTCAATGACTATTTTTATTCCAAATTTCCAATTGCTATCAAATTCTACAACAAGGTTATTTTGGTAATAAATTAAGGTCACAAAGAAGGTAAATTGGCAAAAGCATGTTTAGGTTTAAAAAACGGTCGAAATAGCATTGCAGTCGTATAGTGATTTTTTATGATTTTGGTTGATATAGATGATGCAACAGTAATTGTGGTCGAGGTAGATCACAGTCATATAATAATTTTTTACGATTTTGATCGATATAGATAATACGACATTAATTATAATTATTGCGTGAATTAATAATAATTTAATTTTTAATATAAAAATGGTGATAACAATATTACTACCTATCAAATCTCTTTTGGCAAAGTTGTTTTGAGCACACAATTTTTTCAAACCTTGATATTGAGTGATATGTAATTTGGGTATAGGGGTGATCAAAACCAAACCAACCCAATAAAAAACCGCAAACCAAACCAAACCAAACCGAAACCGCAAAAAACCGCATTTGGTTCGGATTAGTTTGGTTCGGATTAGTTTGGTTCGGTTTGGTTTGGTTTACGGTTTTTTTAAAAGTCAACCGAACCAAACCAAACCGCACGATTTTTTCTCTTGCGGTTCGGATGATTTTTTTCGTCAAAACCGCCCAAACCGCACCGCGAACACCCCTATTTGGGTATATTGTTTTTAAAAATGTGTACCAATTATTGCTTTTCAAAGAAAATTGATAATAACTCATATTTTGTTCAAAATAATCCGCATTTTTAAAAGTGAGTCTTATAAACCGTTTTTTCGCACACCTTTAGTTTTTTTTTTTTTATATTTTGAAGAATCTTATAAATTAGCAGCTCTATTAACATTTAAGTCTTTACTCCTACGTATTTTAAAAAATGTTAATTCTACTCTTCTTCTCTTTTATCATTTTACTATTTTTATTTTTTATAGATTAATTATTATGCTCAATGTAAGACATTTATATGATCAATGCATCAAAATCTTTCATAAATGTTATTTTATTAGGGATGCTCGCGGTGCGGTTTGGGCGGTTTTGACGAAAAAAATCATCCGAACCGCAAGAGAAAAAATAGTGCGGTTTGGTTCGGTTGACTTTTAAAAAAAAATCCGAACCAAACCAAACTAATGCGGTTTGGTTCGGTTCTGTTGGTTCGGTTTTTTACAAATATTTTATTGAGCCATACATACACATATATATGATAACATAATTTTATATTTAGACATTCATACACTAACAAATAACAATAAAACTCGTCATATTTTGACAACAATTTTCAATGTAATATATAAAAATTAAATTAGACAAAAGTGGAATATTAAACATAAAATAATAGCATAAAACAATATAAAATTATTATAATGAAACAAAAAATAGAAGAGACGAAATATTAGTGAAGGTGAAAAAGAAAAAGAAAAAGTGTTGAGAGATTAGAGAAGAAGATGTGCGGTAAAAATGAAACTGAAATACGAAACATTTACATAAAAATGAGAAGGAGAAAAAGAAAGAATATAGGAGAGTAAAGATTATAGAATAAGAGGGAAGATGTATGTGACAAAGAAGGTGAAATAATGTTATTAGAGATTTGAGAAGATCGGGACTGAAATTATATGTGTAAGGATGAGAAAATTGTTCGTATTCATAAGGCTAATGTATAATAGGTTTAATTTTGGGTTGGATGTGAGTTAAATAAAATTTAGGTTGTAACATATTGCGGTTTGATTCGGTTTACAAAATACAAACCGCAAACCGAACCGAACCGTGCGGTTTTGTTAAAAAATGACCCAAACTAATCCGAACCAAATGCGGTTTTTTGCGGTTTCGGTTTGGTTTGGTTTGGTTTGCGGTTTTCTATTGGGTTGGTTTGGTTTTGAACACCCCTATATTTTATAAATAATTAAAATTAAAATTAAATTTCAATAGTATAAATTTACTTTATAGTGTATGTGCATATCAATTAAATTATTTTTATTTTACCACAAATGCACGCTTATCATAATATTTCTGGTACTTTAAAGTTTTTGGAATTAAAAATGTTTTTGGAAAATTTGTAATAAATTTTTATGTGGCCAATATCTTAAAATGGGGAATATTTTTCAATTTGCCTAAAAGTTTTCGGGTATTATTGTTTTACTCTAGAACTTCCAAAAAATTTAGAAAAATCTAAAAATGAAAATGGTTTTAATTTATATATATAAAGGTAAAATGATCAATTCAAAAACATTATAGAGGTGAAAGGTATAATCATAGAGATAGAAGGTATAGTTTTTTATTCTACTTTTAATTAGGGCTTTATGTTGGGTTTAGTTTAATTGAAGTCCAACATATAAATGGGCTTACGATAAAAATAAAAATAAAAAGGAATTGCTTTATACACACTAAGTATTGATTTCCCACCTTAAAGAAAAATCAAAATTATCCTTAGGATTAAAAAATGCGTCTTCGGCCGCACTCGATTCACATTTGTTCTTTAGTCAGACCTTAAATTTACGAAGATGCATTTTCGGACCCATTTTTAATCAAAAAACACACCAGAGTCTCTTCTCATTTCCCACTTCTCAAAATACTCTCAAAACTCACAAACGCTTCAAACTCTCGTCTCTCGAACTTTCTCAACGCACATATTCTCAAACTAATTTAACACATTTCCTAGTTTTTACCATCAACATCCAATCAATGGAAGAGCTCAACATCAAACTCACATTTGGTAATTTTTTTTATTTTCTATATAATTTTTTTTATTTTATATACATTTGTAGGAATTTAGCATTAGGTTGTGTAATAGGTAGTTATATAAGTTATTTAATTGCGCAATGTGTTTGATAGGTAGTTTTAATAATTAATGTGTTTTGTGAATGTTTGTTTCAAAGGCATTTCTTCCATTTTTGTTCTTTTGAGTTGCAGAATAATTCAGAAATGCATTTTCGGCTTTTTTCGATGTTTTGATTTCTAAAATCTGGAGATGCATTTATGGATTTGTTTGTTGTCTGCATTGTTTTCCTTCATTAAATTGTATTTCATCTGTATAATACTTGAGTGGTTTAATTATTATGGCTAATAACTTAGAAAGATTGAGGCACAACAGAGTAGCGTAACATGCATCAATTCGGAGGAAAAGAGTTCGGTCATCACAAGCACCAGTCAACTCTATTTTTGGGGCTCGTGTATCTCCTCCTTCATTTTCCTGTAGGAAGCAGGTGTCGCCTCCTAATTCCGCACTGATACATGTTAAGATACCAGAGGCGGCACCCTAAGGGTTTGGAGGAGGCTCATCAGACTTATTGGTGTTGCCGCTATATTCGGACCATGTTGACAGGCATGTGTGGGACGAAAAGGTAAAATTCAATTGTATTCATTCTTTGAAATTCTTTGAAACACATATGTTATATTAATATTCCAAGTTTCTGACAATGATATATTTTTCTGCAAGACCGTGATGTTTTACAATGCATCAACCATGGCCGAAAGATTGAGGGTCTGTTGTAACCTACTAAACATTGGTTAGGAGGAAATGCAACTATATGGGCTGCAAGACATGTGTGGTTTTAATTATGTTACAATTAATCATGGTATAATTTCCACATTTTTAGAGAGATGGCACTCACAGATGTGATCTTTTCATCTTCCATACGGTGTGATGTCTATCACACTGAATAATGTCTCATGCATCTTCCGGTTAGGTGGTGACTACTAGACCACCGCATGATTATCAAAGATGAGACAAGGGAGATGATGGTGGACGATATAGGAGCAGACCCAGGGGATGCCTTGCAGAAGCTAGATGTCAATCGAGGATGCCATGCTAATTTTCAATTCATGGAGAGCCTATATGCACAACAGCTTTGTGCGGAAGAGCATGCTACTAGTGATGATGAGCATGTTATACAGCATAGAGCATACATATAAAGAGCATACATATTGTACCTTGTTTACACGTCCATTTTAATGGACAAGAGTGCTACTTATGTGGATGTGGTTTACCTAAGATGCTTCGCTGACTTGGAGTGGATCCATGTGTGTAACTGGGGGGTCGCTTGTTTGGTCTATTTGTACTCTAAGTTAGCTTAAGGTTGTATGTGGAAGACCAAATAGATGGCATACAACTGCATATTATTGACGGTAATATATTTGCATCTTTTAGTGTTTGTGTATCATTTTCATAACACTAGTGTTACGCCATTACTAATCATTCATATGTGCCATTTTTAGGCTTGGATACTCCATTACTTCCCACATATATTTGGCTGGTCATATGTTCTAACCTACTTTGAGGATATGCCACGTGCTTCTACATTTGCCCCACTCAAAGAGAATATACGATGGAGTCCTTCAGGCATACAATAAACACCATCAGACACGTCCCTTAAACAACATATCCTTCTATTCTAGATGGTTGGCTTGCGGACCACATCTAATGTATCTACACCTTCTTGGATGATTGGCTTTCTAGAAGGCTCTGAGGCGAGGGACATTATAAATGTCATCCTTGATGGGGCATAGATGGCACTGCAACACATGAGGCAACATAGGAATAGGGGGGCCATGTCCAGTGTAACACTCTATTTCTATTCGGTAATTATAACGAAAATCAGAGTTATAAAATTTTAACAAACAAACGGGATGTCACGCTTCACATTAAGTCACACATCATAAAACAATATGCTCATTTTATTTCAATAGATACATAACACTTCACATATCATCTTGTTCAAATAATCAACTTGAAAACATCTCGATACTTCTTAAAATTCACTTAAAATGCAGCAATGTAAAACAAAGGCAACGACTAAACAACTATCGTTCATCCCCCCCCCCCCGAGTGCTACGTATCAGAGCGACAACACCGACTCGAACTAACAGCAACTGATTCTTCATTCCTAATTACCTGCATGTTACTAGTATAAAGGCAACGACCAAAAAAATAAAGGGTGAGATATATAACAATATAAATAAAGTTATGATAAACAATATATTAGAGTGAGAAATCATAAAAGTTACCACATCGCGGTATAATCGTTACAATTCACTTCACATCATTACTTCACCCAAAACGGTTCAATTTACAATACACGTTACACAATACTTCACATGAATTCATAATTCAAATCACGGAAATTCACATAAATTCATAATCATGCACAACATAATGAGACTCTAACAAATGCGAATGCATGTGGTACCCAGGGCTTCAACCCCCATCTTCAATTGCCAGTTATTAGAGGCATCAAAACAGGCATAAGCCTTTGTTACTGTTTGCCAATCCGGGCCGTCACAAAAATGCAATCATATGTGACTCGATGAATGCAACACCACAAACATAATCACAACAAAATAGTCACGAGGCATACGCCTATATCGCAGTTATTACCAATAATTATAGGTAATCAATTCGTCACAATATTTCCTGCACTTCACAATATTCACGAAAATCATCGTATTGCAACATCGCAATACATCACAACAACAAATCAACGACAACAAGTCAATACAAATAATCCAACGACAATTCACATATTTCCAACAAGAACTCAACTCAACAATCCAACCAAAACAATCGACACGCGTTCCATAATCATTCGGACGTTTTCAACTCAACCCGGTCAATTAGCTTATCGGTTCAAAATTACTAATACTCCATGCGGTACTGTTTTTAAAAGTTTCCTATCATTGAAACTAGCCCTCTGCAAATATCTGGGTGTTACATATAGCAATACCTAGTAGTATATATTGTTTGTATTAAGAGCATTATTATCCTTTGTATTTTATTTTGACTTTATTATGAATTTATTCATTTATATATGTCATTTTTATATTATTTGATAAGTGTATGGTCTAGTCTATATAAAATTTAATATGATAGTATAGCTATAATACACCGTGAAATCCATTAATGCATCTCTAAAGCAAAGTCAAAATTTATCCTCTGGTGTGAATAGAGAAATGCATCTCCGTATTCTGTCTGAGGTGAATACGAGAATGCATCTCCAGATCAATTTATCTCAAAATAAACGTGTCTCAGTAAAGAATGCATGGGGTGCATATATGGTAAATTCAGAAGTGTGTTTCCAGACTAAATTTTAGGGGAAATGAGAATATACTCACGTTAGAACGTGTTTTGGTGTGGAAACGGTCCGAAAATACACTTTCGTAATTTGAGGAGCATTTTTTTGAATTTCTTTAGGATGTTTTTCCACCATTTAGGTTGATATAAGAAATTCTTAAAAAAAAAAAAAAAAAAAAAGCACTTTCTTAATTCAACTTCATATAAGCTCAAATATGTCAAAATAAAATGGGAGTTTCTTAACCCAATCTCTAAAATATGGGAGATTTATTGAAAAAAAAATCTTTTAGTAATGTGTTTTGAGTTAATTCAAACATGACGAAATGTTGAACAAGCAAAGACAAGAGTTCAAAGTTCAGAGATTCAATTGAGTTCAAACTGAAATCAAATTGGTAGTAGTTAAATAATTGTTTTATATTAATTTTTGTTGTTCCATATAAAATATAATATAGTAAAATATTATTTTTATAATTTTGATTTATCATCATGCCTTAAAACCTTTGAATGAAGAAGAGGCATAAATTATGTTTTGAGATTGTTAAAAATCAAAAAGACGGAAAATAATATGATTCTGAAAGTTCATGAATATTGAGTTTCGTTGTTTTTGTTCGTTAATGTTAGAATATTTTATATTAATTTAGAGATACTCTATATTAATATAAAAATATTATAATATATTTATAATATTTTAAATTAATATAAAAAATATTTATAATATTTATAATACCTTTTAATATAAAAGTTATAAGATAATCTGCTAAAGTAATTAAAAATAGTATAAGATATTTATACTATATTTATTCTAACAATTAATTTTATATGTTGTGCATCCATTAAAGATTTTTGGGGGTTTAGCAGTTATAAATATGAGTTTATATCATTATTGCTTGAATGTTTGATAAAATTTAAGAGATAAGGGTTAAGATTTCTTGTAATTCTTGAAATTTAGGAAATCTTTAAAGCTATTTAAGGGGATTGAAAAACACATCTAAATACTTTGGAGACTTGCACTATTCATATATTGAGAGTTTAAGAAATTATGAAACACTTAGATAGAAATAGAATTTTGTTTGTGGCAATTCAAAACACTTTTTCTTATAACTAATTTGTAATCTCCTCCTGTAATAATTTTTAGAAGTATTGAACTGGGTAAACAGTTACAATGTTTTAGTCTTTTATTTTCTCTTGACTTGTTGTGATTTTGCTTTAATTAGTAGGCAACATTTAAAAAAAAAAAAAAAAAAACTTACAACACACAAGACATTTTAAAGGACAGATGTGTTGATTACAATATGCTTAGTCTAAAAAAATCTGCTGTCCAAAAGGAGAAAATTGAAGATAAGCATCATTAAATGTGAGAGTGTCAGATTTAGAATGAATCCATAGCAAATAATCACCATTATCATATTTAGGAATATGAACATTATGCAACAAGTTATTCAAATAAAAGAAATTTTGATTCATTTCAGGAGAGATAAAATAATTTTTATTATGAATAAAATGCATAACCTTGGCTTCCTGGATATTATGAGGATCATAGAGAATGTGTACCAAAGATTCATTAAGCCAACAAACTGTCCAGAAATTAATTTTGTCATCATTGGAGATATGCCCAATAAAATCCGTGAAAGGAAAATAAAACATAAATAAAAAATGTGTAACGATATATTGATTTTGAGGGGAAAAAAACTTATACATCTTAAACAGGTGGTTAAATATGCGATATTTAACTATTTTGTATGAAGAAATTTTTAGTCAGCCAATTAATCTTTACTAAATGAAGAAATTTCATATATATGACATGTTAATAAAAATATTAACCGTGTGTGGTCTAGCTACAAATTGCTTATTATAAAAACAAGACATGTTCGCTCAACTCTTTGATTTTTTTAAAATATTTTCGTCCCACTTAGCTTTTTCATTTTCTTTCATTGATGAATTTTGTTTTAAAAGTTCAAGATTATTAGATTAACAAGACCATGTGAAATGCAATAAAGAGAGCACTTTAACATAAGAGGTCCGTGTGAGTTAGTGGACTAAGTTTAGTAAAGAAACACTTGAGAGAAATTATGTAGCTAATGCGTGATTTAGGTACATAAAGATCAAAGAGAAATGCCTACTGAAATTAGTCACGATATTCTTACACTTTTTTAATTTTATGACAAAATTACCTTTGTTATTATTTATTCTATACAAAGCTCACGTTTAAAAAAAATCACTTTTAAAAATTTAGTAAAAAAATTATAAATTCGATACTATTTAAAAATTTTGATAGACTTTTTATTGATCCAAAAGCAAAAAAAATTATTTTTGTCTAACTTTAGCAAGTTTTTCTTGTGCGCACTTGAGGAGGGTGGTTCTTCTATAAATTTTATTGAGTTCTTCATTACTGATTTCGTATGTTTTATTTGAACTTTTGAAGATTCTAATCGAGTTATGTTATCTACGACTGATTCTTTCACTATATGTTTTAACTGACTAATATTTCTCTACCAAACAAATGTTTTATCATGCCCACTATTTACTGGTGCTTTTAGTAAACAAATCACGAGTTTTAGTTCACTTGCAGGATCAAACTCGAAAAACCTTATAGGACATTTTGTATGAAAAATTTGAGAAAGTATGTTAGTGCTTAAAGGTTTAATGTTTGAATTTAGAACAATTAAATAGAACTTCACAGAAGTAAAATGCAAAATTACTTGAAAAGATAAAATGAAGAAAGACAGTAAAAACAACTAGGTAAAAATGCTTAAATTTAAAGTGGGACACAAGTTCATATATTTCTCACAAAGTCTTTATCTATATGACTCGAATGTCTGAATTCTAAAAGAGAATAAAATGAAAATGTGAAACCCATTTCAGAAAACCAAATCTCGTTATATACTAGGTGCATTAGTAATTGACAACAACAATTATTTCTTCAAAATTCGACATGTATCTCGTTACGTGGAATTTTGTCTTCTAATTTGCTTCCACGTGTCTTTAGCACTTTGAAATGCTTCAAATTGTTACTGATGCTTCAAACTGCTAGTGTTGTCGAAATGTATCTAAGTCATATAATATATGGACTTAAGAATATACAAAATTCCAAAACACCAGATGAGCCAGTCGAATACATCACCTCTGTCAAAACGATTAATATGTGTGTCATACCCCAAAATTTTCCCATCATATTTTCAAATAAATTGGTTCAGACACTGAGAAATAAAGCTTACTTACCTATCTCCTAAACAACAAGCCTCCAACTAGGGTTTTGCCGTTCTCAATGAGAAATCAACTTCTGATGCCCCAGGTGGACCTCATGGCCTCTCACATGCCTCAAAGGATCCTCATGCCAAGTTTTAAGCTCTGACTCACAAGTTTGATCAGTCAACTGCTCAAATGGACAACAGTCGACCAATGACCTAAAAGTCAACTATGGTCAAACCACAGTCAAAACTCCTGATTTTTTGTCAACATAAATATTTTGAAGACACATTCATCATTTGATCAAGGGTTTATCATGATTCATCAAGGAAAGTTCAGAAATCAACAAAACTCAAAGTTTCTAAATTAGGTTTTTGGACTAAAAGTCAACTGAACTTTGACCAGCCATAACTTTCACATGGAACATCAGAAATTTCTCAACCAAAGCCTATTTTGAAGGAAATTGAATTCTCTACAACTTTGTCTCTCTGATGCCAAGGCCAGAAATGTTTCATTTAAGAGATATAGTCCAAAATATTATAGGTCCCTTTTGAAAGTCAACCAAAAGTAGTTTTTTGTCAAAGCCCATATCATCAAGATAAAATCTTCAAATGGGAAAAAGGTTCCAAAGTGGCTTATATAGGACATACTGAGATTTCCAAAAAGTCATATAACTAGCTCATATCTTAAAAATTGAGAGAGATATGCCTTGTCAAAGTTGGTCATTTTCGAGTAAGGTGCATGAAGAAAATAAGGGTCAAAATGGAATTTTTTGTAAAGAAGCTCAACTTTTCATGATCCAATTTTGTTCCTCAAGTCAACAAGAAGATCCAAGTCCAGACTCACGATCATTTGATTTTCATTTTTATTTTTTATTAAATTTTATTCATTAAAAATATGATTTAAGTCAAATAATTAAGAAAATATGAAGAGATTTGATGGGGATTTGATTTTCAATCCTCCAAATACTACATATTTAAGTCAATTTCGTGAAGTGCAAGATTGGTGAGATAAAGGAATAATTTTGGCCAAATTTGGGAAGATTAAAGATCAAATTTCAATCAAATGCCAATCTTGGATTTTATAAGATTCAACTCAAGTTTCTTGAGCTAATTGGATCTACTATATATGCAGAACAATTCCATACCACAATGGGACGTTTTGCACAGCCAAGAACATTAGGGTTTGAACAAAAAAATCTCAAGAATTTTCAAGAAAGTAACAATATTGGATTTCAAGTTTCGGGCCTCGTCCAAGCAAAATAAGATCATTAATCATCTCCCAAGGCTCCCAGAAATCGATTTAAGTCTTCACACCATCCCATAGCACGTCAGAACCACATTACGTCTTCTTCATCTAGGGTAAGTTTTTTTGAAATTCGTATTCGTTGATTCATGATGTACAAACGAGTTGGAGATGCATAATTGTGTTCATGAGACTGTTTAGGACAGATTTGACGTAGAAATTGTGAGTTTCATGGTGTGAACCGCGACCTGCCATGGTTAGGGCACGAAGCTTCTGCTTCTTCGTGTCCCTTATTGTAGCAATTTTCAGCCAAAACGGAGGTCACCATCAGATTCTCAGACCTTGGTTTAGGGGGGGTAGGGTTAATCTTGGAATGTTATTCTCCATATTTCGCAGGTGTGATTCCAGGTCCAATCGGACAAGGAGGTGGAAACCACCGTGGACAGCGGTTTGAAAACCCAGGGGGTGGTCAAAGGTGGCGTGGCATATTGAGCGTTTCTGATTCGTCCATCTACACAATACCGGGGCCCAATTTGACTTGGTTTGGAATTTTCCATTTAATGTTTTGTTTCCTATTTAATAATTTAGAATTTTTTATTTAGCAACGTAGAAGCGCAGCGCAGTTGGAAGGGAGTCTTTGTTGGTCATCCAAAGGACGCGAGTTCAAACCCGGGCCTGTGAAAATTTTTTCTTACGTTTTCATGTTGCCAATATAGTACGTGAGGCACGCGTACGCTCATCACGCACCCTCAGATCTCGTCCATTGGATCCAGCGACCAGTAAATCAAACGCCCAGGAGATGCTTCCTCATCATAGTCCATCAAGGATGAGCTGCACAGGAGCCTACTCCAGGTTCTTTCAATTTTTTTATTTTTCTTTTATTTTGATTGCTTTCTTGTTTTCTTTTCAACAAAAAAACCTTTTTTAAAAAAAAAATTAATTAATTCTTTTTTATAAAAGTAATAAAACTTTTTTTGTTATTTACTTAATAACTAATAAATCCAAACATTTGTTTTTTAATCAATTAGATAATTAGTTTTTGATTTTAGGATGATTAATTTAGTTAGCTTAATTAAGCCAATAATTAATTTTTAGGTTTGTAATTAATTTAAATAACTAACTTTAATTCAATTTTAGGTTTATAATTTATTAATAACTTCAAAGGTTTACCCTTTTGTAGTCAAAAATTGAATTTCTTCAAATGCAATTCTCTTCTCACCCCATACTCTGTGATTGTCGCATGTGCCTTTATTTCTGCCTTATTATTTATAATTTTGGATTTTATTTTATTATTTGCATTATTCTTGCTCGCTATTATTTATAAATTATGTATCTGCCCCAAAGTCTTGTAAAAAGTTTTCTACCTCTCTGCCGTTATTTTCTGTTACCCTAAGGGTTTTATTGTAATAGCTTAGGTTTTCTTTTTCCGCCTTTATTTTTCTGCCCACAGGTGTTTATTGTAATAGCGTAGGACTTTTAATTTATGCCTTTAGTTTTGCTTATATTAACTGCGTGGTTAGTAATCTAGGGAGTAACAAGCCTGCTAATAAATTTAGTTTGCCTAAATTATAAGATAAATATAATTGAATTGAATCACCTGATTGTTACACACGCACACCTTTAGGGTAACCTCTTTTGTTGCCTGTTGCCTTAATTTTCAAAAATAGTCAAGTCCCTCGATTCCGAGGATACCTAAGCAAAACAAATGTTACTCTCAGTTCATCATCAAATTATCTTGTCCCTCGAAGTTGCCTCGGTAAATGATGATTGTCCCAATTGCTAAGGTATCCTCGCATCCTCGCTTGTTGCCTAAAAAAGATTAATGACTATTATATCCTTCCCTAAAGACTACCTACCTCTTTATGATAGGGACAGTTATATGGAGAATGATAATTTCTCGATGACCCTTAAACATACAATGAAAGGACTTCCTACCCTCTTATGGTATGGATAGCCTTTTCAAACTGAAAAGCTTAAAGAACATAAATCTTAAAATTAGGGTAGTTGCTACTAATTGCTTGCTCTGGTTTAAATTCAAAAATCTTTTTTCGCACTATTTTTTCAAATACTTTCAAAAACAAGGCTACGCTTATTTACAAGCTAAAGTCCTTAACAAAGTTTTTTTATTCACACACTACACTTCAAACATTTTGAAAATAAAGTGAGCTAAGCAATTAAGAGCCCATGGATAACCATGGATACAAATGGTGCTTACACCTTCCCTTTGTATAACCTACCCCCCGAACTCAAAATATTTTTAAAAGGTTTTTTCCTGTTCTTTTAGCCTTTCTATATATTGGATAAAATAAAAGTCGATGGTGACTCTTGCTATCCGCAACATTTCAAAAAAAAGTCAGTTCTCCCACTGTATTACAATGTCAAAACTGTAACTTAGTCATCTTACACTCAGTATTTTCATACCTTTATATAATACATTCATGTCAAAGTGCTAAGCTAAAAATTCTCAGATAAACAGATGCCCCTCAAAAAGGTCTTTTTTGATCATATCTATAATATAGTAGAAAGATGGTGTTTGTAGTCGAATTTATAACACTATTCAAGTCATTATGCATACATAATTGCCATCATGACTTCCGCCGCTCATTGTCATCATACATGTTCTTACTCAACCGCCACGTTTGCAACGTGTAGGCACCTACCATCATGGCTCTGATTTCCAAGGCTAATGTGGGCCATAAAAATTAACCATATTAAATTAAAAGATAAAATCATTAATTACTAATGATTTAAAAAAATAGAAATTACCACGTTACTGGGTTTTAACTTTAGAGGGGAAATTGATAGGTCTCACTTCAAAAGCTATATAACTCTTTCTTTTCTTCTTTCTTCCATTTCTCCTTTGCTTTTCCAGAACCTTTAGAACTCTCTCTTTCTGCAACATCCATTTACACCTTTCTCTTACTCAAGTTCTAAGAAAATGACTTCTACTTTTACCATTGGAAATAAACTCAAATCCCTTCTGCTGTTGATCTTTAGGGACATATCTTCTCCGGCAATCGCTCATACGTTTCAAAACCACCCATGAAGAAAGAAAAAATTTCCATTTGGGCTTCCTAGGTATTAATTTGTTTTTCTCTTGCAATTACTACATATGCATTTTGGGGTCATCTTCCTATATCATCTATGAATCCTGATAAGTTAAAGGGGTTTTCCCTGGTTTACCTTATTGCACACCTCGTGCATTTCAAGATAAAGACTTTGAATCAAGGTTCATGGAACAACCCCATCGTTTTTTCCATCATTCTCCTTCTATTCATAGTGAACTTTACATTAACTAGCTAAATCTAATTGAGAAAAAGAAAGAATGGATATAGAAGAAACAAGGTATTTTTGACTTGATCCAGTTATCAAGGACTGGGCCAAGATACAACTCCATCATGCTTACCGCGTTCTTTGTTTCTGGAAAGCTTTGCCTAACACATTTCAGCTCCCTTGTGGGATGGTCACCCCACCCTTTTCGACATGGTTGTCATCACTAGTCCTCGACCAATTGGGGAAACCTTCGACCAAAACACCAAGACCAAGATTAAGCCTAGTTTCACCTTCACCCGTACTAGTTTTCATGTCTACATCCAAGATCATCATGAACAAGAAGGGGAGGTTTCCGACTATGAACATATTTCTTTTCTCACCTTGTGGATATCGCACTTTATTTTCTGTTTTAGTTATCTCCAAGTAGCCAAGAGGTTTGTCCCACTCGCTAATCAACTCCATATACAAAAGAATATTTGTCTCAGCAAATTAATCATGGGTTGTCTCTACCAATATTTCAGACTTTCCTCTCTTGAACTTAAATAGCAAGACAACTATAAGGAAAACCTTCTAATATATGGCCCTATTTGGCTTCTACAGCTTTGGCTCAATGCTACTTTCGAATCTTCCTTAAAGGTTGGGGTACACCCAACATGGTAAGACGGTTTTAGGCACTAGACTTTCTCAGTTGACCCCCGAAGATGAAGATTTATCGACTGAAGACGCATTTAAAAAGTATTTCTTCATGTTTATATGTCGTGTCAACTTTATCTCTTCTATGGCACCATTCGCCAGTCATAACTACGGGCCATATTGGTTCCATAGACAATTTCCCACTTCTTAAGCTGAGAATCAGTATGAAACCCTAGAAATATTGGTAGAGTTCTTCAAACTCATTGCCCTATCGATCAAAATTTCTACTGGGAAAGCTGGACTTGGGCTTGACGGATATAAGCCTAATTTGGTGGCTAGACAATTTTGCTTCAGCCAATTCTTGCCAGGATCACTCTTTACCAAAAGAAGCTGAAATTTGTTTGGCTAATACTACCTTGGTGGATAACTCTTATAATGCGTGTTTAGGCTTTCACACTCTAATATTAATACCTTGTTGAATGTTTTCTTATCTATATTCCTAACTTCATCCATAAAAGCTTTGATCAGTTTTGACATTTTCTACAATGCCTTATGGGCTCCAGATTGCAATTTTCTGGTGTATAGTTGAAGGGATTTCCCCTACACCATGTATCCATTTTCTCCCTAAAAATAAATTGTAATTTTCTTTGGACGAAATGACCATAATTAACGTTGGCAATACAATTGTAACTACAACAATGTCAACCTGAATAACACCTAAAGCCTTGCTCGTTTTTCCTTCATAGTTTGAAAAAACCATATTGCGAGGTCTTAAATCTATTTATTTATTGCCAATTTTCCTCAATAAGGAATTTAATACTAAATTTATAGAATCTCCCTTGTCCACCAAGAATTTATTAACACCCACACCATCAACCTTAACCCAAATAAAAAGGAGCTTAAGATGTTGATTCATTCCTTCAGCATACCTATCAAATACATTATTATCTTCTTTTACATAACCATTATTAATAACATAATGGAATAAATGCTTAAGATTTGATATCTCCTCAACAAGACCATCGTCCTCTTCCTCTTTTACTTTAGTAATTTGATCGAATTCTATAGGAAGAACAGAAACGAAGTTGCATATTATGTAAAGCTTATCGTCTAAACTAGATTCAAAAGTTGTAGTCAACATATACTCATCATCAATTGTCATAGAATATTTACTCTTGGGTTCAACTATAGCTATAAAATGGAGAAAGAGTATTTCTTTCATAGGTCTCTTCTCCAATCGATCATTTGTCATTGCTGGGGATTTTCCATTTTTACTTGACTCTTCAACCTCTCGTGCAACTTCCTTTTTTCCTTTGGTGTATCCTCCATTGAGTTCTTGTCATGGGCTTCTTACCCAAGTAATTCCTAGAATCATGAGTAATTCTTTGACACCTCGGAGTTATCGTGGTAGGATGAACCTACACCAACTTCGATCACCGTCCATTTTTGTTGATCAGCATTTGGTATGCCACTAGGCTAGATCCATTAACCAAGAGGCACATTGGTAGGTGGAACATAATTATTATTCTAATTTCTTGTCTGGTGTGAAGCCCCCTGGTATTTCTTGTAAAGAAACCTCCTTTTGTTAAAAGCATATTGAGGTATTCTATCGTCCCGCATGTTCTTCCTTGATTGCTGATGCTTGATATTTTTTAGGCTATTTGTTGCCTCTTGGTCGAACATAACATTGTAGCGAGGGCATAACATTAACTCAGAGCCTTTGATTTTGTGTCTATTTAAAAACTCAATTAACTCCTTCTCAAATTTTAGGTATACCATTTTAATCTTCTCAATTTAGTCCATCATGCTCACCTCTTTGGCTTCTGTGTTGAGACCTTCAGTGGATTCAACCACCATGATTTCCATATCCTCAACAAGATGTGCCTCTTGGACTTGTAGAGGGTCTGTGTCGATTTGCATTGTTGGCGTAGGTTTTTCCTTAAACTTTAGCTTACCATCCATTAAAGAGTCTTGCACCAAATCTTTGTTAAGAACACACTGAGATGTTTTATGACCATGGAAATCATGATATTTACAACAAGAAAAACTCTCTTCTTCATTTGTTCTAATGGTGGCATATTTAGGCCTTTTAGCACTATGATTTTCCCATCAGCTACTAGAAGTACAGAAAAGCAAAGGATATCATCCTTCTTCCAAGACGCGTTCCACTGCCAAACACGCATGCACAAACACGTGTCAACGTGTTTTATGGGATGGTTGATCTATAAAGCCCAAAATTGCATAAATAAAAGGGCAGAAATGCGATTGGACAAGGGTTGGTTGATTTTTGACTGCAAGGAACACTGTAGAGAGTGAAAGAACTCAGATTTTATGCAAGTATTGAAGATTTTCATGAGCTTTGGCAATTGAAGATCGAATTTCCATAATTAACATGTAATGTCTACAATTAACACTATATTTTCTATTAAGTTTATGATTAGCTAAACCCCCCAATGTTAGGGGGTGGCCCTGATCTTGTTCTATAATGAGTCAGATTATACTCTTGTAATAACTATTATGTTTGTTTCATATTGATTTGTTCTCTTACCATTTTATCGCCTTTTCTGTTGGACAAACGAAAATTGATTTAGTGTGACACAATCAAGTCGGGTAAGCTATTGTTCATGATTTGTTTGAGAAGATATTCAAGTAGATGTTACCTAGGACTAGGGATATCCTTTGATAATTAGAATATTCTTGATATTGGAAAGCTTAATGTCAACCATAGTTTCCTGTTGACATAGTAATTAGGTTGAAGGATTAAAGAATTATTACCTTAGGACTTAGGAATAATAACTCTTAAGAACCGATAATCAATCATTCAAACCAGTTGTTGGAAGGTATGAACAGAACTATTGCATGATCGGATCATTCACCGTACATGGCATAACACTCATATTTGTCAAATTTCTCCGCAAACTTTATTAATTTATGTTAGTCATTTATTCTATACGTATTAAAAAATCAAAACCATAGTTTTTGTCAAATTGAACCACGAATTAACTCGATACTTCTTACGTAGTCCTTGAGTTCGACATTCGAGGAATCTATCCCTTATTACTATAAAAGAAAAAATAGTACACTTTCTATTTTTCCGATCATGTAATAAAATTTTCATTTCTACTTGGTTCTACAAGGTTCTTCCCATTCGAAGGTCTTAAGACCTTACAAACATACGGAGGTGCTGGCTGCATTTCTTCCCGATTAATCTAATTTTCTTTGATGTATTCAAAAACTACACCAAGTTCTTGATTATTATCATCTTCCCATATATATGAAATATTTTCTTTCCTAGGGTGTCGATTTATTCTAGCCTTTTCTAATCTACCTTATCATCCTTCGAGTGTTCGAATTGTCTAACATTATCGTTAACTAGGCCATATCACTTAGGTATTGAGTATCTAACTTCTTCCTAATGGAATATTCTAAGCCACCTATAGCCATTTCAACTAACTCATGTTCAGGAACTTTAGTAAAGCATCTTGACTTCATCAATCTGAACCTATAAAGATAATCATTTATTGGCTCAGATGTTTTTCGCTTCATACTAGCTAATTATTTTAGGCTAAACTTCTACTAACCCATATTAAACTGTTCATGGAACACTCTCTAGTTTATTCTAGTTATGGATGTAGTTTGGAAGGAGAGTAGTAAACCATGTAAAAGCATTTTTGGTCAAAGAATTAGAGAAATATTCCATTTGTAGACTTTCATTATTAGCCATATCAACAAATTATGTTGGGTATCGAGCAATGTGTTTGACAGTAGACTCGCTAGTTTCATCTACAAATTTAGTGAACTTAGGGATTTTTCAACCTATGGAGAGTTCAGTTTGCAAGACTTAATCAGATAATGCATAAATAAAATTTGGCCTATGTAGACTAACATTGAGACCATTTTGAGTTAGGACTTGTTCAACCATATTAGTTATGTTACTTTGCCCCCAAAAATATTTTGTTAGACTCTCCTAACTACGTTATCTACATTTTTGTTCCTATTTATGAAGACTACAACTTCGACTACCCTAAGTATAAGATATTCGACTAATTAGGGTACAACTTGTTGTTGTACTGGGTTATAAGGAACTGGATGAATGGGTGCTTAAGGATCACCCAAAAAAATCAACAATTTGACTCATTTGATGTGTTAGCTATTGGTAACTACGATTGGTATTTTGGATCAAAAGATTGAACACTGTATCAATTTTTGGAGTAAGCATATTAACCATATCATGTTTACTATCATCCATTTGTTGTCTTACAGCCAAAAGAGAATTAATAATTAAAGGTGGCAAAACCTGAGGGATGTATCCCAATCCTCCTTGGGATTGGCCCATCGATCACGAATTTTTATAGCAAATTCTTATGCCATGTACGAATGGAAAGGAAATGCAACAACCATTATATTATCTGCTTACATCGACACATTAGTTTGTAGGCATTCCTTCATTGTAGTTGACATGCCATATGGATAATCCCTACCAGTTGAGGAAAGTGTAAAACTTCAGAGAAATTCAGGCCTAGTTCCTGATACAGTGGTTTGTGTAACCACTAGATTAACAAGAAGATCAGTTGATAGTGGTATCACCATTTTAGGTGTTGTGGTCAACACTGTCGTCTGACTCACAATAGGAGCAGTTACTCCAATGGTTATTGAAGTGTTTGTACCACATACTACCATTCAGATTGGTTGTTCTTATACATTTGAAGCATTTTTCTCGAGAGGATGAACTCCTCGGGGATGAATTTCTTGATGGTATAGAAATACTAACAAATTTGCCAATCCTTAGACGCATAAACACTTAACAATTGACAACATTTAGATGTATGAAGAACGTAAAAACATAAAGACACATATACTTTTTACAAAAAGTTCAATTTTCGCACAAAAGGATCCCGTTGAGCGTGTCAATTTTTTTTTCTAGTGTTTTTAGTAAACAATTACAAGTTTTAGTTCACTTGCAGGATCAACTTGAAAAATCCTATTGGACACTTTGTGTGAGAAGTTTGAGAAAGTATGTTAGTGCTTAAAGGTTTAATGTTTGAATTTAGAAAAATTAGATAGAACTTCAAAGAAGTAAAATGCAAATTCGCTTGAAAAGATAAAGTAAATGAAGAAAGACAATAAAAACAATTGGATAAAAATACTTAAATTAAAAGTGTGACACAAGTTCAGAGATTTTCACAAATTTTTTATCTCTATGACTCAGATGTGTAAATTCTTAAGAGAACAAAATAAAAATGTGAACCCCATTTCAGAAAACTAAATCTACTTATATACTAAGTGCATTAGTAACTATCAACAATAGTTATTTTTTTCAAAATTCAACTCGTATCTCGATACACGAGCTTTTGTCTTCTAATTTGCTTCCACTTGTCTATAGCATTTTGAATTGCTTCAAATAACTATTGTTGCTTCAATCTGCTACGGTTGTCAAAATGCCTCTAAATCATCTAATATGTGGACTCAGGAAGATCTACAATGCATGTGTATAAGGCAAGATCTACATACCAGTCTACCATCAAAGGTCCGCTTAAAAAAAAAAATACAACATCTATTAAAATTAATTCATGATGAGAAATATATATGTGTTGGACCAAAAACATAGAAGAATTAGATATTACTAATATATTCTGAAAACATTATGCTTTTGTGAAGTTATTGAGCATGTTTCATTCTAACTCTTACTACTTGAGATCGTTTGTGTTACGTCAACGAAATTGACTTTTTTTCATGGGTGTTGGAATAATACTCTCCACTGAATTGTCTACAAGTAACATTCAAAGTCGAGAGTTGAGCACGTTGCATTGAAATGCCCATCTTAAACCGTTCACAATATGCATCCTCCTTTACTAAAAAAGACAAACTCAAGAATGCACATTGCAAATGCCATTGAAAATGAAATTCATGTCCATGTCCAATATTGTCTTCATGCATCATTTGTAATCAAAAAAGCCCAAGCCCAACAAACCGTGCTATCCACGTCAGTGACACGCAAAGTCGTTATCATTCCAAAAAAGAGAACCATTAAAAAATTCAAAAAGCGTGTAATAACGAAAGAAAACGCCACGTGTACGATCTTATCCCTTAGCTCTTAAAAACGCTATAAAAACACAATGGTTTAGAACAATTAGAAACCCTAACCATAAACCAAACCGTTATAACAGAAAACAAATATCTCAAATTCCAAAAATGGCTTCTGCAATGATTCCCATTCGCGCCGTCGCAATTCAAGCCTGTGCTGGCTCCGGCAACCGCCTACCAGATCCCGATCGCCGGAAAACCTCTTCTTCCACCAACTGGTGGACCCCGCTGTTCGGTTGGTCATCGGAGCCGGACTATATAAACTCCGACAACAAAGCCCCGAATCCACAGTCGGAATCAGATCCGGCTTCGAAACCGGCTAAGCTTCGCTTTGCCGGTGGTCTCACGGAGGAGAAGGCGAAACAGCTTCGATTGATGACCACCGACTCGTTTCATGATACTATGTATCACTCTGCCATTGCTTCTCGACTCGCGTCCGACTTCAAGGCTCGCTCCGATGAGTAAACTTTCCGGTGCCGGAAAGTTCCATTTCTCATCACTTAGCATGCACTATTTGTTTTTATTGTAGTTTTTTATTCTCGTTATCCAGATTTTAGGGTTTTTTTTTTTTAAGATCCAGATCTATTGGCTTGTTTTTAATATCCAGATATTTGGACTTGATTGTAAACATTGACGCTAATTAATGTATTATTAGCGTTAAGATAGTTTTAACTCTCAACTGATTCAATTGTATTTGTAAATATTGAATAATAATTTTGAATATTAATGTATGTGTGATGTTTCAACTTTACTCTATGGATTATTCATTTTGCTTTTATTTATTTTATTATTATTTTAATGAGATGGGTGTGGGAATGAAAGATAATGTTATTTATTGAGAAATATTGGCCAAACGTGACCACTTTGTTCCCACTAGGACGACATTTGCGTGAAGAAACATTAATTTAAGATTAATGTTCAACTTGACTGAGAGTAACGATTAGATTTGGAGTGTGAGATACGGGATGGGATCTGAAAGAATTTTAAAACGTTACGTTCTGTCTAAAGCATCTTAACAGGGAATATGCTTTTGGTGTATCTATCCGATAAGGGTTATTATAGTGGAAATTAAATCAATATTGTCTTGAGTCTGATAATTCTTTTTAAAGACTTAGACTAGAGAGAAGATATTAGTGGGGGGCATGCAGCCTATTCTTTTTGACAAATATTTAGAAAAATCACATGTTTTTTTATTGAGGAGGGATTGTGATTTTGCATTGATTTGATTTAATGTAGACGTAAACATTTTTAATTAGATTAAACTAAATTAAGATTTATTGGTATAAGAAAGTTAATTAAATGAAACTTTTTTTAATCAAAACTATTTTTCTTTTTTAGTCTAATTTTATTCTATTTAATTTTGTCTCGCAGCACAAGGTCATGTTTTTTTATTCTTTATCTTTGTATTGGAGTTTATATTAACATTTTAATAAAATTAAAATGCTTTACTTTAATTTTTTCAACCGTGTTAAGTGACAAAAATGAATCATAAATTAAATTTAAGAGACGGAGATTTATCATAGTTTATCATTGTGTTTCATGAGATTATCTCATATATATGTTATAGGATGGTGGGTTTTGGTTTCAAGTGGTATGATTGGATGAATGTCTTGGATTTTCAACAGTTCTATGTTTGTGTTGGTTAACAGAAGTCCAATTGTGGACTTTCAGGTGTGGAGGGGATTGCGCCAAGGGAACTCCATGTCTCATTTTCTTTTCCTTATGGCAGGGAAAGAAGGTCTAGCAGGTTTGATTCATAATGCCTCAGGCTTGGGTGAATGGGGATTTTCACTTTGAGTTACTTCATTTTGCGGACGACGTCGTGGTAGTTTGTGATAGATCCCGAAATAGTCTTTGGAGTTTAAAAACGATTTTGAGGGGTTTTGAAATGGCTTTCCAGCTGTGTGTGAACCTAAACAAAAGCAAGATTTTTGGAATTAATGTGAAGGAAGATTTTCTTCAAGTTGCCTTAACTTTCTTGTCTTGCAAGATATGTACCATTACCTTTACGTTTCTAGGTATTCCTGTGGGCCCTATAAAAAAGGCTAGTTGGAATCAAATTATAATCAAACTTTGTAAAACAATTATGAGAATTTCTTTACCCACCTCCCAACCTTCTAGGTCACCTCTGGTGAAAAACCACATATATTCCTGACTTCGGAAATACATTTCCGAAATGCAAGAAAAAGGTGTTTTCGGAGATGCATCTCCGAAAGCGCTTTTTTTTTTTTCAAAATTTGTCTTATTTCGGAAATGCATTTCTGAAAACAGCATTTCGGAAGTTCATTTCCGAAATACTGCACGTTTTGCAGATTTAGCAAAACAGCCCCCCTCCCCCATTCCTTTTACCCTAATCTTCTTCCAAACTCAGCCTCTCTTCAAGTTTTCTGCAAAAGCAAGTGTGAAGTATCAGAGATTGCCAAAATCTTCTTCCAATCTAAACCTAAATCATCTCAAACTCTATTAGTGGTAAGTTTATCAATTTTTTTCAATTTTTAGATCCATTATTCATATCTCTATTAGGGTGTTTAGAAATTGCAAAAATCACATTAATGTAGGTTGGTACTGCTATTTAGATTGTTTACAATGAATAAAAGTAGTTTTGATTTAGGGTTTTGGGGTCTGCCATGGAAGTTGCAGAAAACTTCATCGTAGGGGTGTTTCGGAAGTTCATTTCCGAAAACACCTCCATTCCCGGTTTCGGAAATGAACTTCCGAAGTGTATCAGAAATGCAATTTTTTTATTTTTTTCTGTTTTCTCGCATATTAATCGATTTCAATTGTTTTCAGGAACATGTCAGGCAACCAAGCACGCATCAGACAGGGTAGAGAGACCCAGACTGCGTCGGCTAGACGCGAGCGGGCGGCGACGCTGCTGGCGTCGACGCAGGGACGAGGGAAGGGCCGGGGACGACGTGTGCGAGTTCCCGTGGAGATGGACGAGGGTACCTCTACATCTGGATCGAGGAGTCGTCTGGCTCGGGTATCTTCTTCCCGCCAGCGAGAGGAGGAGGAGGAGGCAGTGACATACCACGAGGCGGAGGAGGTACCGGATGTTGACCCTCCACACGGGGAGGAGGAGGAGCAGGAGGAGGGCTACCCGGGAGGGCCCAGTGACACTTCTGTGCTGCTTACCTACCACGAGCACGTCGCTCGGCATATCTGGGAGGGAGAGGTATTTTTTATAATTTGCCCGACTATATTATTTAACCATTTATAATTTAGCCATTTATTCAATATTTTCTTAACGGTCTATTTAACATACTTTTTTATTTGTTTTTTTTGTAACAGGAGAGAGAGCCTTTGAAAATGGTGAACCACTCCCGGAAGGTTTTCAGTCTGTTTAAACCAACTGCTGAGTGGTTTAACGACGCGGTGAGAGCTTTAGGGCTTAGTGGGCTCTGCATGACAGGGTATACCACCATCAGCCACGGCATGCAGGGGGCCTTTGTGGAGCGGTGGCACAGGGAGACGTCTCCTTTCCACTTACCGGTTGGGGAGATGACGATCACCTTGCATGATGTGCAGTGTCTTCTCCACCTGCCGATCAGGGGGGCGCTGTTGCACCACTCCCGGATCTAGAGGATCGAAGCCAGTGAGTGGATGGCGCTCTATTTGGGTATGGAGCCCGAAGTTGCTGACTATGAGTGCATCACGACATCTAAGCCTCATATCCGGTTCACCACACTGAGCACTTATTTCGAGCACCACCTGGTGGCGGCGGCCGAAGCCGAGGATGCGGGTGACGACCTATTTACACGTTATCATCGTGGCTGCGCTCTCCGGTGCTGGTACATGTTTGTGGTAGGCGCTGCAATCTTTGTGGACAAGAGTGCAAGGTACGTCGACGTGACCTACCTCCGCTACTTCATGGACTTGACTATCGTTCACCAGTGGAACTGGGGGGCAGCTACTCTGGCATACCTATACCAGAAGCTGAATGAGGCCTCCAACTAGAGGACGAGGCAGTTGACCGGATCGTGCACACTACTTACGGTACGTTTCATTTTAATTGTTTTGTATTTATTTATGTTTCGTATTTATTTTTAATACATTATCGTGTTTGTGTTTCAGAGCTGGATCATCTCTTACTTCTCCCGCATCCACGGCTTCCACATTGATCCTGAGTACGATGACGCCATGCCTAGGGCCGCCAGATACGTTCTCCAGAGGGGGAACAATGCAGTGGGACCATACCGTGGGTACCTCGACCGCATGATGCACGATGACGTCACTTGGAGGCCATTCAGCGACTACACTCATGTTGTCCCCTTTGACGGCATATCTTTATCTTCTGGCCGGTTGGCATGCGGGACCAGCACCATGGTGCGGTATCTCCCTGACCGGTGCATGCGATAGTTTAGGTATGTGCATATGATACCCAGGTCACCTTTTAAGGCTGCTCCCGACACGGTGACCCGAGTGCAGCTCACTGGCATATTTGAGGACTGGGAGCGTCATGTGGTAACGGAGGAGTATCGTCGCATTCGGGTCACCCAGGACTGGCACAGTGTGGAGGGGTATGTCATTTGGTTCTATCGGGTGTCACATCCTCTGCTGAGACCCGATGCTCCCGGCGCTCCTAGGCCAGAACACGAGGAGATCCTGGAGAACCAGCAGGCCGAGGATGACCACGCCATTGATCTCCTGCCGATCTGCCATCGGATAGAGATGCTTGGGCGGGACGCGTTGGATCGAGGTGTCGTTCATTAGGGCGGTCTAGAGGCAGTCGCCATGATGGAGATGATCGTCACTGATGCGGGCCGTGCGGCGGCATACAGGCGGCAGAGGAGGTCCCGGTGAGAGAGGGTTAGGCATACCCGTAGGGGTCCAGGTTTATTTTTTTTGTTTTCGGATTGTATCTCTCGCACACTATTACTATTTGGATCAGCTTGTATATATTATTTGGATTTGATTTATCATATTAGTATTTTCTGTTTATATGTCGCTTATTTTATTTGGCGTTTTCCTTTAATTAAAAATACGAGACTGTTTCGAAAAACATAAAAAAAAACAGTTTCTGCATAATTCGGAAGTGCATTTTCGAAACCCCCCAAAATCTGAAAAAAGGTGTTTTCGGAAGTGCATCTCCGAAAACACCCCCCATTTGGTGTTTTCAGAGATGCACTTCCGAAGTCTGAGAAAATTTAAAAAAAAAAAATTCGGAAATGCATTTCCGAAGCAAGGGTAAAGTGGGGTTTTCGCTGGGGGTAGCCCCCATAGGGAGGTGGGTAAAGAAATTTTCAAAAATTATTTGTTTGGCAAGGTTCTCAAATGTTTATAGGTGCTAGATGGTGATGATGCATGTTGTTTTATCCAACATTCCAATATATTATTTTTTCCTTTTTTTAAGCTCTCAAGTGGTTCTCCAAGAAATTATGAAAATTCAATGTGCTTTTGTGTGTGTGTTGGGGGGGGGGGGGGGGGGGGGGGTTGGGGGGAAGAGCTTAAGAGGAAAATAAAATTAATTAGTTGGGATGCAGGGCCAAGAATCTTGGTGATAGGAGTCATGCATTTTAAGAGATTTAACCTTACTTTGCTAAGCAAGTGGCAGTGCACTACCAAATTTTGAATGATACATGTATCATTTAGGCTATTTTTTGCATTTTTTAATCTAACGATATAAGTGTCAAGCTCGAACCTCACATAAACATACAAATAATATCTCAATAACACTGCTCCAAAAAGAACTGAATAAGAGTGGAAAATAAAAATAATAATAAACAATAACTTAATAAAAATAATATAAAAGATTTTCTCCACAGTGATTGCGTATTTTAACAAGGTGAAATTCGTGCTAGTTGAAAGGTAAAATCGGGGGGTTTGCTTGAGAGTATGTTGAAAAACGTTAAAATGTAATAAAAGTTCATATGATAAAAGGACTAAGTGTTATTTGAATCCCCTAATTTTCCCTATTGATGATTATGCATTATTTTAATCGAATTGAATTTATAAATTTACGGGAAATTAACAATACCACTGTACTTAGTTCCTTATTGTACAATTCACTAATTTAGACTACAATTCCCTAATTCCTTATACAATTTGGATAGCAAAATAAGGCGATCTAAGTGCGTTAATTTCCTAGCCTTAACTTATAATTACCTATCTCTAGTTAATTACTAAGTTGAACATACTTTATTTGAGATAAGTAGAGATAAATTCAGTAATCGCTACTCATCTAAATTCATTTTGCGCTCTCGTCAATACTCAAAGAGCAATAAGAACAAAAGTAACTCAATAGAATTTATATAATCAAATCAGGAAAATAACACCAAACAATCATATGATCCAACATAGTTAAATTAAGTTCATCTACTAGGACCTAATCAATAGAAATCTAGCTATTCATAGTGATACAAGTCATTACCATGAGTTTAGATAAAAAGTACATGAAAATCGATGAAGAATATTGTCTCTAATGGCTCAAAAACTCTGAAAATCCTTATTGTAGAACTCATTGTCCTCACTTTCTATTCAGTAATTCATCACTCTTAGAAAAGTGGTCTATTTCTTAGTTAAACATCCAAAAAGCGTTCTGACAAGTGACTCATTGCAACCACTATGTAAAGTATCGCTATCGTAATACGTCTTCATTGCGATTACGATAGTGCCATCGAGATCGTGAAAATTCCAGGGGACAAACTGAAGGATAGAAAAACACTTAGAAAGGGGGGGGGGGGTTTGAATAAGTGTAGCTTTAAAAACTTGACAGATAAAAATAAATTGCACAGTTATTTTTATCCTGGTTCGTTGTTAACTAAACTACTCCAGTCCACCCCCGCAGAGATGATTTACCTCAACTGAGGATTTAATCCACTAATTGCACGGATTACAATGGTTTTCCACTTAGTCCGCAACTAAGTCTTCTAGAGTATCCTGATCACAACCTGATCACTCCAGGAACAACTGCTTAGACACAAGCTAAGACTTTCTTAGAGTATCCTGACCACCACGTGATCACTCTAATTACAACTGCTTAGACACAAGCTAAGACTTCCTAGAGTATTCTGATCAACACTTGATCACTCTAGTTCCTTACAACTTAATGTAATCTTTCTAAGAGTATTACAATGCTTCTGAAAAGCTATAATCACAACAGTGATATTTCTCTTAAGGTTTAAGCTTATTCTCACTAATATATTACAACAGCAATGTAGTGAGCTTTGATGAAGATGAAGATTCTGAGCTTTGATTTGAACAGCGTTTCAGCAAGTTGATATGAGTTGTTTTGGTGCAGAATCGTTAACCTTGCTTCTCATCAGAACTTCATATATATAGGCGTTTGAGAAGATGACCGTTGAATGCATTTAATGCTTTGCGTGTTCCGTACAACTTTGCATTTAATGTTATACGCTTTTGTCAACTACCTCGAGCCTTGTTCACGCTGTGTCTACTGACGTTGCCTTTAATAGCTTCTAACGTTCCTTTTGTCAGTCAGCGTAGTCTGTCACCTGTACTTTCTTCTGATCTGATGTTTGTAAATACAACGTTTGAATATCATCAGAGTCAAACAGCTTGGTGCATAGCATCTTCTGATCTTCTGACCTTGAAGTGCTTCTGAGCGTGATACCATCAGAACTTCAGTGCTTCTGATCTCTTGTTCTTCTGATGCTTCCATAGACCCATGTTCTGATTCTGCTTCGACCATCTTCTGATGTCTTGCCAGACCATGTTCTGATGTTGCATGCTGAACCTTCTGAGTCAAAGCTTCTGAGCGCTGAATTATGCATACTCTTTATATATTTCCTGAAAAGGAAATTGCATTGGATTAGAGTACCATATTATCTTAAGCAAAATTCATATTATTGTTATCATCAAAACTAAGATAATTGATCAGAACAAATCTTGTTCTAACACAAACTTGTTGTTTTGCTTTCTTTTCTTCTTCTTGTTTATTCTAAGTATGCAGCTCCTTCTTCCCTTCTATTCTTCTCATTTCTTCTTCACTTTAGCTCATATTTTGCTAAAATTTACATTGATTCTACCAAAAATGCTCGTAAATATTATGTAATTACATAATTTAATTAACGATCTTCTAGAGTACATGTGGAGGATCGATGCTTTGTTAGTGGAAGATGTTATATGAACACCTTGTGCAGATCATAAAGTGCATCAAGAGTTCGATATCATTGCTCTTTCTTCAGGTTATTTATGATGGGAGAGTTTGGTGGTTGGGGTAAGTTTAGGGCATTCCTATACCAGTTCTTGTTGTTCTATTCAGGGGCATTGACAGATGGTTTAGGTATAACATATTGAGTTGTGTGCACCTATAAAAGATAATGCGGTAGAGTTAGATTTTCCTAGACAATGTCTGAATGGTTATTATTGGTACTTTAGAGTATCTCACATTCACATCATCCCACCTGGCCAACTTGCTGGTGATGTTGCACCTTCACATGATGGAGGATATTTAGATGATGTCATTCGCCTCTACCCCCTTCCACCTGGTGTGACTGGCCAAGAGAGGCTGCCGATGATAACTCTTTTTTCTGATAACATCATGGGTTTAGTAAACCCAGATGGTAAGTGTCATACCCCAAAATTTGCCCAACATCTTTATCCATATTTCATCCATCTGACTTTCAAATGCTTAAAGATACACAAGAAAGAAGCATGCAGTCTCTCTCCTAAACAACAACCTCTAAAATTAGGGTTTCTGATTTAATCAAGGAATTTGAACTCTTGATACCTCAGGTGGATTCCATGATCTCCCCTATGATTCAAAGTGCCTTCACTCCAAGTTTTAAGTCCTGATTCAAAAGATTGCTCACTCAATGGCCCAAACGATCGATACTCGACTAGTTGACCTAAAAGTCAAAATATGGTCAAACCACAGTCAAAACTTCTGATTTTTGGTCAACATCCTCATTATGAAGTATCATTCATCATTTGATCAAGGATTGATCATGATTCATCAAGAAAAGATCAGAAATCAACAAAATCCAAAGTTTCTAAATTAGGGTTTTTCGAACTAAAAGTCAACTGAACTTTGACCAGCCATAACTTTCACATGGAACATCAAAAATTTCCCATCCAAAGATCATCTTAAAGGAAATTGAATTCTCTACAACTTTGTCTCTCACATGCCAAGTCCAAAAATGATTCATTTGGAAGATATAAGCCAAAACATTACAGGTCCTTCTAGAAGATCGCAAAAAAGTCATCTTTTTGCAAAGAAGTGTACATGAACATGGAAACTTCAATGAAGATGAAACCAAAAGGAGTGTTTAAAGGAATCTTTGAGATTTCTAAAAAGTCCTATAACACCTTCATATGATGAATATTGAATGAGTTAGGGCTTTCACGAGTTGGGCGATTTTGAGGAAGTGTATGAAATGCAAAGTGAAGAATTTTGTGTTTTTAAGTAGTGGGCCATGGATTATGGATTACACACGTGATTTTAAGATTAAGATAGGCCCAAGGACCATTTGGATTATATTTTATGATCTTATTTTATTTATCATTGAATTTATTCATATAAATTCATTTTTAAATCAAATAAAATCAAATAAAATCTAAATAAATCCAAATAAAATCATGTGAATACTTCATTGAGCAAATCAAGTCCAAATATGTCCAAAAGTTCGTGGTCTAGGGTTAGGGAGAGATATTTTCCAAAATTAGAAAGAATTAACATGTTTTATTCAAAATATTTTTTCTCTCCAATAATCAAAGGTCCAGGCCCAAGATTAAACCCTAGTTCACTCCATAATATATACTAAACATCAGTAGGGGAAGAGAGGACGAAAATTGCAGCCCTAGCCACCATAACCAAGCTAGCAAAGTATACATAAAACTAGGGCATGAGTGTAAACTCTTCTGAAGAAGTTTCAATCCCTTCCAGCCGTTCCAGATAACTCCTGAGGTGTTAAGGAGAGAGTTTGAATCCAGAAACAAGATTCAGAACACTGCAAACACGTATCACATGTTCACCATCTTCCTTCATGTTCTGACTTTGTTATCTTGTAGATTAATGCGTTTTAACTCGAACTAACCACGTATCTAAGGTCCTGGCACGATATAGGGATGTTATAAAACATCATATTAAAACTTTAACGTGGATACCACGATTCACCATTGTTGGTGCTTCAAGATCCTTAACCTTCGTGTTTATGGTTGCAGGTTTCCTCAGTCGAAGATAACGGCACCATTGAATTCCTAACATCCTAATTATTAGATCTGGGCTGTTGGATTGTGTGTTTCTATTGGTTTTTGCAGGTTTCGAAGGTGCAAAATCATTCATGGTAATCCGCAACAAAATTTGTAGGAGAAGCCCTAAGTGAATCTGCAGGAAACCAGTTGGAGGAAAGTGATGGTTTGTGACTTCAATGACCTGGGTTCGAACCCAGGCATAGTACAGTTTTTTTCTTTGATTTTCCTAATCCGCAAATCTGGTGCGTCTCATACGCAAGTATACCCCATGCATCCCATGACGTCCACCACAAGATCCTCAGGAAGACCAATCTAATGGCCCAGAAAGCGCAACTCCATCGTGGACCTTCACAGACCTGCCTCATTAAATCCAGCGCCCCAGGTATCTTTTTCCCCTTCAGCTTTGTTTTTGTTCTTTTTCTTTGTTTTTTTTAGTTTTATTTTTTTTTAGTTTAATTAACTAATAATTAGGTTTCTTTAATAATTAAAATTAGGATTAGTGAATTACACACTTTGGACAATTTAATTGGTATCATTAGTATTTACTCTTTTAGTTAGCTTTTGATTTATTAATTTAATTTAATATCAATTTCTATTTAGTCAATTAATTTAATAATTTAGGATTAATTAATTAATTAGATGACTTAGGATTTAAATTTAGGTCAAATAATTTTAATTAATTAGGTTTACAATTGATTAGATTTTAATTTAGGTTTAGTAACTAATTTTATTAGGTCTAACCTTAACATTTGGTGGGTGTTGTCCGTCAACTAGGATTTTACCCTTAGGTTTAGCCATTAACCTTCAAGGCTTAGGCTTAGGTTTGCCTTTTGTAATCAAATTGAATTTTCTTTCAAGCCACGATTCTCTTCTCATCTCAAAACTCTTGAATGTCGCATGATTGTTTAAAATTCGTCCTTTATTTAATTATGTTGTTATTTAATGATTTAAATTATTTAATTTCCGTCTTTTAAATTCTAGAAGGTGTATAGGTCGCAATTATTCATTTTTTGATGTAATAGTAATTAGGACCTTTTATTTTCTGCACTTTATTTTTTGCATCCCCCGATTTTTGGTTATGTACCCCCAATCCCGAAGCTCTGTAATAGCGTAGGATTTAATTTCTGCAATTTATTTTCTGTCAATATTAACTGCGTGGTTAGTAATTTAGGGAGTGATAACAAGTAATTGAACATAGCTCACCTAAATCAAGATAACGTAACTGAATTCGAACCACATGATTGTTGCACCACACACCTCTAAGGTAATCCCTCTTGGTTGCCTTCTCGATCAAAATAGTCAAGTCCCTCGGATATAGGGATACCTTAGCTTGCTGCCTTCGATTCAAAAATCACCACGTCCCTCCAATAAAAGATCATAGTCCCTTCGAGTTGCCTACGATAAATATGATCTCGTCCCTCGATTAAATGGTGATAGTCTCTTCGATTGCTAAGGTATCCTTACTGTTGCCTAATGACTATTATATCCTTCCCCGAGACTACCTGCCCTCTCTATGGTAGGGACAGTCTTGTGGCGAACGATACCTCTCGATGACCCTTCGATGACCCGTACATCCAATTGAAAGACTTCCTGTCCTCTCATGGTATGGATAGACCCTTTCAAACGAAAGACTTAAAGAACAAGAAAGACAAACTTAGGGTAGGTAGTTCTTAATTGCTTACTCACAATCAACTCAAAAATCAAATGCTTTTCACACCTCCTATTCCAAAATAATTTCAAAACAAGGCTACGCTTATTTACAAGCTAAAGTCCTTAATGAAATTTTTTTCACACACGACACTTCAAACTTTTCAAACATTCAAACAAGTGAGCTAAGCAATTAAGAGCCCGTGGATAACCATGGATGCAAAGGGTGCCTTACACCTTCCCTTTGTATAACCTACCCCCCGAACTCAAAATCTTTCAAAGGTCTTTCCTGTTCTTTTTGCCTTTCCTAAATTGGATAAAATAAAAGTCGGTGGCGACTCTTGCTTACCGCAACATTTCAAATAAATTCAGTTCACCGTATTACAGTAAGGTATTTTCTAGGTTATCGTAAATATCACACATTGCTCATGGTGGACAAGTGTAGATGTCCTTTTTATGTTATTTATTTGTTGTTGCTGGCATTATTTTGGATTTTATTGAAACATTATTTTGTTAAACACATTTGTATTAATATGTAAATTAACATTACATTTCTGCGGGATGAACATAATTTAGCATGATATGAACATATCATAAACATAAACACAACTTAAACATTGAAACTAACATGAACATAGACATAACTTAAACATTGGTGGATGATTTAGGATGTTTGAATATCTTCAATAGATCTCCCCTTGATTGGACCCTTTGTTTCGTATCTATAAAATGTACTCCACATAACTCTTAAATCTTCATTTGTCTTCTGTTCAAATTTACTGAACCTAATCTTTCATTCAATACCAATCGATGGTGAACGATACTCGATCTTAACAACCCTTCTGTTGTATAGATATTGCATGAGATTATTTAATTTAGATTTTGAACATCAAGAGGAGTGTCCTCTGTGAGTATAAAATTAATGAGAGGACTCGCGTCGTTCAAGTATACAAATTTGAGATGCCGGAATTTCAACATTTGGGAAGTGTCTTTGTTAACAACATATGGGGCATATTCATACAAGTATTAAATTATTATGAAACATACAAAAGTATCGGGGCAATCTCAACCGTATAAAAATGTTGGTGCAATCACAATCGCGTAAAATTACAACTACCAGGTTTTTAGAATTAAGGGAAATATCTGATATACTTGATTTTTACTTGAAAGAGGAAAAATTTGGTATATCGATTTTTTTGAAAAATCCGATACATGCAACACCGATTTTTTTGTATAACTATCGGATATTGTGAGTTTGAGAGAAAATTTTGTGAATTCTTAGAAAAGGAAAAAATGATATGGGTATTTTGGATATTAGTGAAATATGTGAGGGTGTCAGATATAAGTTTGGGGTGCCATAGAAAATTCTCTTAAAACATTAATAAGTTGACGTATACCCAAAACTAGTATAGGGTAGAGGGTTAGGAGAAGTTTTTAGTGGCCTATAAACACGAAAAAAAATTAAGGTCCTATAGCCATTTTAGGGGGATTTTTGTTGGGCGAGAATATGGACACAAAGAGGTCTAGAAGCGGGGTTTAATGGACCTATCCTCTAAAAGAAAATTTCAAAAGCATTTTAGGTTCCATAAACGAAATCACAGATTTTAAGAAACCCGAAAGAAAAACACAACACTAAGAGAACTTAGAAGCATCTCAATGAATTAAACCAATTAAAGTATTACAAGATATCATCAAGGACTTGATTACTTCTAATTCAAGTCAATTACAAGATCACTAAAGTCGCTTTAAACAAAGCGATTTAAAAACAATCTACATAGATTTTCATTCAAGACATAATTGGATTCATGATGATCCAATAATATTAATGCATCACAGATCTAAGCTTACACATAAAATCTCTATAAGCACGGTCTAACCTAAATGACATACAAATAATGCAATAATGCAGAAACACAATAGCAATATTAATGAATACTATAAAATTAAAGGAGGTAAGGGAAAAGAGAAAATATACATCGACTTATATAGTGGTTCAACCTTCGTCCTTGATTTTCCTACTCCACTCTTCAATGGTGTTAAAGAACCATCAATAAATAATCACGATCTTTCACTATTTTGATAAGTTTGATACAAATAATTTGATTACAATGAATTATCATATGATCATTCGCTCTATTGATGCGTAGACTCAAACTGGTAACAAAAATAAGATCCCCAAAGATCTTGATCCAATAACCTTGCTATCCAAAATAACCTGCTCCAAGTATTGGTGTGTGGAAATCCACATGATCCCACTGATTTCTTGTCTGGGTGATGTAACACCCTTCTAATACCCCACATAAATATTAAACAATAATCAGAGTAAACATGAAAAGGGCATTACAACTTCCATATAATTAAACAATACTCATGTCATGCCATAAAAGAGAACGTCAAACCAAATTTATTTAGATCATCATGTTAACACAGCGGAATTATCTTTAACATCTGAATAATAAAACAACCAAGTCATATACTTAAAACACCAACATAAGCAATCCACCCAAATAAAAAGAGTTAACAAGTAACTCTAAACAACGCCCCCAGTGTTACACGACCAGAGCATGACACGGACCCAACTGACTCTAACGAACTACTTGACGAGCTAATCCTCACCAAGTACGAGAGCTACTCCTCAGTCTGAAAAAAAGACAACAGTAAGGGTGAGTCTCATTCACATTTAACCAATGTTATAGGATATAGATAATAAAATATCAATCACATGCTATTCACCCAATTACAGTTACGATCAGATTCACAACCATACAATCAGTACAACAAACACACAATCAACACATATTATAACATTGGACAATCTTCCATTCATGTTACAATAACACAAGTAGCCTAATGCAATGCAACTACATGCATGTGGTACCAAAATCTGGGATAACCCATCTCACCGATCCACCATCGTCAAGGATACGGCAACACCCACTCACTAATTCCCCACAATGGGAATTAGCTACCACTGATCCACCATCGTCAAGGACGAGCAACATAATGATTATGAAATTCATGTATCAACCATAACATGCTCATCATCAACATTAATCAACCAGATATCATAATCATCAACCAACACAACAATCGATAGCCACATATAGTTTATACTATCCTTAACCATAACAAAACACATATTTTACATCGACAATATATGTATATCAACCACCAGTTACAATCACAACATCATAACAGGTAAAACATTCATTAGTGTACCTGTAAGCATAAACCACCACAACCAAATAAAATCGAGTGTTTTAAAATAATTTCGAGTCACGACTCAAAACACCATTTTATTATGTAAATTATTTTCTTAGCTTCACCATGCTCAAAACGGCACCAAAATCCGGTTTACGATTTAAAAGTTACACATCTTTAAACTTTTCAAAATGGCCTGTCACTAACAGCACGCGGCGCCAACATTGGTTCGCGGCGCGAACTGAGCGAGTAAAAATTCCTTAACCTTCTGCCAAGCACTTCGTGGCGCAGACATGTGTTCGCGGCACGAAATGAGAAAAGAAGTACACCTTCGCGGCGCAACCATGTGCTCGCGACACGTACTGAATACATCAAAACTTCCTGGCTTTCTGCCAAGCAGTTCGCGGCGCCAACTCCTGGACGCGGCGCCAACTGGCAATTTCCAGGAATCCGAATCGCAGAAAACAGCCTACGATTTTGTCCTTCTTTCACCGAATTATTACCAAATCGATTCCATTTCAACCAGATTTCACGTACAGTAAAACGACGCATATTATAACACAGATCTAGCACACAATAAGCATCTATTAACACCATATCAGTATCTAACATCTAGAATTCACCAATTCGTGTAACATTCATCAAATTATCCAAACCCCAACCTAACATCCTAAAACCTAAACATAACTCAATTGGCATAAACAACATGATCAATTCTATCCTACTACCTATAACCCCATAATAGAAGATAAATGGAAGAGTCCCCCCTTACCTGAAGGTTGATTCTTCGCTCTTCCTCTGTCGCACTTCTCTACTTCTCTTCTCTTTTCACGTTCAAGCTTTTCTCTTCTCCTTGGTTCTATTCCTCTTTCCCACAATTCCTCTATTTTGTGGAAAATAAAATAAAACTATTTTAATTAGTAATAGGGCCTACCAATACACCCCCTCTCTTTACTAATCACGACTTAAGCCCATTTGCTTAATTTCTCCATCGCTCTCAATAAATCCAAATAATTCCAAATAATTTTCCATAATTCAATTAAATAAATTTAAAATTAAATTATGAAAATATGGAGTGTTACAGGTGACTTCTGTCGTGGGGAAAAATCGTATCATTTTTCGGGATGAGACACCTGATGCCTTCTTTGGGCTCGAGTGCTCATAAAAATGATTTTTCTTTTGTTTCGACCAAACTTTTTATTGTTTCCAAAGTAGGAAAAGGAAAAAAGCTGCAATAACCTTAAAAGTGGGGGAGAGATTCCGGGTAAGAGGGTTGGTTATACGAAGGGAAGGTATTAGCACCCAACGTATCTATAGTACTCTATAGGCTTCTTTTTTTGTGTTTGTTTCATTCTATATTACGGTGGAGGTTCTGTTGTGAAATAGGTGGGACCTAGGGTGTTTGTTTGATTATGCTCGCAAAGATCATCGCGGTCCTCTGCATACATATCCCTTAGAGGGAATCAGAGCATCTGTAGCTCGGGGTCTACGGGTGCTAAGGTTTGAGTGGTTTGAGGGAGAAGTTTTGCTCGCCAAGGATACGACCTTGTGCCTACGTATTCTCAAAGGGATGTTGAGAAAGTCAGAGCAATCGTAGTTCCCACTTATGCTAGTGGAAGCAAAGGATAAGAGACAAATGTCATCTAAATGTTCGATGTATCTAATCTATATCATCACATACATCTGTTTGTTTTTTGTTTGAAAATATTTTCATTATAAGCCCTGGGCCATGCCACTTATGGTGCTTAGAATGATAAAGATGTTTTTTAGCCAGCCTTGTGGCAAAAACTTTCAATGAAGTCAGCCTTGTGACAAAAAGTTTTGATTAATCAGCCAGCCTTGTGGCAAAAGTTTCAATGAAGTCAGCCTTGTGACAAAAACTTTGATTAATCAGCCAGTATGGTGGCAAAAAGGTTTGATTGATTAGCCAGCCTTGTGGCAAAAAAAAAGTTTGATTGATTGATTGTTTGTGATGATATAGAAGAGATACTCCTATCATAGAGATGATTAATGTCTAATCTCCTAAGGTATTTGATTTGGATATTGGGGATGCTTATAAGAAGCCTGTGGGTCCTTGTACGAAGCCCAAGAGGAGGCTATCCGAGGGTCCTTGCACTGTAAGCCCAAGAGGAGGCTATGGGAGGGACAATCGAGGGTCCTTGCATTGTAAGCCCAAGAGGAGGCTATGGGAGGGTCACTCGTTTGTACAAAGCCCAAGGGGAGGCATGGTATAGTTGGTTTGAGCTCTTAGAGCGATTTCACCGGGAAACCATACTCTATGTCCTAACCTAAACTAGGGAGATTCTTTGCACGAAGCCCAATAGGAGGCTATGGGGAACCTAGTGTTGTACTAAGTTGAACACTCATATATAACATGAACAAACACATGAACAAGTATGAACAAACATGGACAAACATGAACAAGTATGAACAATTACTTATATATGACAAAGTGTCTGTATATAATGGAGTTTATGAAGGAAATATACCTGTAAGCATGATCCATTTGTATACACGGGGGCTCGGGACTTATACTCGGGGAGAGACCCACTTGAGTTTATTCAAAAGCTATGTAAACAGGCATTTACAAAGGGGCTTGGGACTTATACTTACATGGAGGCCCATGGTATTTTTGGGAAGATTCAAAGAAAACCTTCATTTTTTGATTTGTTGTTCAAAGTTAAAAATCAAACTGATCGAGATATGTACAAAAAAGGTGTACAATGAAATACCTAATTTCATGTACTGGAATGGGACTTATACCTATGTGGAGGCCCATGTTTTATTTGCAAAACATGGTTGATTGTTTTATTTACAGACGCGTCATTTGAAAAAAACCGTTTGAAAGTTGTTTTGAAAGAAGTTTTCTGTTTGAAGAAACTGAAACTGTACAAAGGCAAAGGTATGTACAAAAGGGGCTTGGGACTTATACCTACATGGAGGCCCATGTTTTATTTGAAAAGTTTGAAGTTTCTTTGTAGTTTTGTTGTTTTGAAAATGACTTGAAAACTGTTTGAAAAAGTTTTATTTTGAAGAAGTTTTATTGTTTTGAAAAAAACTGTACAAAAAGAAAAGAAATGGGACTTACACTCTCTAATATTCGAGAGGCCCCACTTCGTTTTGAAAATCAATTGATCAATCAAAAAAAGATTTAATCAATAGTTCTTTTGAAAAGAAAAATAAAAAAGAAATGGCTATCGTTTTGAAAAGAATCGTGATCGCTTGTTTTAAAACGATTTTGAATTTAAAAGAAATCAACTTAATTAAGTTAAAACAAGTTTTAATGCTTAATTGAGACCTAAGTGATTAGGGTTTGATCACAAAAAAATATTTACAAGTGATTATGTTTGAAAAAATCAAATAAAACAATATTTAAAGTATTTGAAAATACCTAAAAACATGTCATTTTAAACCTAATTAAAAATGTATTAAATAAATCTTTTTTTGATGATTTTTTTGGTATTCATAAAATATGTATATTAAACAAAGAGTGTGCAAAAAATGAAGTGAAAATAATGAATTTTGATTGGTTAAATTAATTGATGAAGTTATGAAGAAAAATAAGAAAAATAGTGATAAAAATTAGGTTTTGTCTCCATAAGGACTTGAACCCACGCCCTCATGCTTGCCAATCAAAACAATGACCAACTGAGCTGCGCGCGCAGCTTGTTATACGTATGCCTCCATTTAATTATATTAAAAACAAACATTTGAAATTTATGAACAAAAAATGGCGCCAAGAACACATCCCCAATTCAAATTTGAAAATTCTGAAAACTGAATTGTTTGGATCAAGTAAGGGGTCTATTTCACTCGATTTTCCATAAGGAACATGATGGTGATCTTTAATTTCATTTATTTCCACTCTAAGGTCATCAATTTTCTGGAAATCGTGAAGAACCTTAATTCTGAAATTGATCATGAAATTGTGTATGTGCAAGATAAATAGCAATTGATTGAGGGTTAATGATCCTCATGTTTGCAGAAACAAGATGGTATGTTCATATTTTATTTATGATGCATGGAGAATAGAGTTTGAAGTTCATGAGCACTTACCTTAAAAATGGAAAAACTGAGAATCGAATTCTGCAAATGAGGAGTTCCAGTTGTTGTTTCTTGATCTGGACAGCATCAATGGACCTTATGGAGCATGTTTGAATGCTTGGAACAGTTTGAATTCACTTGAGCAAGGCCATGGAACCCGATCTGCAGAAGCTTCAAGTATGGATCGAGCTTGATGATTATGAGGTTACAGGTTGATGGTGAGTGTTTGGATAGTTCATATGAAGTATATGGATGGTGTTTGAAGTGTTAGTTTGGACAGAAATAGCCTGGAATTGATTTTGGCATGATAAGGCTTATTATGTGCATATATGGAAGTAAGGTAGTGATTTTGAGATTTGAGGTGTTTTGGGGTGTGTGAATGGATCAAACACATCCCATATGATGTTTATGAGATGTTAGAACCATCACTTTGGCCATAACTTCAATGGTTTGGAGGTTGAGTTTTCTACCTCTTTGAAAACTATGAAACTTGCAATTCAAGAAAGAAGAGAGAAAACCTATAATTATGAGGTTTTGGTATGAGTTTGAAGATGATTTGAACCTCTATTTATAGGCCAAGGATTCTGAATGCAAAGCTCTTGCAAGTTGATCAAGAAGTGATGATTTGGCTTAAGAGATAAAATGGAATCTTTCACATTAAATGCAAATGGTTAAAAGTGACTTAACCATGGTTATTTTGCCAAGCTTCTTATCTCTTTCCATTCTGATCTCAAATCAGAAAATATCTTCAATTATTGCATCTATGCATCATTACTTGGATCATTTGGCAAAATGGTTCATAACTTTGGCAAAATGACTTGAAATTTCAAGTGAAAAGTTCACTAATGTCAAAATTCAAAACCATGGCTACACTCCATATTTTTTCATGCTCTTGGACATTTTGGAAAGCTCATGTTACACACTTCAAAACCCTAGTTGAAAGTTTCTTCAAAACCTTTAAGGAAATGGGTGAAAAAGATCCATGAACTTTGAAGAAAATGAAGTTTTAAGTGAAATTTTCAAAAGATACCAACTTTGAAGCTCCATGTCTCTTAAATGGTTGATCTTTTGGAAAAAAATTATATGTGACAAAGTTGTTCATTGGATCAAAATCTACAACTTTCATGTTGGAAGTTTTTTTCAGTTTGTAGGTGAAAGTTTGAGAAATTCCCTTCCAAAGTTTGGAAAAAACCATTGAAAAACACTTAGAATTTTTCTAAGTATGGAAAGTCAAACTTTTGACTTTTTAATTCTTGATTGATTTTCTTGATTTTTCTTGATCAAATGACTTCATATATCATATATTAATGATTCAAAACTTCAAAAGTCATGGTTGACCAAAATTCCCCAAAAGTCAATGGTGATCTTGTACAGTTGACTTTTTCAGACGAATCACGTTTCTGGAGATTTCCAATGAACCAGGCTATCCTCATCAAATGAATGGTATGAATGGATCATATTGAGGCATTAGAGGATATTGAGCCATGGATCATATGAATGGATCTTTCTGTTTTGATCTTGTTAGCCATATCAGGGTGAGTCCTTCGCAGTTTCTGCTTAACCGGCGGTCATTCTGGCTTCAATGGTAAGTAATGCTGAACAATATTGGTATCCAACCCAGGCATGTTTTGGTAGGACCAGGCAAACACGTCAACATATTCTTTGAGAAGGTCTGTCAACTTGCTCTTGATATCAGTATCAAGCAGCGATCCAATGGTCACTTCTTTTTTGTCTTCTTCAGAACCCAAGTTGATCTTTTCTAAAGGCTCTTTGCGAGGCAGAATGGCTCTTTTCTCGTGCTTAAGTAATCGAGAGATCTCGTCCGGGATCTCCTCTTCTTCCTCTTCTTCGGCTTCGAACACAGGAAACTCAAAGTTGGGAGAAGGCATAGGGTTATTGCATTCAATGGGTTTATCAATAGTGAATCTGCACATATGATTTATATTTATTTCAGAAAATTTATGAATGCAAGAGTGTATGCAGATTTTTTTGAAAAAGTTTTTTTTTGGTTTTTTTAGGATTACCATTTCCAGAAAAAAGGCAAAAATAAAACACATAATGTAGGGAATTCAAAATGACACTTTATTTATGATTCATTTTTGAAACAAAGCCCTAAACACATACTCATTTGTCTTGGGCAGGACAAAGAGGGAAACTTTTAAAACAAAGCCCTATACACAAAGTTATTTGAGCGGAACATTTAAAAGCAAAGCCCTATAAAACATCTCTCTGCTTTGGGCAAGGCAGGAGGTCAAAATAACAGCGAGGTGATTACTTTGAGCGGCGAACAACATTCGGAACGTCGACAGCTTTCCAGTAGCAACGAACTCCTCTGTGCATTATGTATTCAGGAAAATTCCCCTCAGAATTATCTTCAGTATTGACATTGACCGCAGGTCGAGCAGGATTTGAAGGTCCTGGTTTGTCACCCTTGTTCTTTGTAGAGTTGAAACGGTCTTCTTCTACTTCTTGAAGAGCATATGATGAGTCACAATCTTCATAATTTTCAGGATGTATTTCCCAGTCTTCAGGATGAAGAGACTCATTGTCAGCGACACTTTCCGAGTCAGTTGCGGGACCATCTTCCCCTTCATCTTCAAAAATGGCATTTATGTGATAATAACCATCTTCAGGATTATAAACCTTGGCAGATGCGTTGAAGCCGAAACCTTCAGTAATTTCAGGCTGCTGTGAAAATTGAGAGCATTGGTAAGCCTCTTCTGGTTGACTATTATATTCAAAGGGATCTCCCCATCCAGTTGGTTGGATATCTTCAATCGCAATCTTTGAACTTTCAGGTGCAGTATATTTCACCATATAATCAAATTTTCCACTTGGTTGTCCCAAGGTGTCCCAGATCTCTGCAGGAATAGGCGGGATTTCTTTAGCACTTGTTTTCTCTGAAGGAGGATATGGTTCTTCCTGAGATATGTATCCCAAGTCATTGAGATAGCATTTCCATTCTTCTTCAGTATCGGAGAGACCTTCTTCGATGCATTCTTCGATAAGGACATTAACCTCTTGAGGAATTGGGTTAAGGAACCCTCCACTATGGAACGTTTCTTTCATCGGACGAAGGGTTTCATCCTTCTTGGTGCAGTTTGAGAACGTTGGTGAACATCCGAGTCCTGCTCTAGTTTCATTCTTGGTAGGGATCACAACTTGCCCCCAGCCAGTGGTAGTTCCATCTTTCACTACTTTTACTGCCTCTTTGTATGAAGAGATCGATGCTTTCTTTTTGGAAGATTCGTCCTCTAAAGAGAGACCTTGGAACTGGGTTCCTTCCACATCATCAGCACCAATGAAAGAGAAATTGGATAAATGACTCACCATTAAGGCTTGTTCCCCACTTATTGTTACCAATTTTCCATTTGTTACAAATTTTAACTTTTGGTGGAGCGTAGAAGTTACTGCCCCTGCTTCGTGGATCCATGGTCGTCCCAACAGACAGCTATAAGCAGCTTGAATGTCCATGACCTGGAAGGTGATTTGGAATGTATGGGGACCAATTGTCATGGGAAGGTTGACTTCGCCGATAACTGATTTTCGCGATCCATCAAATGCTTTGACAACTACACCACTGAACTTCATAGGCATTCCTTGGTAAGACAAACGAGCAAGAGTCGTCTTTGGCATCACATTCAAGGAAGATCTGGTGTCTACCAACACATTGGACAAAGAGTCTGACTGACAGTTCATAGAAATGTGCAAAGCAAGATTGTGATTTTTACCCTCCTCGGGGAGTTCTTCATCACAGAAGCTTAAATTGTTGCAAGCAGTTATGTTGGCTATTATCCCATCAAAATGGTCAATAGTCACATCATGATCTACAAAAGCCTGATCTAAGACTCTCATCAGGGCTTCCCTGTGGGCTTCAGAATTTAACAGCAATGAAAGTATGGAGATTTTTGAAGGAGTCTGCATAAGCTGATCCACAATCTTGTATTCACTTCTTTTGATAAGCTTCAAAATTTCATCAAAGTCAGGATTGACATTGGTTCCACTGGATTGGCCAACATCAGTGTTTGTATTACTGACAGGAGTTTCCTCAGGATTCCCCACTGGTGTATCAACAGGATTTTGCCTGGTTGCAGGAGCAATAGGCTGCTTTGGAGGTAGTGGAGTGTACACACGTCCACTTCTTGTTACTCGACTCACATCGGCGATATTCACGACAGATGAAAGAGTAGGTAAAGGAATTTCTTGTCCATTCTTTATCATTGTTGCATTGTAGTTGTATGGAACTGCCTTGTCAGAGTCATAAGGAACAGGTCCAGGTAGACAAATGATCAAAGGAGCAATATGAACCTTTGGCTTGTTGTAGGTGACTTCTATGCGCTCGGGCATGTTGAAATGAGGAATGATGACGTTAACTTTAGGCATTTCCGAGTTGATATCTGAGACTAAAAGCTCATGCGGATAACATCCTATCATGTTAACTTCATCTTCATTCCTATTTCTGTAGATCTGAATAGTACCATTATCTAGCAAGACTTGAAGATCTCTTCTCACAATAGAACATCCATGAGGATCTACACAACATATGCTACAGGAACCGTAGTGATGCTGGCGAAAATTCTGCCCTCGACAGAGAGTGGCGTGCATTTGTACCAAATCTGCTCTTGAGAAATTGATATTATAGACTCGGTATGGACCAGGACATCCATACACCATGTTTACAACATGCCCTCCATGATTGGGTAGCGGATTTGCTTGCACATTTGGATTCAAATTTCTGAAAGAGAGAAGATTAGATCTAACCAACCTCTGAACTTCATATTTCAAAGCTATGCAATGTTCGAGATCATGGCCAGGTGCTCCTTGATGATAAGGGCATGAGACCTCAGCTTTGTACCACCATGGGAGTTTCTCAGGTACTGGTGGTGGTGCTTTAGTTTGAACAAGACCTCTTTCAATCAAAGCAGGGTACAACTCTGTGTAGGTCATTGGAATCGGATCAAACTGTGGAGCTTTTTGCACACGATTCTGATTATTGTTAAACTGTTGAGCCTGTTGTCGAGGTTGTTGTTGTTGAAACTACGGAGTAAATCCCGGATTCGGTGTTGTATTAACGGCTGGTGCAGTAGCAGCTACCTGTCGTTGACGATTGACATTTCCTCTTGGCTTTCCTTGGGATACCATGTCAACACTTTGTTCTTTCTTCTTTGGGAAACCACTTCCAAACTTTTTGGTTCCGCTTGAAGATCCACCTTCTTTAGTTAGACGTCCAGTTCGGACTCCTTCTTCTAGACGCATCCCCATGTTTACCATTTCGGTGAAATCACTTGGTGTACTAGCAATCATGCGTTCATAATAAAACGGACTGAGAGTATTCAAGAAGATCTTTGTCATCTCTTTCTCTTTTAACGGTGGATTAATCTGAGCAGCAGTTTCTCTCCATCGTTGGGCATATTCTTTGAAAGCTTCATGATCTTTCTGAGCCATGGATCGGAGCTGATCTCTGTCTGGAGCCATATCCGAGTTGTATTTGTATTGTCGGACAAAGGCCTCGCCTAGGTCGTTGAAAGTCCGAATGTTGGTGTTGTCCAAACCTGTGTACCACTTCAGTGCGGCACCAGTCAAACTGTCTTGAAAGTAATGGATGAGCAACTGGTGATTATCTGCATAAGTAGACATCTTCCGGGCATACATCACGAGATGGCTTTGTGGACAAGAACTACCTTTGTACTTCTCAAAGTCAGGGACCTTGAATTTAGCCGGTATTTGTACACTGGGAACTAAACATAGCTCCTGGGCATTTTTTCCAAACAAATCTTTGCCACGAATAGCTTTGACTTCCAGTTGAATCTTGTTGAATTGTTCTTGGAGATCTTCCACAAGGTTACGCTGATTTGTGCTATCACCTTGATCATGATAAATCTCATTGCCATCATAAGGAACTGTGTGAACCGTAGGGGTCGGAACTGTCATAGTGGGTTGAGAAAGTGCCATAGTGATTTGGGAAAAAGTTACCCCTGAATGTGGAATAAACGCCGAACCTTGTTCAGCAGGCGCTTCAGTTGTGGTTGTTTGAACCCCAGAGAAATTATGGCGGAAACCTGTACCAAAGCTGAAAGGCGGTCCCCAACCTTCTGGCATGGAGAAAGATGGAATGCTGAATGCAACTGTAGAAACTGGAGTAGTGACTTCAGATGTTACTGTTGCTTGACTGTTAGGTGGCGGCGGCTGATTCTGTGCGGCCATTAAGGAGTCAACCAGAGTAGTGAGACTTTCCAACTTTTCCTGAAGGGTGGTCACTGTACCACGAAGCTCAATATTCTCTTGTTCAGAGTGTTCCATTACTCTTCTTCTGCTTGAACGAGTATTGTATCTGTGATCTGATTGCGAGCGCGGTCGAGAAACTTTGAGACGCGACAGCTTGACGATCTAATGGAGAAAGATCCAAAAGATGAGAGTCTATACAACAGACTCGATATGCAGAATGATGTATGCAAAAATAAATTTATGATTTTTTCAAACATTTTGAAGATTATTTCCTTGCAAATATTTGAACACAAACAATTCTTTTATTGAAATAATGGGAAATGTTACAACATTGGAGCGCAGCTCCTTACAGAAGCAAATGATAAATGAAAAACTAAACAAATCCTAAGCATCCTCATCAGACGAAGAACCAAATGCGTTGTGCAGCTTGAGCCTCAGGATTTCTTTCCCATAGTAAGCTTTCAACTCGGCCTTTTCAGCCCTCAGTTTGTCAACAACATTCTTCCAATTGTCAGGCATCGGAGCGTTGCTTGTTGAACCTTCAAGATTTCTCTTGCTTTCTTTGATGTACCTCTTGATTGCAGCATCTTTCTGACGGATCTTCTCATCTTTACTCATGAGCCAACCATCTTGATAATAAATAGTTTCTTCGTGATCTTTCACTCTTTTTTTCAACTTTCTATTTTCCATATCAGTCTTACGAAACTTTTCTTTCCAAGCGTCTTTTTCTAACCTCATCTTGGCTAAAATCTCTTGGTATTCTTCCGTAGTGTCAATGGGAATGTTGGGTAGCTGAGACACCGCAGGGAACATGGGCTTTTCATAATCATAAGGCATTTTAAACTCCCTTGCTCTTTTCTTCACCCAACAGGTATAGGCGTTTGTAGCAATGCAGTTTCTTTCCCCACCTTTTTCTTTTCTTCGGACGTCGTACCAAGCTCTTACCATTCTTGTCTTCAACTTTTGAGGATCCTCCCCTTCTCGGTAAAAGTAGTTTTCCACTGCGAGACCAATGGGTTTAGCTGAATTTGCATACCCGAGTTGTCGTCGGGCTAGGACCGGATTGTAGTTAATTCCTCCTTGTGTACCAATGAGGGGTACGTTGGCGAACTCTCCACAACTATCAATGGTTTCTGTACCACAGCGAGCCAAGGTATACCAATGGATATCATTATTAGTAAGGGACATAAGTCTTTGAGGCCAACGCAAACCTTCGCGGTTTTCCGTGAAAATAGGGGACTTAGGTAAGTGTGAAACAATCCATTTGTACAAAAGAGGTGCACAACATACAATGATTCCACCGCCTTGGCGATTCCTATGATGGATAGAGAAATACGTGTCACCAAGCAAAGTCGGAACAGGATTTCCAATCAGAAAGATCTTTATGGCGTTGATATCAACAAAATCGTTGACGTTGGGAAACAGAACTAACCCATAGATGAGCAAGGCTAGTATAGCTTCAAAAGCTATCATGCTACCAATTTCAATGAAATCAAAGGCTTTCTTTATTAGAAACTGCGAAGTCAAACCCGGAAGGTTTCCTTTGGTAGTCCAATTACTTTCTATTTCAGATTTCTTCAAGTGGATACCCGCTGCAATGGCTGGTGACTTAGGAATGGCTTTCAAACCATTGAAAGGTATTTTGTCAGACACAGGAATACCCAAAAGATTGGCATATTCTTCCAAGGTTGGTACCAACTGATAGTCTGGAAAGGTGAAACACCGGTAGACGGGATCATAGAACTGAACCAGAGTTTTGAGAAGTCTTTCGTCAACATGAGTGTTCAAGATAGGCAAAAGCTTTCCATGGCTTTTCCTAAAATCAGAAGGATCTTGTACAGAAGATGCTAACTCTTTCAGCTTTTCCACATTAGGCATTTTGAAATCATACTTTTTGGTATGCCTTTTTACCCCTTCCATAACTTAATCCTATAATGTTTGCAAAGGAAATTCTCTAAAATTTTTGGAAAAATCATGCTTTTATGGGAAAAGATGGATTTTTATGAATGTATGAATGCATGGATGCATGAATGCCACATATACAAACATGGTAAGGCAAACACGGTGATGCAAACATGGTAACGCAAACATGGTACTACAAACATGGTAATTCAAAACATAGCACACATAGGTTCAAAGGTCCAGCGTCACGAGCATGAGGTCAGAGAACCAAACATGGGATAGTACTAGGGGTTAATCACCTGCACAACATGTTCTACTGATACGTCAGAGTCTACATTTTTCTTTCGGATATTACCGGCTTGCACAACTGAACTTGTGAGCCAGCAATATTCTCAAGAAAAACTCGTCTGAGTGTGGTTCTCCGCATGACAACTATTCCAAGTCTACACCTGAATAGTTTCTGCACCACAACCTAATAAGGCCAGGATGGGTTATAGGTTCTACAGCCAACTCAGCTTCTACAGTTCAATGAAAGCAATAATGTCTTCGCAACTAACTTGCTAAACATATACTACAAACAAGGAACCTCCACTGAGCGGAAGGATTCTCATGCTGACTTTTTAAGGACTGACTCCTTGTATGCCATACATGACTATACCCTCCACCTAATTCTTATGTGTACTTAATCCGGGTTAGGATTTGTCCATAATGTATCACTTGTAACAGAACCAAAGATGTAGCAGAATCATAGAACCAAACATGTAACAAAAATGAAGTAACAAACACAAAAATTAAAATTAACCCTTTCTTTGGAAACAATAAAAAGATGGTCCCCAGTGAAGTCTCCATTTTTCTGTCGCGGGGAAAAATCGTATCTTTTTTCGGGATGAGACACCTGATGCCTTCTTTGGGCTCGAGTGCTCATAAAAATGATTTTTCTTTTGTTTCGACCAAACTTTTTATTGTTTCCAAAGTAGGAAAAGGAAAAAAGCTGCAATAACCTTAAAAGTGGGGGAGAGATTCCGGGTAAGAGGGTTGGTTATACGAAGGGAAGGTATTAGCACCCAACGTATCTATAGTACTCTATAGGCTTTTTTTTGTGTTTGTTTCATTCTATGTTACGGTGGAGGTTCTGTTGTGAAATAGGTGGGACCTAAGGTGTTTGTTTGATTATGCTCGCAAAGATCATCGCGATCCTCTGCATACATATCCCTTAGAGGGAATCAGAGCATCTGTAGCTCGGGGTCTACGGGTGCTAAGGTTTGAGTGGTTTGAGGGAGAAGTTTTGCTCGCCAAGGATACGACCTTGTGCCTACGTATTCTCAAAGGGATGTTGAGAAAGTCAGAGCAATCGTAGTTCCCACTTATGCTAGTGGAAGCAAAGGATAAGAGACAAATGTCATCTAAATGTTCGATGTATCTAATCTATATCATCACATACATCTGTTTGTTTTTTGTTTGAAAATCTTTTCATTATAAGCCCTGGGCCATGCCACTTATGGTGCTTAGAATGATAAAGATGTTTTTTAGCCAGCCTTGTGGCAAAAACTTTCAATGAAGTCAGCCTTGTGACAAAAAGTTTTGATTAATCACCCACCTTGTGGCAAAAGTTTCAATGAAGTCAGCCTTGTGACAAAAACTTTGATTAATCAGCCAGTATGGTGGCAAAAAGGTTTGATTGATTAGCCAGCCTTGTGGTAAAAAAAAGTTTGATTGATTGATTGTCTGTGATGATATAGAAGAGATACTCCTATCATAGAGATGATAAATGTCTAATCTCCTAAGGTATTTGATTTGGATATTGGGGATGCTTATAAGAAGCCCGTGGGTCCTTGTACGAAGCCCAAGAGGAGGCTATCCGAGGGTCCTTGCACTGTAAGCCCAAGAGGAGGCTATGGGAGGGACAATCGAGGGTCCTCGTATTGTAAGCCCAAGAGGAGGCTATGGGAGGGTCACTCGTTTGTACAAAGCCCAAGGGGAGGCATGGTATAGTTGGTTTGAGCTCTTAGAGCGATTTCACCGGGAAACCATACTTTATGTCCTAACCTAAACTAGGGAGATTCTTTGCACGAAGCCCAATAGGAGGCTATGGGGAACCTAGTGTTGTACTAAGTTGAACAGGCATATATAACATGAACAAACACATGAACAAGTATGAACAAACATGGACAAACATGAACAAGTATGAACAATTACTTATATATGACAAAGTGTGTGTATATAATGGAGTTTATGAAGGAAATATACCTGTAAGCATGATCCATTTGTATACACGGGGGCTCGAGACTTATACTCGGGGAGAGACCCACTTGAGTTTATTCAAAAGCTATGTAAACAGGCATTTACAAAGGGGCTTGGGACTTATACCTACATGGAGGCCCATGGTATTTTTGGGAAGATTCAAAGAAAACCTTCATTTTTTGATTTGTTGTTCAAAGTTACAAATCAAACTGATCGAGATATGTACAAAAAAGGTGTACAATGAAATACCTAATTTCATGTACTGGAATGGGACTTATACCTATGTGGAGGCCCATGTTTTATTTGCAAAACATGGTTGATTGTTTTATTTACAGACGCGTCATTTGAAAAAAACCGTTTGAAAGTTGTTTTGAAAGAAGTTTTCTGTTTGAAGAAACTGAAACTGTACAAAGGCAAAGGTATGTACAAAAGGGGCTTGGGACTTATACCTACATGGAGGCCCATGTTTTATTTGAAAAGTTTGAAGTTTCTTTGTAGTTTTGTTGTTTTGAAAATGATTTGAAAACTGTTTGAAAAAGTTTTATTTTGAAGAAGTTTTATTGTTTTGAAAAAAACTGTACAAAAAGAAAAGAAATGGGACTTACACTCTCTAATATTCGAGAGGCCCCACTTCGTTTTGAAAATCAATTGATCAATCAAAAAAAGATTTAATCAATAGTTCTTTTGAAAAGAAAAATAAAAAAGAAATGGCTATCGTTTTGAAAAGAATCGTGATCGCTTGTTTTAAAACGATTTTGAATTTAAAAGAAATCAACTTAATTAAGTTAAAACAAGTTTTAATGCTTAATTGAGACCTAAGTGATTAGGGTTTGATCACAAAAAAATATTTACAAGTGATTATGTTTGAAAAAATCAAATAAAACAATATTTAAAGTATTTGAAAATACCTAAAAACATGTCATTTTAAACCTAATTAAAAATGTATTAAATAAATCTTTTTTTGATGATTTTTTTGGTATTCATAAAATATGTATATTAAACAAAGAGTGTGCAAAAAATGAAGTGAAAATAATGAATTTTGATTGGTTAAATTAATTGATGAAGTTATGAAGAAAAATAAGAAAAATAGTGATAAAAATTAGGTTTTGTCTCCATAAGGACTTGAACCCACGCCCTCATGCTTGCCAATCAAAACAATGACCAACTGAGCTGCGCGCGCAGCTTGTTATACGTATGCCTCCATTTAATTATATTAAAAACAAACATTTGAAATTTATGAACATAAAATGGCGCCAAGAACACATCCCCAATTCAAATTTGAAAATTCTGAAAACTGAATTGTTTGGATCAAGTAAGGGGTCTATTTCACTCGATTTTCCATAAGGAACATGATGGTGATCTTTAATTTCATTTATTTCCACTCTAAGGTCATCAATTTTCTGGAAATCGTGAAGAACCCTAATTCTGAAATTGATCATGAAATTGGGTATGTGTAAGATAAATAGCAATTGATTGAGGGTTAATGATCCTCATGTGTGCAGAAACAAGATGGTATGTTCATATTTTATTTATGATGCATGGAGAATAGAGTTTGAAGTTCATGAGCACTTACCTTAAAAATGGCAAAACTGAGAATCGAATTCTGCAAATGAGGAGTTCCAGTTGTTGTTTCTTGATCTGGACAGCATCAATGGACCTTATGGAGCATGTTTGAATGCTTGGAACAGTTTGAATTCACTTGAGCAAGGCCATGGAACCCGATCTGCAGAAGCTTCAAGTATGGATCGAGCTTGATGATTATGAGGTTACAGGTTGATGGTGAGTGTTTGGATAGTTCATATGAAGTATATGGATTGTGTTTGAAGTGTTAGTTTGGACAGAAATAGCCTGGAATTGATTTTGGCATGATAAGGCTTATTATGTGCATATATGGAAGTAAGGTAGTGATTTTGAGATTTGAGGTGTTTTGGGGTGTGTGAATGGATCAAACACATCCCATATGATGTTTATGAGATGTTAGAACCATCACTTTGGCCATAACTTCAATGGTTTGGAGGTTGAGTTTTCTACCTCTTTGAAAACTATGAAACTTGCAATTCAAGAAAGAAGAGAGAAAACCTATAATTGTGAGGTTTTGGTGTGAGTTTGAAGATGATTTGAACCTCTATTTATAGGCCAAGGATTCTGAATGCAAAGCTCTTGCAAGTTGATCAAGAAGTGATGATTTGGCTTAAGAGATAAAATGGAATCTTTCACATTAAATGCAAATGGTTAAAAGTGACTTAACCATGGTTATTTTGCCAAGCTTCTTATCTCTTTCCATTCTGATCTCAAATCAGAAAATATCTTCAATTATTGCATCTATGCATCATTACTTGGATCATTTGGCAAAATGGTTCATAACTTTGGCAAAATGACTTGAAATTTCAAGTGAAAAGTTCACTAATGTCAAAATTCAAAACCATGGCTACACTCCATATTTTTTCATGCTCTTGGACATTTTGAAAAGCTCATGTTACACACTTCAAAACCCTAGTTGAAAGTTTCTTCAAAACCTTTAAGGAAATGGGTGAAAAAGATCCATGAACTTTGAAGAAAATGAAGTTTTAAGTGAAATTTTCAAAAGATACCAACTTTGAAGCTCCATATCTCTTAAATGGTTGATCTTTTGGAAAAAAATTATATGTGACAAAGTTGTTCATTGGATCAAAATCTACAACTTTCATGTTGGAAGTTTTTTTCAGTTTGTAGGTGAAATTTTGAGAAATTCCCTTCCAAAGTTTGGAAAAAACCATTGAAAAACACTTAGAATTTTTCTAAGTATGGAAAGTCAAACTTTTGACTTTTTGATTCTTGATTGATTTTCTTGATTTTTCTTGATCAAATGACTTCATATATCATATATTAATGATTCAAAACTTCAAAATTCATGGTTGACCAAAATTCCCCAAAAGTCAATGGTGATCTTGTACAGTTGACTTTTTCAGAAGAATCGCGTTTCTGGAGATTTCCAATGAACCAGGCTATCCTCATCAAATGAATGGTATGAATGGATAATATTGAGGCATTAGAGGATATTGAGCCATGATTTGAGTTGTGGCACCATGTTCTGATTAAAAAGTCAATGGTTCAGGTGAATTAGGTCAAAAACCCTAATTGTCGACCTGATGAAATTGATGATTGTGGATCTTGAATTAAGATGTAATTTCCATTGGATATTGCCATAGGGATTATTTGAAGATGATTGAAACCTTTGATTGACTTCCTGGGGATTTTTAGGGTTTCCCAAATGTGATCCCTTATTTTGGTCCCTGATAGTTCAAAACCCTAATCTGATGATTTGAAATTTCACTGTTGATCAATCCCTGTGTTGGAGATGTATTGAGTCAATAGATTAGGTCAAAGTGATGCACTTGGGGTCTTGAGGTCATGTCCCAAGTCATTAGGTCAAATCCTGAGCAAAAGTCAGGAGTATACTATCTTCAGTCAAAACCCTAATCTGGTTGGTTCAGAGCCTTTGAGCTTGTTGAAATGAATCTCTGAGGACCAAATGTTGATTGTTGATGAAGATGATTCATTTGAAATGAAGGGAGAACAAAACCCTAATTGATTGTTACTTGTACTGATGAGTGATTTCCTGATCAAATCCTGCTGAGTCACAAATAGCAAACACAAGCTATGCAATTTGTTAGAGATGCAAATGATGCATATGCTATGATATGAGGTGGTATCTTAGGTCAAAAATTGGGGTATGACAACTTCCATTAACTAAGCGTTGATTGGTAAACTCCCAACTTTGTCTACGGCAAGCCTTTCCACAATCTCACCAAAGTCAGACATCTTTCAGCTCCTCCTTACGAATAATCTGTACTAGGTTTTGCCAAAGTCTTCCATGGAGTATACTAAAAATCTTTTCTTGATAGATATCAATAAGAGCCAAACTCCATTCAAGAAATGATACTTACACATGTAATAAATAGCAAACTTCACACAAAAACATTAGATACCTTAATGTACCATTAGTCTCCCTCAACACTCAATTTTTAGAGATGATGGTCCACAACAATGGGAAAAAGACTAAGGACGGAGATTATGAACAGTTTCAAAGGAATCTCACAAACACTCTAATTCACATGGGGTTAGTTAAGGAATTAGATGTAGGTATAAAAAGAACACAATCAAAGGTTATCTCAAATTTCTAGATAAATAGGTATTGGGTCTTGATGGATATCATGAGCTTGATCAACCATGAATCACTACAAGATTGATCACCTCACTCTCTTTAATTCCCTCAAAACAATAACAAATTGCACAAGAACAAAGTGCAACAAAAAATAGTGAATCTGACATGGATTAACACTTAAGAGATTGTTCTAGAAAACAAGAGAAAGATCGAAGGTGCTAGGAATAGACACGCTAGATAAGAGAAGACAAATTGATGTTTTGTCTCTATGGGTTTCACACACTTGTTTTTGGGTCAAATAAATAGCCATTTAAATCTAAGGTGGGAAATTTGATTTGTAAAGCTATGATTTGAATCAAGAATAAATAATGATTCAAGTCACAAGATGTTGCGATTCAAGTCAAGTTAAATTCATGAATCGAGTCAAACTAAGTAGAGCCTAATTTTAGCTTCTTGGAGAATTTTGATTCGAGTTAGGATTACAACATGGTTCAATACACATGAGGTTGTGATTCGAGTCAAATCGTTTAGAGGTAAATTCCAATTTTCACAATGTCCATGATTCGAGTCACACATATCACTTTATTTGAATCAAATGACTTTTCATCTTTATCTTAGAGCTCTAACTTGTGATTCAAGTCATGCCTGATGAAACGACAAAAGAGCAGTTTGTTAGGCTATAAAAGGAACACTATCATGGATAAAAACTCTAAATTTATTTAATAATGAAGTGTCTTAATGATACATTTCTAAATAGCTTAAGCGAATACATGACAACTCAAGTTGCGAAAGAGATACAAGCACGTGAATATTTGAGTAATAAGCAAATTACAAATAAGGGAACAAACTATAACACATACACTCAAATTGACAAAAACATCAAAACAAAGAATACGATACCATATGGTAATGTGAGTGCACTTTCAGTCTCTCCTTTTTATCTATGGTGAATTTGGAGATATTATTGTTGATCAATTTATATGAGCGATTATTTAGAGTTTGAAAATGGAATAAATTTGGTGAATTTCCTTAGCGCACTACAGATGTGCGTTCAACACATCGCTTGAGCTCTAAAGCTCCCATGCATTAAACACTTAATGCGCGTGAATATTGATAATATCTCAATAACTTCTTCCCCTTTAACAAATATCAAATATAGAACAGAGAAGGAGGAAAAAATGCAACACCTAAGACCATGATAATATGAAATCCTAAAATAGAAACGTCACACTAGGGAACTAAACATACACCACAATAATTGCATATAATACCAATTACCGCACACAATGCAATTTAAGCAAAATGATCAAGATAAAGATAGCATTTTAGAATCAGAGAGATACCACAAAATACATGACTAAAACTTGTCACACGATACATAATCAAAACATAGAGTCAATATCACAAAACAGTCAGTCAATCCAAAATGACAATAATAAACCAAAATGCAAATGTTATGATATGACATGCATTGAAAGAAAAAGAAAATCAGGATAAGTTAGTTGCAACGTCAGTAGGAGGGCGGCTATTATAGGATCTTAAGTTGCACAAATAAACTCTAGATCAAGCTATGAAGGATCAAGAGGAAAAATAAAAATGGAACTACCAAGATGTTCAACAACACCTTTCACATATTCCACTTGAGCCAGGACTCGAGCTTCACTTGCTTTTATCTCGGCCTTGATTTCTTCCTTAAACTTCTCCCGGCCCTCTTCAGTTTCCTCTTAATGGTACATTTCTAAATAGCATGTGCGAATACAATACACTTTAAGTTGCAAAAGAGATACAAGCACACATATATTTGAATAATAAGCAAATTAAAAATGCACAAACAAACTATAACACATACACTCAAATTGACAAAAACATCAAAACAAAGAATACTCTATCATATGATAAAATTAACACTGATTGATTTTTTTTTAAATCCGATGAAATCATAGTTTTTTGAAAAAATCATTAAAAATTCAAGAAATTCCCTAAAAATCCGGTAAAAACTCAATTATTTCCCAAAAATCTAGGAAATAAACAATATTTTTAAAAACATCAAAAAACAAAGGGTATTATGAAATCTAGGAAATAAACAATATTTTTAAAAACATCAAAAAACAAATGGTATTATGATAAAAACACTGCAATTGAGGGAGTGTCAGGTATGAGTTGGGGTGACAGGATAAAATCTCCATTTTACAGATGGAGTATAGGGTCAGGTGAGAATATTTCACTTTATACCCCTATTTAAAAATAATTTTAAAATAAAATAAAAAATTCTTCCTCATTTTCTTTTCCTTTTCTTCTAAACTTCTCCATCCAAACAAATAGTAAAAAAGTTCATTTAAAATGAAAAAGTTCTTCCTCGCTTCCTTTTCCTTTCCTTCTAAACTTCCCTATCCAAATAAATATTATTTCAGCATCAGTATGGTTGATTCCATTTATGAAATACTATTTTTGCAAGTCTTTCTATGAAAAAACACAAGTTTACAACAGTAATTTGTGTAATGGGCACTGAACTACTAAATGCTAAAGGTAGTTTCACTCCAACTAGTTTGTAACTGAAGTCTAGATACCAACCGAGTTTGTTTGCAAATAGGCATAACTACTCATCTATTTTGTCATGTAAAATAAAAACACGAAACACCAAATCCTGCATCACTGATATATTTAGCACTTTAGTGGATTATTTCCTTCTATTCATGAATAAAATACAGATAAGTTGGATATTGATGCTCTGAATTCACATTTTTTTGTATCAAAGTTCTGAATCCTATAAGACCATATAATACAAAAGTCAGTGTCAAACTGATAAGACTCGCCTGAGCAAATACAGCATTTATATCAGGTGACAAAAATAGGATTACTTAGCTCACATTTTAACACCGGGAGGAGATTAAGAACAGACTCCAAATTTCACAATTATTCAACTAGAAGCTAAATCCGCAATACAAGATGCAATTCTCAAATTCATATAGTACATGGCACACAAAATCTCCCAAAAGAATTGGACAAAAAATCCTTACATGATAGTATTTGATCTATATAAGGTGTTACCAGTCAAATAATTTATTGAGGACCTGAGGTTGTGATGTAAAAATTACTGATCTAACGCCTGATACATGCTCTGCATAATCATTTGCTTTCAGCATCATACAAATCCGTTCTGGGTATTGCTATTAAGGAGAAACATGATAAGAAAATATAGATTGACTAAAAAACAAGTCGATGGACTCATGAATTTGGCCAATTACAAGGTCAAAATTCTGAGTTAGCAACTTACAATTTATGAAATTTATTTCTTGTTATAGAACTCGGAAAGGAAATATAGATATAAATTTGACAAGACTAGACAACATGTGAGTGGGAAATGAAATGCTTTCTACGTGTATATCTAGCCATTTATTAGTTATTGTATTCTACAGTTTGTTACCTTTCAAAATCCAAAAATTAATGAAGAATGAGCATCTTTTAGTATCACTCTGGCTTGCATATGCCCTAATTACTGTCATAACTCATTTAGGGTTAGTTGTGGCAATGATAATTTCAACATTCATAAACTGATCTTGAACTCCAACTACTTCTGTCTACATAAATAATATCATGACTTTGACTTCAAGTAAAGGGCAATGTATGAGTAATGCATAAAAGTGAAAATGCCAAACTAACCACTTTATTTGTCCATCATTGGTTGGAGTATTCCCTTTTTACAATACTAATGGACTAGTTAGCAGTCCTGAATATCAAAATCCTTAACACCCTAACTGATCTTAACCCTTCAACTAACTCCTCTAAAGAATAATTATAGCATTATAACCGTAATGAATGAAGATTAATTGAAACTGGAAACAACCGTATCGAAAATCAATAAACATCAGTCATTGTTAGTAATATCTAGTAAACAACAACAACAACCAAGCCTTATCCCACTAAGTGGGGTTTGTGATATCTAGTTAACATATAAAATTATTTTGTGAAGGAATTCAAAGAAAGATACATAAGCTGTGATTCTAAGCCCCTTCTTAACAACCAACTTTAGACTAAAGTTAATGCTTCATTGAATATAGTGAATCCAGTTTAACATCAGAAAAACTACTCCCCACACCAGAATTTTAGTACCTGATCAGTTTGCACTTATTTCTTGACTTTATTTCCTGTATTCATTTTCGATTACAAAAGTACTACCTGGCTTTCCCTTTGTTTTCCATTTTCAAAGTTTAGTATGACAAACTGTAAAATATTATTCTGTTTTTTGTTCATCATGTGCTACAAGAAAACTTTGAAAACAAGAAACAAAGTGACAAGATAAATGCAAAATAAAAGTAGAAAATATTTTCTCAGAACAAATGGGCCTTTAGGTGTCTCAAAAATATTATGGGATGGGTGCTCCTACTTTTGGTGCCTAGCATTGACACTGACCAAATAAGATGAGGTCAGATCAGAGCCCTATCATGTTATTTCCCCTTTCACTGTCTACTCGCAAAAACCAACAAAGCAAAAGTTAACAAGTATAACATGTCCAACCTCTAGTAGGCTCAGAGAAGCAATTCAAACTCTAGTTAGTAAACAAAAAACAGCCACTCAAAATCCCAAAATGCAAAAGATTAGGGTAAGACCTAATTGGATTAACTTATTAGAGCGGCATGAGCACTACCTGTAAGACTGTTAAGAGAGGTTACGAAAACAATTTATGATAGTTTTTAGATTATGAACATAAGCTCTCTAATATAGCTATGAAAATTGTTTATAAATTCTATAAAAAACAGTTTGACTTTATAGCTTAAACATAAACACTTGTATGATAACCGCATATGCTATAAACACTTCATTGAGTCATTCAATTTAGTGCATTTACACAATCAAACAATGTTAGAATCATTTAAACTAAAATACTATGCCCCCCAAACTATCCTCAAATCTACAAACATATTTCGAAATCCTACAAAAAAAAAAAAAACTCTAAATATCAGTTTCTATACTCTATTCAATAATCTCAAGCATGCAATGACCAAAATCAAGTTACACTAACATCACAACATCTTCAGCAAAACTAAACTACCAAGAAAAGCACATGCAAAATTCTTATGCAACCATACTATACCATTGAATCATAGAAATATCACAATCAAATAGAATTTACAGAAAAAGGATACACCAGATAGCCTCCATGAACAAAAGCCCCAACCAACACAGCAGTAAACAAACGATCTCTCAAAACAGGTTTACTCCGCAGCGACAAACGAACTGAAATTATAAATATAAAAAAATAAAAACAGAAATCAATTAATGAATGAATAAACAATAAATATTTGAATGAAAGGGTATAAAAATGAAGAAACAAACTTAGAGGAAGAACAGGGGCATATATGAGAGGCAAAAGGAACTTGATAGGAGCTCCATTGTTCTTCTTTCTTATAACAGGTTCTCTGTAGCAGTTAAGAAAGAGAAAACGTGAAAAAGTTAATCATAGAGATGAATAAGAAAAATGAACAATTGATGAATGGAAGAGCAAATATTACTGGTTGAAAGGATCGAACGGCGACGACGACGACGACTGCGGCGGCGGCGCCATGGGTTTGGTGTGATCGAGATCGAGATCGAGATCGAGAGTTGTTGATGCGAGGTGGTTTTTCCCGATACAATGAAAAACAGCGGTGGCTTTCTTCTCTCTTTGTAAAAAAATAACTAAAATATTATTGATGAATCTATATTATACTATTAGATTTTAAAAATGAATTAAATAAAAATATTTTTATAAATGAGAAAAATAATTAAAAAGAAATAGATTACTCTTTTATTTGATAGCACCATAAATAATAGTAGTGGTACTCAGTCAATTTCTTACATGCATATGCCTAAAATTCATTCTAACTCTAATATGATTACTTGTAATAAGGTAGAATTGATTATACTTTATATTTAGGGAGAATATAGAAATTGAATGATCTAGAAAGGGGTTGAGTATCAAAATTATATTCAATTAAAGATAGTTGAGATTTTGTAAAACATATGATCGGATGAATATCGATTAAGAGATTTAATAATTGATTATTATGATTGCAGAGTTGATAATTGATTAATTTTAATGGACTAATAATTATGTCATGTAAAAAAACTCTTATAAATGATTAAAATGAGTCTCTAACCCATTAGCTAGCCATCAGAACATTTTTTGTTGATTTAACAAAATAAGAGAGGCTTTCCGATCATTTGAGTGTGTGTGGGGGGATTTGCCTTAGTAAAATCAAGAGCTAGTCTTATACCTTTACAGACACAGATCACTCGACACAGACACGATGAACTTTCACACTTTCTCTCTTTCACAAATTTGAAGCTTTTGGTTCCTTGCTACATTATCTTTGACTTTAGCACTTCACTTGAATCTTGAATCTTCTCCTTGATGAGACTTGAGATAACTCTTCTTGATAAACACCTTCATCAGACACACAACTTGATTATAGGTCTTCACTAACTTCACTGAACACCATTTAACATTAGGTGTTGTCTTTCAAAGATGAGCTTTGATATCTTGATCTCCAAGAATCATAACTTGATCACCGCATCAAATGACGACTTCACCACATAGAATTTGTCATGTTAAAAACTTGATGGACTTGATCAACACTTTTGATGAAGACGTCATAGAGTGTTGTCATCACCAAAAACAAATAGATTGTTGCATGTGTCATACATGTAAACACATAGACCCACATTCTTCCCATTTTTTATGATGCAACTTATCTTCCAAGGAGATGGACAAAACAAGAAAATAAAGGTGATAGATTAAAGTGTACCCTACTTCCCTTGAGAGTATACTTATCTCCCTTTGGTATTATAAAAAATGTGGGAAAACGGTAAACATATATGGCAGGAATTTAAGCACATAGATCACCAAAGCATGCTTAAGCATTAAAAAACTATCAAAAAATACTTCATTAATTAAAAAAGAAAATTCAAGTACAAAAGGAAAACAATATAACAGGCAACTAACAAGCAAAAGGGTGAAAACTACTCTGAGTCCTCATCATCAGTGAACAACCTTAGTGGCACTTGAATATGAGCAAGCTTCCTAGCCAGATAGGTGATCTTTTGGATGTCCCTTTTCTGCTCGTTTAGAATGTCTTTGATGAGAGCATTGGATGAAAAAGACTAAGGGATATCAAAATCAAAATCTTCCAGATTTGAAGGGATTGCTTGATGGGATGCTTGTTGATGAGCTTGACGCCATTGAAATGGTCTTCTAGCTCCAAGAGACTTTTGAGATTGCACTCTTTCATTGATCTCAACTCTAATTAGGCCTACCGCGACATTTCCTATTCCTACGGAGTTATCCACGGATTCCTCATCCTCAACATTAAAGTAAAAAATGCTCCAAGACTTTTGATACTAAGTGATCATATAGTACCCACGTTGGTCCCTTTATTTTGATCTCCATCATGTGATGGATCACTACACTGACCTAGTTTGTCTCATTTTTGTTGGCCAATGACCAGATCATGACCACGTCAGCTTTAGACAATTGTCCCAAATTGTGTTTTCTAGGGAGAGGGTGTGGTTTACCTCATAGTGAATTAGTTTAATATTTAAGATCACACTGGCCACAAGAAAAGGTAATAGAATGTAAGAGGTCGGATCATGCAGTAAGTGTTGAAAGAGTATTGTGGTGTACTTTTCGTTTATATCGTATCCACAGGGATTATTGCGATATCACCGCCGTTCTATAGCCTATTTTGTCGTGAGTTAATGTTACTTTAAGTTTGGGTTTGCAAAAGATCATTCAACACTTTTAGTAGCAAAGAGTAAAGTAATGAAAGTTCTAAGTTAAAGAAAATGTATCAAGATTCAATTTTATCGACCTAAATTTGTATGTTTCCTTATAAATATATGCTTATGAACTTGCTAACGATCAATATAATTACGTATCGACACCTATATCGTCCGTGTCCGCAACGATATAGCTAGATTTACCGTATTGTTTAACCGACGATTTCTCCACCGTTTGAACAATACAAATAACGTTTTAAAAACCGATACTTAGTAAACATCAAACTCTAAATCCATGTCTGCAATTTATAGTTTGAAAGATGATGAGTTAGGTCTAGATACAAACATTGATGTCTCAAACATTTATACCAAAGAAAAAGCTTTAATAAACAAACTAAACCATCTATATTGATCATCACTTGTTCATACACATATATTCACAAGAAAAACATACAAAAGGCTAGGAAGATTACATCTTATCTTGATACAAAAGGGGTTTAGCTATCCATGAGAATGGTAGCTTGCTCAAGAAGTGAAGGATGAATATCAACAAGCATCAAAGGCGATTAATCGACGATCAAAGCTTCCAATCTTCAACTCTTAGTTTGCTACAGTGATTAGGGTTTATGAGCTCTTAAGAAAAATGTCAAGTCCCTTCCAAAAATCAGAATTACTCTTTATATAGTAAAACCATTTTCTGTCCAGGGCGCGTCGCGCCCTCCAGCGCGCTTCGCGCCAATACACTTAAGAAATTTAAACCGCCCATGCGCGTGACGCGCGCAACTCTCTGCTTTGAAGCTCCAAAATATCTTGCCCAGGGCGCGACGCGCCCACATCTCCGCGCGACGCGCGCTAACCTCTGCCCATCACTCTTCAATCAAGGCCAAAACAAGCTCCAAACTTCCCCAAAATTGGCTAAAACCTACAAAATCATAACTAAAACACATATTAACATAAAATGAAAGCTTAATATTATAAACTATAAATAATTATCTAAAACTTCAAGGAATTGTACGAATATCCGATAAAAACGGTCGAAAGGTGCCATTAATTAAACTAAATATAAACACAATTTGGCACCTAACAACTCTCCCCAACTTAAACTCTTGTTTGTCCTCAAACAAAACAATGATAAATTACCGGGAACACAAAATATCACAAATGAAACAACAAGGTAGAAACAAGAACAATTGAATGGTTCAAATTCCAAAAGTACACAAAGATCAATCCTTACCAGTTTTCATCAAAGTACCATGATAACAATGCTAATCCTATATACAAATTCTATGTCAGAAATTCCACAAAGCAAAAGAAGTTCAAGAATGAATCACACCTACATATTTCTCTACTGAGAGAACAAAAATGGAGGATCCTAACACTCACCAGACAATGACGCAAACATACCGAATTAATTATAAACTCATCTAAGCACAAGACATATAAAAAGTGTATAAGCATGAATCACTAAGGACTTTCGGGTTGTAGCTTGGCTTGGTTAACAAGGAAGTGTCATATCTCACGGCCATTGAATCGAAAGTGTCAAAACCTAAGAGAGCATTCAAATTCAATTTTCACAACCTAAACAACCAAGTTCACCACATTATTCATTACTTGCTCAAGGGTCACAAAATTCTTTTCATTCTTTCTTTTTTTTTTTTATTTCATATATTTTTTTTCTTTATTATATACATAAATATATATACCCCTTGAGCACTATCTTTTGATTTATCCTCACCAATGTACACCTTTATTTTATTCTCCCCAACTTGTATATTACCAAGACATCACTAAGAATGCTCCCTATTCTAAGGCAAAAAGGAATCAATCCTTACCATATCAAATGGAAACAGTTCAAGGTAGAAAGAAAAGAAAGTCATCAAGATTCTATCAAAAATCGGTATAGAGATCTATATACAACATAAGCTTAACCGATAAGAATCTTGGCAAACGGCTCAAAGTGGTTAGCAAAAACTCACACACTCACCGGGTAGGTTACATTTGGATTGGAAGTTTTTCTCATAGTGCAGAACAAAACGCCTTGATCACTTTCATGCTTAACACAATTTAATAATAATGCAAGATTAATCATAATAAAAACGAGTTAAAACGCACATTGCTGGTATCCAGCACAATTTATATATATACACAGTGGAAAGTCTCCTCACAACTACAGCTAGGCTAAAGTGATTCACAATTGAACTAATTTTATCCACAGAAATTAATGACAACTAATTTGTACAATTAAAAGCATCAGAATCAAAGGTACTTGATAAATAAAACGATAAAGGATGTACCTTGCGCGTACAGTTTTCAACTTATATCATCACCACTCAAATTGTGTTGCATCATCCAAATTCATCGTGGCAACAAAAATTCGTGTTCCAGCTAATTAATCATCAGGACAACTTATCAAAACCATTATTTCTAAAATATAAACACTAAAATAAAATAAAACTACTTAAAAATAAATAAATGCAAAAATAAAATAAACTGAACTTATATAAAATAAAAACCACACCAAACGATGTTAACTATCCATAGGCGTAAACTTAGCCTTTCAAAGTACCTCATCCAAAAGGATGGAACAAAATTATAAACATTAAAAACAAAGTAACTAAAAATTGTTCTAACATAAAACTAAAAACAATAAAAATAAAACAGTAAAACAAAACTACTCCTCATCAGAAGTATCCTCATCAGCATCAGCCATCCCCTCCTCAGGATCTGGCCTGCCCTCAGGCCATGAAGCATAAGCAGATAAATCATCCCTGGAACCAACAGGCTGCTGCAGAGAAAGCTGTCGGATAGAATCCTGCAAAAACATAAACGCTCTCTGATGCGCCATATGCATCTGATAGTTCCAATCACTTGCATCACCATACTGAGGACCAGCAGGCGGTGCAGCAGCAACCGGAACAGCTTGAGAAGCATCGGGAAGGTTAGATGTATTATCAGCAACACCAAAAGGACAACCTCCAGGCAAACAGTACCTGTTAGCAAAAATATCATCTATAACACCATCCATGGGAATCATACCACCAGGTGGAAACCGGACATCAGCCTTCCTGCACAAACCCATTATTAAACCAGGAAAAATCAACCTACATTTCACCCCATCTCCATGAAGAGTCCCATTCAGGGCGACTCTTTTCAGCTCGTTTGCCACAATCCTGGACACATCAATGTTATCACCATTCAAAATACCCTGAACCAAACCTGCCGTATCAATGGTGAGGGAGGAAGTGTGACTCCGTGGCCTAATGTTGTAAAGGACCACCGAAGTCACCAACTGAGCCTCCTCCGTCAACTGACTACGAGTAAAAGTCTTTGGCAGCCCAGCTTTAGTCAGAGTATAGGTGAAACCAGTCCTGCAAATCCTCTCCCTAATACTCTCCACGTCCCAGTTTCCTCTATTCAACCTGGGATGGTACTGGCACTCTTCTACCAAAGCAAGAGGGTTATCCAGAAAATCAAAAATAGCCTCTTTGCTAAAATCAATGGCCTTACCTCTCACCCATGTTTTAAACGGGTAAGCTTCAGTACCTGACCAACCGCTCGGAGGCAAGGCGTTTGCGTAGAATTCTCTGACAATTTCCACCTGATAGAATTTTGGTGGAGTGAACAACTTGTCCCAGCATGTTTCAGACAAAGCAGTCCACGCCCTTTGGAAGAGGCCGTGGTCAATAGGAACCACAGTTCGTTCACTCCACACAACTCGGCTTTCAAGCTCATGGTACCTCGCCTCTTGCTCCGGACCTAGAAACTTCGTCCGATCAAACCTGCCAGCTTGTGAGGAAGATCCCTCACCAGAACCAGTCTTCTTTCTCTTTAAAAAGGGTGCCATTCCTGCACAAATTCAAATCAAACCAAAACACACAAAAATTGAAACAAAGTTAGCATAACCTCTATTTTAATAGCCTACATCAATCACTCACATTCATCATCAACCACAAAACAGACCCTATACAAATTCACAGTATGGGTGGGCCCAAACAAAATTATTTTTTTTTCAAAAATAAACACAGCGCGCGACGCGCGAAGACTCGGCGCGACGCGCCCTCATCTCTTCCTGGAAGGGGTCCTTGAGTTCACATAGCGCGCGACGCGCGCTTATGGGTGCGACGCGCGCTACACCAGAAACAGCAGAAAAACTGCATTGTTTCAGCACGCCCAAAAATACCGGTAGATCGTTTCTGGCTCGACGACAACTCAAAAATCCCACCTGCACAAAGAACACAAATACAAGTGAATATATACAACTTGGGGTGCCTCCCAAGAGCGCTTTGTTTAACGTCGGTCGGCTCGACGGTCAAAGGCAATCAAGGATCGCCAAACGATAAAACGCAAGTTTCACGATTAAAATCGCTTCCTCGATAAACCTTCAACCTCTGACCATTTACTACTCACTCTTGGTTTGATTTTTGGTCCTCTATCACAATAGCCCCTTGGCTTCTCACTTCTTTGACCAAAAACGGTCCGGACCACTTCGACTTCAACTTTCCCGGAAAAAGTCTTAACCGGGAATTGAAGAGTAAAACTAATTGCCCTACCTTAAATTCCTTCATTCTAACCTTACTATCATGATAGAATTTGGTTTTTTCTTTGTAAATTGAATTAGACTTATAGGCATGCAATCTCATCTCTTCCAACTCATTTAATTGGATTTTTCTTCTCTCTCCACACAACTTGTGGTCAAAATTCAAAAGCTTCAAGCCCCAATATGCCTTATGCTCTAGTTCTACGGGAAGGTGACAACTTTTACCATACACCATTTGGAATGGTGTAAGACCGATCGGTGCTTTGAAAGCGGTCCGATACGCCCACAAGGTGTCATCTAACTTCATTGACCAATCCTTCCTAGAGCTAGACACAGTTTTCTCAAGAATTCTCTTAATTTCTCTATTGGTCCTCTCAACTTGCCCATTAGTTTGTGGATGATATGGAGTAGCTACCTTGTGTTTTACTCCATATTGCTCCAACACTTTTTCAAGCGGGGCATTACAGAAATGAGATCCACCATCACTAATTAACACTCTTGGCGAGCCAAACCGCGAAAATATATTTTTCTTCAAAAACTTTATCACGGTCTTACCATCCGCTTTGGGTGAAGCAATCGCTTCCACCCACTTAGACACGTAATCCACAGCTACCAAGATGTATTCATTTGACATAGAGGAAGGGAATGGTCCGACAAAGTCAATGCCCCAACAATCAAATACCTCTACTTCTACAATACTTTGGAGGGGCATTTCCTCTCTTTTCCCAATTCCACCAGTTCTTTGACAACTGTCGCATGAGGCAACATGGTGGTAAGCATCTTTGAACAAAGTAGGCCACCAAAATCCCGATTGAAGGACTTTTGTGGCCGTACGCAAACCATTGAAATGACCACCATAAGGCGAATTGTGGCAATGCCACAAAATGCTTTTTGTCTCCTCATCCGCGACACATCTTCTTAAAAGATTGTCACTACTCAACTTAAACAAGTGAGGGTCATCCCAAACACAAAAATTAGCATCGTTTAAAAACTTTTTTCTTTGATTCCAAGTTAGATCCTCCGGTATCCAGCCAAATGCTTTGTGATTAGCCATATCTGCGAACCAGGGTCTAACTTCTTGTACCATGTACAGTTTTTCATCGGGGAATTCTTCCCTCACTTCTTTTTCATTGTTTGTCACCTCGGTATTCACTAACCGAGACAAATGATCCGCAATCAAATTTTCTGTACCTTTCTTATCTTTCACTTCAAGATCAAATTCTTGAAGCAAAAGAATCCACCGAATAAGCCTCTGTTTTGAATCAGGCTTGGTGAGAAGATATTTGATTGCGGCATGATCAGTATAACACACCACTTTAGAACCAATGAGGTAAGAACGAAACTTTTCCAATGCAAATACAATTGCGAGCAATTCTTTTTCGGTAGTGGCATAGTTAACCTGTGCCTCATTTAAAACTTTGCTTGCATAATGTATAGCATGAAATTGTTTGTTCTTCCTTTGGCCTAAAACCGCACCAACCGCATAGTCACTCGCATCGCACATGAGTTCAAACTCAAGCGACCAATTAGGAGCGACAATTATGGGTGTGGTAGTCAAATTTGCTTTAAGTTCTAGGAAAGCTTTTAGACATGATTCATCAAAATTAAATTCCATACCTTTATTGAGCAAATTACTCAAAGGCTTTGCGACCTTGGAGAAATCCTTGATGAATCTTCTATAGAACCCAGCATGTCCCAAAAAGCTCCTTATGCCTTTCACATTCACCGGAGGGGGAAGCTTTTCAATAACTTCAATTTTTGCCGGATCGACCTCAAGCCCCTTTGAAGATACCTTGTGGCCAAGAACAATCCCATCCGTCACCATGAAAGTGCATTTCTCCCAGTTGAGAACCAAATTTGTTTCAATACATCTTTCCATCACCACATCAAGGTTTTTCAAGCACAAGTCAAATGACGACCCGTACACAGAAAAATCATCCATGAACACCTCGATGCTTTTCTCGATCAAATCTGAGAAGATAGCTTGCACGCACCTTTGAAATGTTGCAGGAGCATTACATAGTACAAATGGCATTCTTCGGTATGCGAAAACACCAAAAGGACATGTAAAAGCAGTTTTCTTGTGGTCCGCCGGATTCACTGATATTTGATTGTATCCTGAATAACCATCCAAGAAACAATAGAAATTTCTTCCGGCTAACCTCTCTAACATTTGATCCATAAAAGGTAATGGAAAGTGATCTTTTCTTGTTGCTTGGTTCAACCTCCTATAATCAATACACATACGCCACCCGGTCACCGTTCTCGAAGGAATCAACTCGTTCTTCTCATTTCTCACAACCGTCAATCCACCCTTCTTAGGAACCACATGCACCGGGCTCACCCATTCGCTATCGGAGATGGGATAAATCATCCCCGCCTCTAATAACTTCACAACCTCTTTTCTAACCACTTCTTTCATGGTTGGATTCAATCGCCTTTGAGGTTGTGCCACGGGCCGAAAATCATCTTCTAACATAATCTTATGCATACAATAGGTCGGACTAATACCCTTCAAGTCGGATAAAACCCATCCTATTGCTTCTTGATTCTTTGTCAACACTTCCTTCAATCGATGCTCTTCCTTGTTAGACAAACCACTATTAATGATAACCGGCTTAGTAGAATTGTCACCGAGAAACACGTATTTCAAGTGAGACGGTAACACATTCAACTCCACCTTTTGCTCTTCAACTTTAGGTTCATCCTTCAACTCTTCAATTTGAGTTTCAAATGGATTCATCTCATCACAAGCCTCTAAATTTCTCAAGCAATGTTCAATTTCCTTCTCTTGATCTTTGGTGAGAACTTCAAGAGCTTCCATTAAAGTCTTCTCAAGAGGATTCGACAAGTGCATTTGATTCTCCACTTTCATAATAGCCCTTTCGGTAGCATCGATTCTAAAACAATCATCATCATCACTCGGATGCTTGATGGCTTCAAAGAGATCAAGACATAATTCTTCATCTTGGTACCTTAATTTCATTAAGCCATCATCAATATCTATCATCATTCGGGCCGTCTTCATAAAAGGCCTCCCTAAGATCAATGGAATCTCAGGATCTTCTTCCATGGCTATGACAATAAAATCAACAGGATACCAAAATTTGTCAACCTTGACAAGCAAGACTTCCGCAACTCCATGAGGATGAGCTGTGGATTTATCCGCTAATGATAACGTCATTCTTGTCGGCTTCAAATCGTTGATTCCTAATCTTCTCACCATAGACAATGGGATCAAATTAATGCTAGAACCGGTATCTACCAAACCTTTGCCTATGTGAACATTTCCAATAGACACCGGTAAGGTTACCCGCCCAGGATCATTTGATTTTATCGGAGTAGTGCGTTGAATTAACGCATTACAACAAGAGCTCACCGTTACTACCTCCGGATCCAAGAATCTTCTCTTCTTAGTGATGATGTCTTTGATGAATTTTGCATACATCGGCATTTGCTCTAATGCCTCGGAAAAAGGAACATTGATTTGCAACTTGCTAAAGATGTCCAAGAACCGAGCATAGTGCTTTGCATCTTCTTTCTTTGACGGACCGGGAGGGTAAGGTAATTTCTTCACTTGTATAGAATCATCCACCTTCTTCTTTCCCTTCTCACTCACACTCAATTTTTTTCTCTCTTTTTCTACAACTTTCTCAAGAGTTTCTTTTTCCACTAATTCTTTCTCTTTCTCATTTTCAACTAAATCACCCTCAACATTTTTTTCTACTTCAATCACCCTATCTTTTTCACTCTCAACAATTTCCTCTTCAACTATCTCTCCTACACCCATATCAATATTTCTACCGCTACGAGTTAGAATTGACTTACAATGCTCACGAGGATTTTCTTGTGTAGTAGCCGGAAAAGGACCTTTGTTTTGATCGGCAAGTTGCTTTGACAATTGCCCGACTTGAGTTTCAAGATTCTTTATGGCGGCATCCGTACTCTTTTGGCTTGCAATTTGCAATTGCATGAATTGGCTAAGAGTGTCCTCTATTGAAAGCTTTGATTGTTGAGGTTGTTGGTTGTAACCACCTTGATAAGGATTTTGACGATTCGATGGACCCGCTTCCGGCCTCCATCCTTGTTGATAACCTTGATTACCTCTTTGTTGGTAACCTTGGTTATTGTTGTAAGGTTGTTGTTGTTGTCTCCCACCATATCCTTGATTAGGATTAGACACATAATTCACCTCTTCACTCGGTGGAGGACAAAAACCTGTTTGATGGTCACACCTACACAATTCACAACACATCACATGTTGATTTTTAGAAGGGCTCCCATTTATCTCTTTGATTTGTTGAGGGAGTTTTGACATTTGTTGAGTGAGCAATTCTACTTGTTGTGTCAATAACTTGTTTTGAGCAAGTATTGCATCACTAGTATTCAATTCAAGAACTCCCGGTTTTCTTTGCGATGCACTACGGTTGTGTTGCCCTTGATGATCATTCAAAGCCATCCTATCAATGATAGCAATTGCTTCTGGCGCAGTTTTTGACATCAACGAACCACCCGCGGTAGCGTCTAAAAGAGTTTTTGGTTGAGGTTGGAGTCCATTTCTAAAGATATGGATTTGAGACAATTCATCAAACCCATGACCTTTGCATTTTCTAACCATGGACTTGAACCTCTCCCATGCTTCATTGAGAGATTCATTCGAACCTTGAGAGAACACCGCAATAGAAGTTTTCGCTTCCATGAACCTATTATGAGGAAAGAACCGATCCAAGAACTTCTCTTCTAACTCGTTCCAATTTGTCATGACATTATTTGGTTGATCAAGGTATCATTCCTTAGCTTTTCCAATTAAGGAATGAGGAAAGAGTCTCCTGAACACCTGTTCTTCTTGGTCTTCCGGAGCACCAATTGTTCCGGCGATCTCGTAGAACTTTGTTAGATGAGTAAATGGATCCTCGTGATCTGCCCCTGTGAACGGATTTTGGTATAATAATTGAAGTAACCCCGTTTTCATCTCGGAGTTTCTTCCATTGGCTTGATCACGAGCAAATTGTGCATTGAGTCGAGGGCTATTAACACAAGGCCCTCGAGCTGGAACATTAGGATCCGCAGCCATTTCTTCCTCAACCAAGTTTTCAACCGGAGTTGAAAAATAAGATGCTTCTTGTTGTTGTCTTCTTTCCCTAGCTAGTTGTCTCCTCTTACGAGTTTTGCTATTCTCTCTACGAGCAGTCCTCTCAATCTCAGGATCAAAAAGGAGTTGATCTGCAGGTATACGTCCTCGCATAAACTGTAATCTGAAAAACTAACCAAGCAAATTAACAAACACAAGTAAAATAAATTTAGAAACAAGATATTAATTATAAGACTCAATACAAAACAAACTATTGCAATGCTTGCAATATCTAAACAACAATCCCCGGCAACGGCGCCATTTTGTTGAAAGAGTATTGTGGTGTACTTTTCGTTTATATCGTATCCACAGGGATTATTGCGATATCACCGCCGTTCTATAGCCTATTTTGTCGTGAGTTAATGTTACTTTAAGTTTGGGTTTGCAAAAGATCATTCAACACTTTTAGTAGCAAAGAGTAAAGTAATGAAAGTTCTAAGTTAAAGAAAATGTATCAAGATTCAATTTCATCGACCTAAATTTGTATGTTTCCTTATAAATATATGCTTATGAACTTGCTAACGATCAATATAATTACGTATCGACACCTATATCGTCCGTGTCCGCAACGATATAGCTAGATTTACCGTATTGTTTAACCGACGATTTCTCCACCGTTTGAACAATACAAATAACGTTTTAAAAACCGATACTTAGTAAACATCAAACTCTAAATCCATGTCTGCAATTTATAGTTTGAAAGATGATGAGTTAGGTCTAGATACAAACATTGATGTCTCAAACATTTATACCAAAGAAAAAGCTTTAATAAACAAACTAAACCATCTATATTGATCATCACTTGTTCATACACATATATTCACAAGAAAAACATACAAAAGGCTAGGAAGATTACATCTTATCTTGATACAAAGGGGGTTTAGCTATCCATGAGAATGGTAGCTTGCTCAAGAAGTGAAGGATGAAGATCAACAAGCATCAAAGGCGATTAATCGACGATCAAAGCTTCCAATCTTCAACTCTTAGTTTGCTACAGTGATTAGGGTTTATGAGCTCTTAAGAAAAATGTCAAGTCCCTTCCAAAAATCAGAATTACTCTTTATATAGTAAAACCATTTTCTGTCCAGGGCGCGTCACGCCCTCCAGCGCGCTTCGCGCCAATACACTTAAGAAATTTAAACCGCCCATGCGCGTGACGCGCGCAACTCTCTGCTTTGAAGCTCCAAAATATCTTGCCCAGGGCGCGACGCGCCCACATCTCCGCGCGACGCGCGCTAACCTCTGCCCATCACTCTTCAATCAAGGCCAAAACAAGCTCCAAACTTCCCCAAAATTGGCTAAAACCTACAAAATCATAACTAAAACACATATTAACATAAAATGAAAGCTTAATATTATAAACTATAAATAATTATCTAAAACTTCAAGGAATTGTACGAATATCCGATAAAAACGGTCGAAAGGTGCCATTAATTAAACTAAATATAAACACAATTTGGCACCTAACAGTAAGGAAAAAAAGGCGGAAACAATAAAATCCTCACATTGATTAATCTCCAGGTAGTGAGGAATGGAACACAAAAGGTTTCATATTTCAAAAAACTTTTCAAGAGACAGAAAGATCGAATGCTTCTTGACTTTTTAGGTGATGACGCCATTTGCATATTTGAGGTTGGCGAAGAAAATTCTCATAAAAGTTGGATAAATATCCACAGACGCATCGCAAATGAAATATCTCAAATTTTCTTCTTAAAGTAATTTGAAGAACTTACAATCTTTGAAGACTCTTATCTGCATGAAGTAGGAAGGTAAGATTTCAATATTGGAGAAGTCTTGGTTGAATTTGACCTCTTACTTCGTAGTTGAAAAATATTCAAAGAAGTAAGATGGAGAAGAAGAGCTAGTGGAAGTTTCAATTCTCTTTTGTGCCATTGATTATGGATAAGTATTGGGAGTAGAACTCAAAAAGTAGAGCAAAAACACCCAGAGAAATAAGACGCAGAAGAAAAGATAAATGGATGGGATGATGAGAAATGAGGAAAGGATTACCTTATATAGCCACTAGATAATCTATTATTGCATGAGATAATCGATTATAGTGGTTGAGCATTTAAGTTTGGTTAATTTGGTTAATGAGGAAGCATATTGATCAATGATATAATCGATTATTCCTTAGGATTAATCGATTATATAGAGTGAAAATTTGAATTTAGAATTTTAAATATGCTCTAATCAATTACACCTAAGTTTAATCGATTATTCATGTATTTTAAGCTCTTTTTGCACCTTTTGGGCCTTAGGATGATAACTTTTGGCAGCCCCAAACTTCAGTAATGTAGCTTTTTGCTTGAATTGTTTTTAATTTTTGCTTTACATACTTGCTAAATGCTCAAATTATATTCACTGAGCATGAAAAGACCATCTGCCGTTCAATTTTCTTGGAGATTTTTATTAAATTTTTATCAAGTGTTTTACCTCAGAAACTCAAGAAATCTTGAGAAAACTCCCCCTTGGGAGGGAAAGACAAACCATTACCAAACATCCATCACTTGATATGAGAACAGGATAAACATCATCAAGAGTGGTGAAATCATCATGGATCTTCATACTCCCAAGATATTGGAACCATCACGACCGATGAGCACCACCATGAATGCCACCGAGCAGCCAGGCCAAACACAGTTGTTGAGCACTGCCATCAAAATTGTTAGACAACTTAATCAACCATCGTTGAATAGGCACCATCAATGCCATTAAGCTTGATCAAACAATATCAACAACAGCATACTTCTCTGTTATACTCGCAATATACACATGTTTTTGCATAAATTTATTAAATTTTCAATAAGCACCTTCAAAGTTGCAAAGCATTCCCCGCAAGACAAATCAAGTTTTCACCTTTGGTACCCTAATCTTTTTTGGTCCTGGTGCGTTATTTACTTTAAGGGGTATGGTGGTATTACCTTTATACCTTCTTAATTTAGCATATAAAAAAGGTACAAGATTACCAAGCTTGTTATCAAATTTGCATTTAAAGATCAGGTGGTTTGATTTCTTCTTATCATGTCAGATATTGATGAACGATTTATTAGGTTTATAATCTACGTCATTTTTATTAAAAGAAATCATTTAATTGGAAATAATTAAATGAAGCCTATCTTTAGTCTTAGTGAATTTCTCTAAGGTTTCATCCAAACATGTTACTTCATTTTTCAAGGAGTCACAAGATTCACATTTATCTGATCTTAAGGATTTACTTCTTATACTAGAAATTTCTTCACCAAGAATCTTATTGTTGTCTTCTAATAATGTTATATAATCCTTAAGATAAAAAATGTTCCTCTATAATTTTTTATTATCTTTATTGAAAAATAACGTTTGATTATGAGTTAAAGAAGTTACCTCAGTGTTATATTCTCTTGAAGCTTTGAGGCATACATAATCTTCTTGATTAGATTCCATTCTGTGAGAAAGCGTTTTATAAGAGTTTTTAATGTATCATCAAGTATATTCTTGAATCCATTTGAATCATTTCATGTTGATCAAATTGATTCTTGTTCTTCAATGCCTCTTCTTCACAAGATACTTGATATGAGTGATCTCTGAAAATTCTTCCAAAAAATGACTCTTCACAAACTCTTTTGGATTTATTTCCTTCATCATTTTTACTTTCAAAGATTCTTCTTGTTGAAGCTTCAAAGACTCGGATAGATGAAGTTTATTCACAAGTTCTACTACATGAGACTGCTTCATCATTATCATCAGATGACTCTTTGGATGATTGTTCATCTATCGAGATCGTTCGTTCGAAGGAAATTACTGGGGATGATTTCATCGTTTCTTCAAATGATCCTCTTGATGAATATTCTTCTAACGTTATCAAATTTATTCCTTCATAGTCAACTAATATCATATTTAATTTTCTAACTAGATTATATACAATGTTAACATAGTTAGGTTAGAGTGATTTACATATCTCAAAATTATTTAATCAAATAATATTAAGTAAACATGTTATCTCGTCAAGCATATTCGTTTCTCTTTTGAATATGGAATTTTTATTTAACACACCCTTTGGATCTTTCTTTCTCATATCCCTAAATTTTGAAGTTATAAGACCTGATTAAAGACCATTTCTAAGGAGAATTGTTGGGGGAGAATATGAGAATCTAATGGTCTAGAGGGGGGGGGGGGGGGGTTGTCGCACGCTCGCGAAAATGAACAGAGTCGCCACCAATATATTTATCCCATAAGGGAAAGGAATATCAGAAAACCTAATAAAGGAAGGAACAGGGTCTTGCGACCAGAGAATCTAGGAACGGGAGTCGGTTACGCAAGGGGAAGGTACTAGCACCCCTCACGCCCATCGTACTCGATGGTATCCACCTATGTTTGTTACTATCTAAAGGGTGTATAAATCTAAAGCTTAATGCAAACGGAATGCATGCAAATGAAAGAAAAGAAACACGGGGAAAATAAGGTTTTTAAATAGTTGTGCTCGCTTAGGCCCCGCGACCCAATGCCTACGTATCCTTTTCAGGAATCAGAGCGCCGTAGTTCGGCTCTTTAGTTTTTGTTTGTTTTTGTGTTTTTTAGTGGACGAAGTTACATTCGCACTCCGCTGCTCGACCTCTGGAGTCTTAAGCTGGGAATGGAGCGGAAATAACGTGTCCGATTAGGAGAAAGAATGCCCTGAAGGCAAGAGAAAGAATGCCTCGGAGGCAAGAGAGAGAAGAGAGTTTGAGCGTTTCGAGGAAATCCCTTAAGCAAGGGAAACTCGAGTTACTCTTTGGTTGGTGTTTTTTAGAAGTTGGGAACTTACGCCTGAATGGGACCCTTAAGCAAGGGAGCTCCAAGCACTCGAACATCCCTTAAGCAAGAGAAGTTACAAGCTTCCATTCCCTTTTTATTAGTCAAAGTATTTATTAGTCATTTTTTATGAGTTTTCTTGGTATTTTTTATGGGAGTTTATTCAAGTATTTGTTAGATGATTTAAAGTTGAAAAGGAAAAGAAACTAGCCTAAGTATGAAGGGAATTTCTACCTAATGTTATCATGGTTTCTACCTAAGGTTAGGAGTAAAAGAACATGAAAAATTAAAGTCATAATTAGAAGTCAATAGGTAAGTAACACAATGGTGCAAAAATTGAGTAAGGATACAATGGTACAAAATTATACACAAGCATGTAATGACAAGTCAAGAATATAGTACAAAAATGAACCAAAAGTACTACTATTTTTATATTGATTTTTTATGGGAGAAATTGAATTACAAAACAGGTAAAAGACTAAAACAAATAGCCTAAAACTACTATTTTTATGATTATTTTTATATGTCAAAAATTAGTATTAAAGGTCTAAAAACAACAAGAAAAATTAGCATTTTTATTACTAAAAGAAGTGACAAAAATCTAATTAAAATCTAAAAGAAAAAAATAAAATAAGGAAATAGGGGGTGCAATCCTGAATTACATGGTGCAGTAAGCAAGCGCCGGGCCCAGGGTGAAAGGCCCAGAAGAGGTATAGCAATAGATTGGCCCAAAGATCCTTTTTTTTTTTGTACAGAATACCAAAACCTGGTATGGGCCACATGGGGGTGTATGCAGCGAATGGCCCAAGGAGTTTGAATCACTGTTTTAATTTTTAATACTCGGTTTTATTCAAATGATATCAGATTTTGATGTTAATCAGCAATCAATGACAATTAATCAGACTTAAATCCTACCAACATTTTCCACTAATATCATTAACTTAATTAATTCAGTTTGTTAATTAAATAAAAAAAAAAGAAATTGAAGTGAACAAGAAAAGGGGATTAGGGTTATAGTTGTGACCTTCACGCTTCTTTCAGGACTTCGCTCTCCCTCTCTCAAGCGACGGCGCCGGAGTCTCCTCCGATTGATCTCTCCGTTCACCTCTCCGTCTCTTTCTCTCGCTTCGTTGATCTCTGATTCAAATTCTTCATCGAATGAATATGGACGATAATGATGATGGAGCGTCGTCATTGTTGTTGCGTTATAGTTGCGATGCGTGATGTTGATAAGAAATGGAAGATGAAGATGACGATGGGTGTTGAGATGTTGTCGTTGCAGAACGTGCGACTCAGAAGATCTTGAGAGGTCGAAGAATTCTCGGTGCTGATTCAAAGATGATGGATTGGCTTGAAGAAGATTGAAACTGATTGTTGAAGGAGACCAGATGGTAGACAATAAGGTATAACTTCACTCTTCCTTTGCTCCTCGATCTTCTTCGCAAACCACTCTTCTTCTTCTATAATCTTTGAACGATGTTGTGAGGCTTTCTGTGGATTTTTCTCTATTTGAAGGATTGAATGATTCTTCTTTTTGTTAATTTGATGAAGGTTGCAGAAAGTTGAGGTGAAGAAGATGATGATGATTGAAGGTGAATGGTGAATATGGCTCCGAGATGATGATGATGAATGGGCGTGGAGTGAGGGCTGTTATGGTGAGTTGAAGGGATCAAAGCAGAGTGAAAGGTGAGGGAGATGATGAATGAATGAAGAAGCAGAGCGGTGAAGGAGAGAATGGATGTGGTTCTGTTCAGCAGATGGAGAGTGAGGGAGATGGTGATGAAGTGAAGAGAACTTTGAAGATTGGAGGGAATTGATGGTTGATGAAGATTGAAGAAGATGAATTGGGTTTGTGTTAAAGGTGATTGAAAATGGTGAAGAAGCTGAGAAATTGGAAGTATGGTGGAGAAGATGAGGATTGAGAAAATGGTTCAGAGCTTCTGAATTGGAGGGAAATTCTATTATATAGAGGAGAGGGAATTTGATTCAGTTAGAGCTTGAATGATTGGAGCCCTTGGATTGAGAGAGTTTGTTATGTGATGAATGGAGGAGATTGAGTCTGATTAAGAGGTTAGTTACAAACAGTTTTTTTTTCTGTTATGTTAATTATGGACTGTTATGAGTTAGTTATGTTGATGAAAACAGTTAGTTACATGACAGTTGGGAAGTGGTTAAGGGCTTGTTTGGAAATGTTTGATAGTTATATGCTGTTGTAGGTTAGTACTTGGGAAGGATCATGGTAATGCAAAGAATCATGAGGTGCATGGGATTAATTTAATACCTAACTGTTATGCTGTTAGTTAATGTTAGGGGTGCTGGAAATTAGTTAGCTTTGGAATTGTGTATGGTTAATGAATGAGCTGCTGGTTTTTTATGGCAGGGACTGGTTTTTTTTTCTTTTTCCTTCAAATTCTGTTTTGAACTGATATGGAATGATGGGCTGGCTGAACCTGATTTAGAGCTGAACCTGTTTTGAACATTCTATTTTTGTGCAGGGGGAATTCTGGTTTTGCTTGATGTTTGGGGCTGAAGCGAATTTATCTTGCAGCGGGCCCGGTTCGACTTCAAGTGCAGGCTGCAGAGCATGAAGAAAAAGAAGAGGAGCTTGGGATTAGTTTATGATTTGTTTTTTTGCTGAAATTTTGTAATGAATATAGGATCCAATGGATTTGAACTTTGATTTTCTTTTGCATAACTGTAAGAATGCATGCTGCAATTATAATGGTTTTGTATTTGTGATAAGTTCCAAATAATGTTTGAATGCTCGTTTTCCTTCCATGCATTATTTGAATTTCAGATATTTTTTCCATTTGCAACTTGAATGAAGAAACCCAATTGGAATGATTCAAAACTCAATGATTTTGACCAAAAGTCCAAGTCTTTGCCAGTAGCTACTCAAGGCTTTCTCTCACTAATATGCGTTAATAACCAAATGAAATAACCAAGCATCGCGCCATAGCATAGTTCAAGCAACGCACCACATAACTATATCCAAACTCCATAAGAAAATTTTTCTTCATTAAATGAATATGGGAACAAACCCTGATCAAGTTGATGCCTCCAACCCATCACCGCTGATTTAATGAACCAAAATTATTCTTGATGAATAACTGCATGATATGTTAAATGACTTAGGGGAGAGATATGCAGATGGAATGTAAAGCCTAAGCCAGATATATATAAATTAGGATGGGCAAATTTTGGGGTGCAACAGGGGTGAATAGGCCATTCCTCTAAAAGCCATTCATAAAAAAGCGAAAGATATAAGAGGTTTTGTAAATCATATGATTGAATTAATATCACATTTAATTTAGATTGTCAGAAATCACAACAACTGAGAATAATGAAATTGCTTTAACAAGAAATTCAATAATTATGATGATTCAATTTCACATACATCTCAAATTAAATTTGATAAATTGTCTGATCAATCTATGAATAAAACTTTATGCAATCATAATCTCTAGAAATAACATAAAAAATAACTAGATTCATCACATGCCTAAGCTTATACAATAAATCATTATAGATAAAGTCTATCAACATGAAATCTATAAAGGCGATAAAGAACCTAAACATGCAAGCTATACAAAAATGTAAAGAGATATGGATAGAGAAATGTATACACGAGGTTTATACTGGTTCAACATCTTCGTCCTCACTTTGCAGTTATCATGTTTATAATGAAGGATCATCATTTGGTTGTGGAAGAGTTTGTTCCCGACTGCTATAGAAAAGAATGTTATAAAGCTTGTTATTCACAGTTCAAATGTCGAAGATTTGTAGATAAAAAATTGAGTTTGTTGATCTTCAACCCCCGCCTCTAAAACGACAACCTAGGAGACCAAAGAAGAAGCGAAACAAAGAGGGAGGAGAAATTGTTGTGAAATTGAAATGTTAAATCACATAAAAAAATTGATGTGTGGAAAAAATGACAACTAAACTAAATAAATTTCATAAAAAATAAATCTTCATACAATAAGACAACAACTTAACATGGCAGAAGAAGATAAAATACAATGAACACAATAAATTGTTTACCCAAAATTCGGTCAAACTATCTACTTTGGAGGAGAGAACAATTCTCTAATTCACAATACTTCCATAAGTTTTTACAAAATATTCTAAATGAGTTACAAGAAAATAGTCACTCAAATTCTCAAGAAAAACTCTATTTTTTAACCAAGTATTTTTCAATCTCTTCAACTCTCTGTATATGAATCACATAATCTAAATTGATTAGGAGTGTTTTCTAATATCCTTAGATATCTCCAAGAATTTTTCAAATTACAAGAACGCACTCTTAGAACTTTACCCTTATCTCTCTAAGATTACCAATTATATTCCTATATAATTATCTCTATCTTAAGCTATAAAGTTTTAAAGATTGTGAAAACAATGATAATAGAGATACATATTCATAACGGTTGAAATCCAACAAATCCATAATAACTATTAATAAGTCCAAAATATATGTATTCTCCTATAAAGAAGTTGGATACGAAAATTTTATTGAGTTGTTAGAAGTTAGATAGTATATAGGTATTCTACTTATTATCATCATTAAAAATTATCTATTTTTTAATATTAACTACTTATTTTATGTATCAGTCATTTTACATTAATTTTTCTTTAACATTTTTAATTTAAAAATAGTTTTATTTTATCAAACATAGTACGTGTTTTCAAAGTAACTTCATCTCTTTTACTTAAACATTTTTCACAGCTGCTACTCTTATTCATAGAGAGAATCAACTATATTAATATATTGCAATTTTGATATAGGAAAAAAGTTTAGCATATAAATATCTACAACAGATAAAATTTATTATTCACCCTTTTAAAATTAAGTGACAAGTGAAAGCAATGTTTTAGGACAATCCACCAATTCTATAATAATAATAATAATAATAATAATAATAATAATAATAATAATAATAATAATAATAATAATAATAATAATAATAATAATAATAATAATAATAATCTATAACTTTATGTAAAGAGAATACAGCACTTTTGGTCTGACCTATTTTCTATTCTATAACTACCCTTCTCTTAATTCATATTTTACCATTCAAATTGTCATACCCACCCCAAAATTTGCCCACACTTTTCAAAAATTCAAAACTATTTCAAAAAATTGGATTTTATAAAAACTCGGGTTCATTTACATTGACATCCTGGATTTTATAAATATTCGATTTGAATTCTATTTTAAAAATATATTAGTTTACTCTTAAAATTGCTTATATTTTAATAAATAGAAAATGCTGGCCGATATTTCATACACTTTCAATTGGCTTTTTATTTCAAATAAATAATATAGCTCAGTTGGTTAGGAAGTAAGACTTACATACAAAAGGTCATGGGTTCAATTTCCGCTTGGTGCATTTCCATCTTTTTAAACTTTTTTTAATCTTTTTTGCACCTGGACACAAGTACGACCAGATTCTTAATGTTGTGGATTCCACACTCTTCCTTTCTCACGAACAAATTTCTAACCAACACATATCAACAATCACCCATATTTTCTCACAATTTCTAACTCTCTCATTCATAATTTCATAAAACCTTTTTTTGCATACTCTTTCAAAAACCTTTTTTTTAATTATTTTTGGCCGATGATTTTATATGAGGCCGTCCGCTCTTTTATTTTTATTTTTTTAAAATTTATTTTAACCAGATGATGAATCCCTGATGGTCTTTTTTAAAACTAACATTTTAATCTCTTTTTCCACCACTAATTTTCCATTAACGGAACAAAATTTCAACCAATAACTGCTCATATAATCATCACGGTAGCATAGTATAAACTTGTATCATGTGTATACTTTCTCTTCATGTGGCTGTCACATTTTTTTATAAGATTTACAAGATTACATTAATTCTTTTGTGGATTATTTTTTTGTCAATTGCTATGGTTAAACGCAAATAAAAAGTTAATGAATAAAAGATTTTTATCACATTGATTTCTCCATTCAATTAGTAGCATGCTGATATTGATCTTAATGATGTTTGTTTTTTTTACATAAGTTATAACTTGTATTCATCATAATCATCACCATAAAATTTAATCCTCCAAGCTTACGGATCCCTCATCAAATAACGACACTATTGCACATAAAGAAAATAAGAAAATAATAAAAAATGAATCGCCTTGGTTTCTATTGTTGTTGATTGGTTTTAGCTGGCAGGTTCTTGCTGAAACACAAATCAAGAACAGAAAATCAGAACTAAAGTGCAGATCCAAACTTTCACCATGAAGGAATTCGGATCCGATGGGCAAATGGATCGCACCACGTAATCCGGTCAACCACCATCTCACAAGTCACGCCCAGCACACAACCGCCCACTTCCGGCCATCAACGCCACACCAACGGCGCAACAATCTGCTTGAACAACATCCTCATCGCGTACCTCGTTCCAACGGTATCGTTCTCCAATTAACGTATGCTACTGTAAATATTTATTCCTTGTGTTCATTTTGTGTGGATTGCCGACTCAGATTTTGTTTCGTATCGCTTCCGTTTTGCCATGGTTTCATGTTTGACCATTGTAAAAAGTGTTTTCTCCGTGTGAACTTCGTTGCATTGCCCCTGATTTCTTTCTAATTTCTGTGGCATTTTAAATTGGTGAGGATTGTTGTTTAGGTTGTGTACTGAACATTGAGAGATGAACATAGATTATAGTTGTTATTAGAAACAGGGCATGAGCGTAAACATGGTTTAGAGAGACGGACTCAAACTAATTAGGTTAGAGTTTTCTTCATTGCTTTGGGCCAAACATGCTTAGCCCGATCTTTTTTCTATGCACCACCAAATTGCTTGCCTTCACCTTGGTTTTCATCTTTAGTAATTAAGATGAACATATTAAAATATCAAAAAAATTTAGAATTAGACTTTAGAATTGAATTTTATTTTTCTTATTAAAGATACTAAAACTATTTTAGCTAATTGTTAATTTTTTCTTTAAAAATTCAATATTTTCTTAGACACTCCTATTAATTATTGATTAATAATTGTTAATATTTTTCATACGTTATTTTGTATATATTCTACTAACATTTTATTTTTGATTGTGAGGTACTATCTTAAACTCTTGGATTATTTTCATGGACCTTCGCAAATTCCATCCTTGTATATTTACTATTTCATTTTGCTTCAATTTTTGTTTGGGGTTTGTAATAATTTTTATCCCCGTTTGTGTAAATTTGTAATCCCCCATCCCGAAGCCATGTAATAGCGTAGGAACTTTATATTCCGCATTTTATTTTCTGTATATATTAAACTGCTTAGATGTATGCTTTAGGATTGTATGGGAAGATAAAAGCAATCGTTAGATCACTTTTAATTCCAAGATAAATAAAATAATTGAAAACAACACACTTCTCACACACTCACACCTAGGGTACGCCCCTCTTGGTTGCCTTTCGAAATAAGGTCGTGTCCCTCGAATATGGAGGTACCCATTAGCAAAAGTCCCTCGATTAAAATCATCAAAGATCATGGTCCCTCGATGACCCTCGAATTGTTGCATGCGAATACATGATCTAGTCCCTCGAATTGTTGCCTACGAAAAAAGATGATTTGTCCCTATGAATATTGCTAAAGGTACCTCTACTTGTTGTCTTCAACGATCATCCGATGACCCTTCGATTGTCCCGAACACGTCCAATATAAACAAGGATTACCTACTTCTATATAGTATGGATAGTCCTGGGAACTTTAAAATTTACAGAAAAAGACCAGTTAAATAGGGTAGTTCTCTTAACCTGCCTAGCTCAATTAAAAAACATCTTTTCAATACTCATTCAAAAAAACTAAGGCTACGCATTTACGCTAAAGTCCTTATGCCTCTTTTCAACTCAAAACAAACAAACATGAGCTAAGCAAGTTAAGAGCCCGTAGATAACTACGGATGAAAAGGGTGCTTGCACCTTCCCTTTTCATAACTTACCCCCCGAGCCCGTTTTCTTTCAAATAAGGTATTTTTCTGTACTTTTTACCTTTCCTAACATTGGACAAAATAAAAGTCGGTGGCGACTCATGCTTACCGCAACATTGTTGCTTATAAAAAATAAAAGTCAGTTCACCGAGTTACACAAATAATCTCAAACAATTAATAAATTATAACAACCAAATACAACCATAAAAAAAATAGACAAATAAAAATATACAAAAGGCAAAAAATATACTAACATAAAGACCAATCAAAGGTAAAAGATGTGTCTGGTCCAAAATACTTGTGTGAGAGGTTTTTCTAATTTTTTTTTTTTAAGAGAGAGAGATATATATATCAAAGTTTATTGTACAAATAATTTAAATTAAAAACACCCGTTTATATTTTGACGCGTGTGAGAAATAAAAAGAGTAAACAAACGGATACGAGAGTGTCCGTTTAAACGTTAGTATCTATTAAAATTAGGCATAAAAAAACAAAATTTGGAATGGAAACAAAATAATATTAAAAAAAACCTTAAAAATGCTATTAGTTGTAACGTTGAGATCATTAAAATATTTTGAAATATAAGAAACTACAAAATAATAATTGTTCTGTTCATTATTATAACTTTTAAGAACTAGATATATGGCCCGTGCGTTGCACGGGTTTAGCTAAAAAATATTTTTATAATATTTATAAAATTAAAAATATAAATTTAAATAATATAAATATATATAAATAATTTTTTAAATGCGAAACTGTGTTTTTATTTAGTATTAATTTATTATAGAAAATAAATTTTTTATATCATTTATAAATATAAAAATTATATAAATTTATAAATATAGGGGTTTATTGATAAACGTTAAATATTATAATGTTTAATATACAGAGTTAAATTTTATTTTCAATCAGTAAAAGAGACATTTTTCAATTTTTTAAAATAAATAAAAAAAATTGAAGATAGTTTTTATATTATTCAATAAAATTTAAATATTATATTTTATTTTAATAGTACTATCAGATTATATTTTATTCATATATGATTGGATATTTTTATATTATTTATATTTATCTTTTGTTATAGACGCTTCGTAAATAACAACTCATTTATATTATAATAAATATTTATCATTCACTCATCCCACAATACATAATTTGTTAAGTTTAAAAATATACTCATCCAATTATATTTTCAGTAATAAGATATTTTTTTAAGTTTTAAGTATACTCAATCGATTATAATATATTAGTTGAATGTTTTTTTAATAAGATAAATATTTCATTTACGTTTATTTTATTTACTATGATTTGATTTATTCTCAATTAAAAAAAAACTATCCAACTTTTTGTATTTGTTAATAGATAATATTATTTAGTGATATTGAAATATTATTATTTTTATTTTTAACTATAAGCAATTAATTTGTATTTAATAGAATTTTTATGCGCATAGTTAGAAATTTCAAGCAATAATTTAAATGTCAAATCAAATGAGGGTAACAAATAAATTTTATATTATACGAAATTGAAATAAGAAAATTATTAATTTATTAAAATTAAAAAAATAAATAAATTTATAATGATGTAACTGTAAGTAATTGTATAAGATTATGGATTGTAATTTATTATTTTATTAGGATAAACAAATGAAATATTCATTCATTTTAAAATTTTAGAGATAAACTTTGAATATATGTCTAATTGTTTTTAATTTTCATATTGAAGGGTGCACAAAAGTAAACAATGGTTTAAATAAATTATATTTTTTTAAATAAAAAATTAATATTGTCTTTTATATGGTACAATATAATAATAAATTCGTTTACTTTAATTTGAGATTATATAATTATATTATGAGAAATATTTTATTAGAGTAAGTCTGTTTGACCAAATCCAAAACACATCCACTTATAAGTAATCATATACAAAATTTGATTAGCAACAACGAAAAACTATAAATGTGTCTTTTTAACAATGATTAATCTCATGAATCATATATCCTCACACATTTAGTTAATTTTTCCAATTTAAAACTCTATCGTATAGTCAATTGTGACTCAACCTCTTTTTTATACAAAAATATGTGATTTCAACCGAAAAAAAAAATTCTAATAGTTTAAATTACTTGTAAGATGTAATTAAAATGATGAGTAAAAAAAAGACAATAAATAAATTCTTAAAATTTCATACCTTTTTTATTTTTCGGGTTAATTATAACAAATAGGGAGTAAACTAAAATAATATAGTAGCCAAAACCTCCATTAGAATTCAAATCTCACACACACACACACACACACATATATATATATATATATATATATATATATATATATATATATATATATATATATATATATATATATATATATATATATATATATATATATATATATATATATATATATATATATATATATAGACCATTGATTCTTCTCAATCTAGTGGTTAAAAATAATAAGTAATAGTTTTCTCTCTCCACATTTAATTACTTATTATTTTTAACCACTAGATTGAAAAGAATCAATGATCTAGATTTGGAATAAGTTATAATAACTTACTCTTAGAGTAAATATAACCCTCCTATATATATATATATATATATATATATATATATATATATATATATATATATATATATATATATATATATATATATATATATATATATATATATATATATATATATATATATATATATATATATATATATATATATATATATATATATATATATATATATATATAATAAGATATGATATAATAAGAATGGATAATGGAAAAGACATGAAAAAAAAAATCTTCAAAATTACGTTCCTTTCCTGTTCTTCTGAAATAAACTCAAACAATACATTAGCAATTTTCAAATATATTTTTTTATTAAAAAAATCTTATATATAATTTTTTTATAAAATGAATAAATATATTAAAGATATTGAAAATAAAATGATAAAAAATATTAAATAAACATAATTATTAATGATATATTAGTATAATTTAACTTTATAATTTCAAATTTTGTTGATGCAATTAAAATGGTTAGAGACAAACTTACCTCTAAGATGTCACACTTGTCATCGATTTCTTGAACACTAAAGATGCAGTTGAAACAATAATATAAAGATAAGATCAAGTTACTTCAGTTAGTATCATACAATATTAACTAATGAATAGTCAAGATAATACGAAGATTAAAAAAGATAAACAAAAATTACAATACAAAAATAAAATTGCTGCTACAAAATACTACTAAAAAGTGATTACAAATCAAAATCAAATATTAACTCATTAACAATTAAGATAATATGAAGATTAAGAAAGATAAACACAAGTAATAATATAAATTTAAAAAGCTGCTAAAAAGTTGCAGTTTATAATTTATAAGGGACTACAAATCCAAATCACCATCTATATTCAATATTTAGTATATACACATAATTGAATGAATATTTCTTGAAAGAGACAATGTAGAGAATAAATCTAAAAAGAGAAATAGAAAAAAACTTGAGATTGAAGGCCATTTTTATAAGTGTATTTATAATGAATACATAGAATTCAATGAGAGGGTAAATGAAAAGTAAAAAAATTGTAACGTATCTTTTATGTATTCAATTAAAAAAGTTAATAAATTTTATTTTGAAATAAATTAAAATGGAGAAGATGGAAAATTTTTATTCTTACAGTTGAAATCTTCCATTAATTCTTATTGAACATAATAGCATTAAAAAAGTCAATAAAAAAACATTTAACTGTTACATTTAAATTCATTCTTATTAAACATTTTTTGTAGAATTTATTTTTATTAAAATTCTATGTGACCGTTAAATGCTACTGTATATATTTTAACGGTTAAATGTTAACTTCATTCTTAAAAAATTCATGTAACAGTTACATTAATTCTTTTATATTCTAAAAAAGATTATTTGATTTTATAGCTATGGCTCAATATTATTATTATTATTATTATTGTTATTATTATTATTATTAATGTGTCAATTTACTAAATAATATAATAAATATAATAGTATAAATAAATATTTGTGTTTTGTTAATATTTTTATTGTTAGTATAAATAATTTAATATTTTATTTAACGTGACTATTAAGTTATAAAATAGAAAAATTAGTTTAAGAGTTAATAATATATATTGGCAATAAGAGTTACCAACATAAAACTTATTGGTGTTTTAGTGTAACGTTATTAACGTTACAACTTCTCATTTTCTATAAAAAATATGATAAATTAAATTGAGTATTATGTATTATTAAAATTTAATTAAATTTAAAAAGATTTATTTTTAAAAAAATGTATAAAATTGGAGAAAAATTTAAAAAGTGGTTTACGTAAATAGAAATTAAATATATAATAAAATAATGTTATTTTTATTAAAAATTAATTGTATTGTAATGCTATATAATCTAGCATTTTCAATTTATAAAAATAATATTAAAAAAATCATTTTCTTATTGAAAATTTTACAAATTGTATAGTTTATAATTATTAAAAAATATGAATAAATAAATTTGAGTATTATATATTCTCAAAATGTAACTCTATTAAAAATATATTTCTTCGCTATTATAAATTTTCTTTATAAAATATTATTTATGTTTTTTAATTTCTTCTCTATCATAAATTAATTTGATTGTTAAAATGATTTTCTATAATTTAATCTTTACCATTATATTATTATTATTATTATTATTATTATTATTATTATTATTATTGAATTATTGAATTATAATACTATAAAAGTAAAAAATAATTTAACTATTTATTCTAAAATATTATAATATAAATAGTTAATTAATATTAGAAATTTTAAGAGATTGACACCTCAGCATTAGTGTTATATTAGAATAACACATCATTTTTAGGTTTAAGGTTGTTCCAAAAGTTGTCATCATGACAACCTTGCATTTAGATTAAGTAGATGAAAAAAAAAGGTAATGCTAAAAATGTAACAAAATATGGAATGATTAAGTATCAATTTTAATCTGTTACTAAAGAGTTCACATTCCCTTTATTAATTCAAAATCGGCTAAATAATAATGGAAGAAAAAGGAGAAAATGGGGAAATAACAACAATTGTGGCATCTTTAAAGTCCAGTATATCGAAGAAGAAATGAGTGGTTTGATTTATTTTACAATAGTTCTATATTCTATACTCATTTTTTCTTCAAAATCTAATAAATACTTATAGAATGAATATCCACACAGATACTAAACAAAAATATCACTTTTATTTAATTGAGCGAATAGAGGATTACCCTCAATTTAGATATTGAGTGAAGATTCATTTTGGTCATTTACAAAATTTACACAATTTAATTTAGTCCTTCATAATAAAATGAACTCAATTTAGTCCTTTACAAAATTTAAAAACCGTAATTGGACTACCACGTTGAATTTTATTTATTTTTTATTTTTAAATGCTAAATTGATTTTTATTCTTAATTTTATTTTTAAACAATTATGAATTAATTATATTAAAAAACCAAAATTGTTTCTTATGAGTAGTTGAACTCAAGCACTTTAAATCATATCTTATGTCTTTACCACTAGACCAATTTACATTTATGATAAGTAATTCCCATGATTTCTAGTAATTTTAAACAATTCTAAATTTCTAGTAATTTTACTAACAATAGAAATTAATTTGTCTAGTTGTTATTGATAGTCACTTTACTAACCGTAGAAATTGATTTGTCTAACTGTAAATGATAATCATTTTATTAACAATATAAATTGATTTGTTTAATTGTAAATGATAGTCACTTTATTAACAATAGAAATTGATTTGTTTTATTGTAAATAATAGTCACTTTACTAACCATAGAACTTTATTTTTCTAGTTGTAAATGATAGTCACTTTATTAACAATAAAAATTGATATGTCTAATTATAAAGTGAATATCATTTAATCTGAAGGAACTTGAGTTTGAGACCTCAAATGTAAAAATTTATGTACAGAATTTGTTAATATTAGTAGAAATCATGGGAATTACTTGTCATGAGTTTACATTGGCCTAGTGTTCAAGACATTGAGATTTTCAATTAAAAATTCGGGGTTCGATTCTTTATAAGAAACAATTTTGGCTTTTTTGATATTATTAATTCATAATTGTTTAAAAATGATTAAAATTTAAATTCAATTTAGTATTTAAAAAATGAAAAATAAACTTCAACGTGGTAGTCCAGACACGGTTTAAAAGTATGAAAAAACCGGTTTAAAAGTTGAAAAAAACCGGTTTGACAAAAATATTACCTGAAGGACTAATATGATCCGGTTAAATTTTGTAAAGAATTAAGTTGGGTCCATTTTTTCGTGAGGGACTAATTTGGCTTGTGTAGTATTTGTGAGGGACCAAAATGGGTCTTCAATAATTGGATCCAGCCAAAAGTTAAGCATTGATACAGTGAAATGCAGAGAGTGTGGAGTGGAGCTATCAAAATGGACTACCTAGTCCTAAACGGGCCGGTCTTGGCGGATCCTGGACTTTTTAGGACTGAGCCAACAAGACCCTGTGTAATATGGGCTCGAGATTTATTATCCGATCCCGACCCTAGATGAGTTTCGGACTACCCAGCCCTAAATGTGCTTTTTTTATTTAAAAAAATTAAAATAAAAACTTCATAATATTTATTATTATATTTATTATTAATAAAATCAAAAGGATGTTATTTTAAACAATAATATATTTTTAAGTGCTATATTATCTCTTATAAATACTATAATGTGTTTCTAAATACAATATATGTCTAAATTGTATAAAATAATACTTGAATATTTATTATTAGAGAAAAAATAGTATAATACGATAAAAAAATGTTGATTAAATTAATGTGTAATATTTAAAAGAGAAAAATTGAATATAATAGAGATAAAATTTAGTGAAGTGAGAAAAATCAATATACTATTTTGGAATAAGATAATATAAATATTAATATATTTTTTAAAAATTTATAATTATGCGAGCCTATGTACTACCCACGACCCATATAGGCTAGCCCTAATGGGTAGCGGGCTTTTCAGAATTAGGTTAAAAAAGTCCTGAAAAATATGAACTTTAATTTTAATGTCGAGGTCCTATAATTTTTCAGACGGGCCGACCCATATGAATTAGCCTATTTTGACTGTTCTAAGAGAGTGATATCAAAATTGAATGTATGTGTTTTTTGGTCAAATAAATTGAGTATCTTGAAACATCAATAAACACTTTAGCATGAATCGTGGATGGCTGACGTAACTTGTGGGTCTCATATTATTCATAACTGCATCAATTACATAAGGTGGTCAAAGAAGGATGGTGGAACATTCAAAGAAATTATCTCCTCCGAATAACTTCCAGGCAGTTTTTGCATGTTTCTCACCTTCTTATAACTTCAAGGTGATTATTGTAACGTTACCTAAATTGATCTCTTGAATGGTAAAATATGAATTAAGAGAAGGATAATTATGAAATTGAAAATAGGCAGACCAAAAGTGTTGTATCCTCTTTTTATAAATTTATCCATAATGAGCCTTAGGTAAATTTTCAAAAATCTTGTTTACAAGTTTTTCTGTAAATATTTAGAAAAAATTACTTATACGACAAACAATTTTACTCATAAAAACTTAAAATTTGCCCACGAATAATCTGTGGGTAAATTTCTGAAATACTATTATTGAAAAAATCTAAAAAAATATGTAGGGGTGAAAAAAAATCTAAACTTAAAAACTATAAATTTGAGATTGTTTAAATTATATAAGGGAGAAGAGTTAAAAGGTAGTGCACTGACAGTGTAAAATAACTTTACACTGTCATCCAATAGAAATTCATAAATGTGCCATGTCATTAAGTTTTTTTCATTAAGTTTTTTTTAAATAAAAAAATGGTTTAATTGGATACATGGGTGGTGATTGGTTGACAGTGTAAAAATATTTTACACTGTCAGTGCATCACCCCTTTTCTCAAGGGAGAATGTACCCAATTGTAGGAGGGTATGAAATAAATTCTTCAAATTGAGGTTATGGATAGTTGGCCTTGTCCATATACATTCTGGTCCACATACATAATGGGTTTTCAACATTGGGTTCTTATAAATAGATAAAGTTTTAGATTAAAAAAAATTTAGGAAATTTCTTTATGGACCTCCCAATTTTTTTTTGACACCTGCGGAGAAAATATCAAAATGGCCTATATTTCAGAAATGCATCTTTGAAATCACTTTTTTTTTTGAAAAAAATATTGATTTCGGAAGTGCACTTCCGAAAATACCAAAAAAAATGTTTTTGGAGATGCATTTTCGAAATCACTTTTTTTTAGAGAGGAGGTGTCTTCGGAAATGCATATCCAAAATATTCCAATTTTTGATCTTGGAATGTTTCGGATATGCATATCCGAAAAAATTTAATAATTATTAAAAAATTAAAATCAAGGTGAATCAATACAATTAATAGTATAATTAATTGTATTAATTAAAATATGTTATTAAATATATATCATTATAATCAAGATATAATAATAATATTAGCCTAATAAATATTTAAATTAACACCTTATTTACTATTTTTTTATGATACATAAAAAATCATTTGAAAAATTAATGTAATTCGAAATTTATATTAAAATAAAAATAAAGTAGTAAATAATTTTATTCTTACTTAATCTCTTTTATTTTAAATTTTTGTTAAATAATTATTAATATATTTATTTTTTATATAATTATTATAATTATATTGTATTAGTAATAATTTTAGTAATTATTAATATAAAATTTATCAAAAAAATATTAAGTTTTAATGAGTTTTTTTTTAATTTATAGTTGTAATTAGAAAAGAAATATCAACCGTACAATTATCATTATTACTATTCATAACTTATAAATTATATCAATTTTATTATATCTGAATTAATTAATATTTCAAATTTTTTAATTTTTTGGGATTTTGATTAATTCGGATATGCATATCCGAAAAAATCTTTGACCATTTTTTAGGGTTTTTTTCGGATATGCATATCCGAATTAATCAAAATGTCAATTTTTTTTTTGTGTTTTCGAAGATGCATTTCTGAATTAACTAAAATTCCAATTTTTGTAGAGATATATTTCCGAATGATATTTTCGAGTTTTTATCAGGGATTTTCACCGCTGGGTCCGTAAAGAAATTTCCAAAAACTTATTTAACTTGAAAGATTAGGTTACAACCAATAAAAGGTTGGCCTATTAAATTAGTCTACCTAAATAAATATGAGTGATAATTGTGTAATACTATTATTGTTAACATATTTGATTTGTTTTACTTTTAATTAATTTATTCAATAACTTAAATTCACTAACCTACATTATTTTTTTGTATGCATATTTAAATTTATGATTATATATTAGAATAAATTCTTTTCAATCATCACTTTCCTGTAATCGTGCTTTGGAATTTCAAAAATCATCCCATCTTAATTGAACAATTAAAAAAAAAAGTTTAATCTTAGTTCTACTACTATTTTAAAAAATAATAATTTGAACAATTAAAAAAAAGTTTAATCTTAATTTTACTACTATTTTAAAAAATATTAAATTTGAACTGTTTGATTTTAATTTTATGCCCACCTACGAGTCACGGTTGACTATGTTACAGTGGCAAATGTAGTTTTCTTTCCATGATCAATAAATTTGTGATTCATGAGTATGAATAACAATACTAGATGATTAACCTAACTAAATTGGAATAAGATAATTAAGTTATATTGTAGTAAACGGTTGATTTAGAGTTCAACCTCTGCAAATACAATGCAGGATACATTACAGATACATATCAAACAGCAGGCGCATCTTTAATATGCTACATAAATAGTAGATTATATAAATTTCCACTCTTGCAAATGGTATTGTCTCCAAAACTTGCTATCTAGTGCAGCTTAGGCGTGACTTAATGGACCAAAAGATGTTGATAGATCCCTACCTCCATCCCTTGTGAAACTCACCTTGTTGAACTCCATTTGCCAAAAGACATGTCTTGTCCCTATCTATGTCGGTTCTAACCCACACCTATACTCAATATGCCCACTAAGCATTTGTAGGAACCCACCAAGGTCCTAAAAAGTGGGCCTTATCAAAGCTGGCCTTACCCATTGCCAGAACCATTTCAATAAAAACGTGGGCTCATAATATAGAATTTTGATCCATACTCACTTGAGAGCACTACATTTTCCAATTCTTCAGGAGCTGGTTAGTAGTTACCTCTAACAACTTATTCACTAGGTCCCATGTTCATATACACAAAACCACTATGTAAAATTCACCTTTCAATTGGTTGCTTTCAATGTCTCTTTAGTGGTCGGTGTTCCTTTCAAATGGGCTTGGGCCTGTTTAATGGGCTCATTTTCATATCTGGCCCATGTTGTCTAGCATCCTTTCACTCAATTGACTATTATGTTTTTTCTTCTTTCCTAAACTGTTGACACTTAATAGTGTGTCCATATGTACTTGTAGGATTGTTCACGGCACAATTCACTTAGAAAACCTAATCGAACTATGGTAAAAGATCATCTGAACCGAATCAAATTGTTTCAATTTATTTAAAAGTGAACTGAACCAAATTTATTGATTTCATACACTAGTTCGGAATTTCAAACCGTACTTAATTGTTAGAATTTTTTTTCCAAACCGAACTATTTGTTAAAATATTAAATCGTTATATCTCTTTTCAAAATTTTATTAATAAACAATTTTAAGTTTGTTGTTAGCATTTTTCAACTTCGATTTGAGGTTCTAAACCTATTTGTACAATAAATATTCAATTCTTTAATCAAATATTCAATTCAATTATTTTAAGTTTAATTTGATTCGATTTAGTATATTGAATTATTTTTTTGTATAGTCTTGTATACTTGTTCTTTGTGTAACATAACATTTTAATAGGTATTAAACAACATTGCTATCACATAGACAATAACAGCTAGCTTTGCATCAATTTCACAAATCAATAATATATATATGAATTAATTAGAAGTCATGAATATGGATGTAGATACATGTCAAGCAATTAATGTAACCAAGACCCATAAAATGATGCAGGGCTCATGTATGTATAAATAATTTTATAATTCAATGTATTTTAAATTATAAATATATATAGCTAGCTAGAGGCTAAAAATTTAGAAAGCATATGAGGCACTAGTAGGTGAGGGGGTGTGATTAATTTTAGGAACATGGTCTTATTTTCAGTTTTGGACAATGTACCTTAATAGAAATCAATGCAACATGAATTGAACCCTCCACAGTTACTTAAAAAAAACATAGAATTTTATGGATAGACATAGACATAAGAACCTAGTGCTAAGTTGTCATAAATTTTTCTTTTAATGATGTTTACAATCCTAGTCCCACATTAACACCAACTCCCAACATGATGAAAAAAGTTAATTATAAATGAATAGAATGGCAATGGATCAGAATGTGACTTATCATTATATGGGCTATCAATGAAATGAAGATACATATTTACAACAAATGTATATGGGGGAGGCCCTCATGGTAGGGTAGGGAGAATGGTAAAAGGAGAAATAAAACTTATTATAGCTAGTTTTCATGTAAATATGAAACAGAACATATGTTGTGGAAAAGAAGCATGTGCTTATACATAAATGATAGGGCATCAATAAGATGTGAGATAGCAACTGTCTTTGTCTATGCCAAATGTGTCTAGTGGTGGTGGGAATTAGAGACTAGAGGAAACATGAATTTATTGCCAATAGGACTGCTTGTTTGTTTCCATTTTATTTTCTTTCACTCACTCTCATTCTCTCTCACCTTGGTTGGGAATTTTAGACTATTTGGTATTTGCACATTTCAATCACATATCACTTGAAAACTATTTGACCTTGATCTTTATTTTTCACCTAATAAGTGTTGACGCAGACATCATCATCAGACACAATATTAACGTGTTGATACCAATAATAATTTAAAAATAATAAATTAATTTGATGTAATGACATGTGTTAGTATCAGCCATCTAATGTGTTTTTTGTTTTGTTTGAGAATAAAAAATTATCAATGGGAGTGAGATGAGATATTGGATCGATAGAACAAGTTTCTGTGCAATGATGAGGGGACTGACCTGCAAGATTAACATTTCAATGTCCAAGTCAATGAGATGAGGGGACTGACCTGCAAGATTGACATTTCAATGTTCAAGTCAGTGAGAGAATTATGAATAATGTGAGAGTGAGAATGAACTTGAATTCCTGAAATGGTGTGCTTTCCTCCTTATATAGAGTGAGCGGTTAAAACCGTCCACGTGAGAGTGAGTGCAATATATAGATGACCTTTGGATCTAATTAGACGGTGATTGATGTGTCTTGAGGACAGAATTATCTATTCTTAATAGAATGAGGGACCACCTATTCGACACACTCTTTCGCTTGATGCCGCTCTTGAACCTTTCTGGAAAGATCGTGCTAGGGGTCTAGAACATCTTTGATAAAAAATTTAGGTGCTATAAAATTGTTTCTATATCATTTCTACAACTATATATAAGCTGGCCTTCCTTGATTTGTTAGATCATCATCTATTTAGTTATTAGTGTGGTTAGTTTAATAGCATGAAAAGGTTAATGAAATTGAACTAATATATGTACATCTTATATAGGAACCATAAGTATAACTAATATAAACAGCTTCTAACTAATTAATCATAGCTAACTATTAACATGCATGTTCTGTAACTTGTTCATGATTGAGATGTTGACAATGAAAATTTGGTAGTTTGCCAAGGACTAGACACATCCTCAAGCTGTTATGAATTGAAAGATAATTCTGTGATTCTCTGAATACCCACTTTGTTGTTTTCTTGTGAACCATCACTCTAACAAGAAATTTTAGATCCATGATGTGTCAACTCATTAATAAGAATTTGTAAACTATGGTGTACCATATTCAATTCCAAACGTTAAAAAATTACCAAACAAAGTATTGCCTAAACTGATTTGTGTTTAGTTATGAAAGTATTCATTGAAAATAAAATCAGGGTGAAGAAAATTAAATGATGAATCCATTTCTCTTAAATCAATTTTCACAGTAATCTTTATTGTTACAATATAGTAGTAGTTTAACTACAAAAATATTTTATGTGGAATTTTAAATTTAAATTTAAAAAATAATAATTACATAAGTCTTATTAATATAATTCAAATGATAAATAATTATAAATATTGGATATGGAAGACAAACCCATAGTTTTACACTTTATGATAGCCGCGGAATTTTTTAAAACAAAGGTGTTCCGCTACAAAATAGAAATGTTTGATGAATGGATGAAGTAAAATCTTGATACGGTGGAGCTGATATCTAGTGCAATTACGTAGAGATAGATCTGCAAGATTAATACTTCAACATCTAAATTAATAAGAGAATTAAATGTAGATGTTAGTTATGTTTTAGCGAATATCTCAGGTTTTACTTGTGATGCCTTATATATGAAGGACATTTATGGATGTCCCTTGTTTTTTGATGTAAAATGCCGGAGATCGTCCGATGACATCTAACCGTAGACAAGAGTCTAAGACGTAAATCAAATGTGAAGCTTTCGAGCAAGATAATACTGTATCTTCAATATCTTGATAGAGTGACTTTGGATTGATGACTGAGCTCCCGCAAATATATGGCCGGCGAGAAGGTAAACCAAGGAATTAAATTATACTCCCTCCGTCTCATAATAAGTGTCTCATTTGTATTTTTTCCTTGTCTCAAATTAATTGTCCATTTACAATTCCAATGCATCAATCATTATTATTTTTCCACTATTATACCCCTATTTATTAACTTTCACGTTATTCAACTACTATTAATAGGGGTATTCTAGTAAATGACATTAACTTTTTTTACTAAAACCAACACATCCAATCATTTTCTTAAAAACCGCGCATTGCTCAAATAAGACATTTATTATGAGACGGAGGGAGTAGTTGTTTTTGAAAAGGGACCAGAGTTAGGTGAAGGTAAACTCAATGTGATATGAGGGGGCCATTGGAAAGAGACATAATTGGACAAGGATGGTTTTAATGGGACAAAACACATAGCATAAAACTTAGCACCTTATGTTGAGCTTCTTGATATGTACATAAAAAGCAGACATGCATATGAACAATAATCACATAAATTAATTTACTGTGAAGATAGTGGAGAGAAAAAGTTAACTTGGTCACCATCGATAACTGTTTTTAACTGTAAAAGTGCAAACAATGTCCTTCCTCAATTCACGAGGGCTAAGGTGGAGTATTAAAAATATTAATACTTGTAACATTTTTTTGTCTATATTATATCTGCATAATAGAACCAAAAAAAGTACTACAGATTTTTGCTCTATGTCTTTGATTGTCATATATCACTTCTACTGCCAGAGGTTGTTATCTTTGTGCACTCCAAAACAAACCTCACCCTGCCATGATGTGCTCTTCTGTTCTTCTCTCTCTTCCACTCTCTCCCTCGATGTAAATGTAACAATTTGGGAACATGTGACATCTTATTTTATTCTTTATCATTAGAGTGCCTTTTATCAAACTTTAATATTTTGGTGTTTTCCTTTTTGTTTTTATATAGGTAGACATTTTCGAAACATAATCTAACAAAAAATGAAAAAAAATTTAAATAACAAGGTTTAAAAAAAAAATTACCAAAAAAACAAGTTTTTCAAAAAATTTACCAAAGTGTCTAGGTTTTGAAGACCCCCTAGAGTATGCGCCAAATGAATTGGCGCATTAGTATAAAAATTAGGAGTATGCGCCAAATGGTTTGGCGCAAATGTGAAATTTTTTATTTTTTTTTTTACTTTTCAACATTTACGCCAAATGAATTGGCTAACTCAAAAAATTTTATACTAATACGCCAAATGATTTGACGCATACTCTAGGGGGTCCTGCAAAACCTAGACATTTTAGTAAATTTTTTGAATACCTTGTTTTTTATGTAATTTTTTTTATAAACATTGCTATTTAAATTTTTTCATCACAAAAAATAAGATGATTCTTGTATTAATGTATTTTAAGGAAAAGGTACACTTTAGCACTTTGGGCCAAATTAATTATTCTTAATTTATGATTTGTAAAAGGTTATTTGCCTCGTATATTTAATGAAACCTTTAGACTAAACCAATAGATTAGCATTGATTTTTTAATCTTTTCATAAGGCGTGTTTAAAGTTTTGATTAAAAAAAATTTAAATGAAAATCGGTCCATAATTTTAGAGAATATATTTATGAGGTTTTTGATCGAATCTTAAACTATGAAAACGGATTTTTTTTACCTTTAATATGATCATCTTCAATTCAAAAGATTAATTTTTATAGTCGTGGGATATCAAAGACTATGCAATAAAAAGGAAGCCCTTCGTGCTCTAGAGCATAGACGATTTCAACCCCTAGTTCACTACGCACCGTCTAGATGAATTAGAGAGTCTCAAATATGATACACCGCGTTCCATGTGAAGCGTATAACCACCTTTGTCATATAAAGATAGAATACATTTTATGGGTGATTCAAAGCCATCTTTACTATTCAATATTTCTCATTCTCTCAATCACTTGAGCATTAGAGTGCTATTCTTGAACGTACGCCCTCACGCCTCTGTATTAGAAAGCTCAATGCATCGCATCGGAAGTCCAATCAACGATCCATCTCACATTTTTGGTTCCCTCACGAAACAATGACGATGTCTGCGAAAATCAACTTTTGATTCCTATGAATTTTAGCAAGAAACCTTCATTTTTGCGTCAAAGATTCAAATATCAGATCTTTGATCGTCGAGCTATTGCCCTCCTCACATGAAATCTAAAATTCGACAACTCTTACTATGGCCGATTCCAAGTCTACGAGACCTGCGAAGGTCGATGCAGCAATGTAACTAAGTAGGAATCCTCCTCCAAGATCAGATTATCCAATATTGGTAACTTCGCCATCAGAACCCACTGACTCAAACATGATTCCCTAGAGAGTCGTTTAAGGAGTTTCTTAATCTTCCCTAATTTTTCAACATAATCAACCGTTTGGCTTAGCCGAATTGCCTAATCAACCTTTACCCCAGCCTTTGATAGCTGCATCGAGGATGTTTCCCGGTCTCTAGTTGTTACAAGCAAACTTAGGCGTACAAGAAACAATAAATTTGATGAATAACATGTATTATACGATGGAGAAAAAAATTTCAATTTCTAATTGAGAGAAAACAACCCTAATAATATGTAGATAAGATAAAATTTAAAAAAAATAATAATATTAAATGTAGCTTTGAAACTTAATAGTCTAAATGAGATAAAATCTTTAAAAAAATAATTAAAATAATAAACAAAGATATTAGATTATTCAAAATACCAAAGATTATATAAAATGCTCTATGGTTGTGAAATATTAATAAATTAATCAAAATGTAACAAATTCTAATTAAGTAACTAAATATAACAAATTAACTAACTTGTAACAAACTCTTACAAATTCATCAATTAACTTCTATATTCAATTACTCTCTATCTAAATCAGATTAAATCATTATTTTTAAACAAATCAAAATTACATCTTGATGTTCTTTACTCTAGATGAAAATCTTATAAAATTAATTTTAATTAATTTATTTGAATTTATCTATAAGCATAAGTTATTGTATCACTAAAAGACTCTATTAAAATAACTTATGGTATTATCATTCATTTTTAAATTTATTTTTATCATTTATTTCAAAATAGCTTACAAAAACAGTTTATTATATAACGATAATTTAATTTAATTTTTCTATTTCATAGTATTAAATAAAAAGAATAGGCCCAAATAGTAAGTAAGGTTTTGTATAGTAGAGTTGGAGACGGGGGTGTAATGGAGGAATGCCGTTCCACCCACCACGTTACCGAAGTTAATAAAATAGAAAAGGTCCCCACGACAAACCTGGAGACACAGAAACACAAGTTATCAGCAATGGAGCTAGGTAGGCCTCACTTGATGCTACTAAAAGACAAACTATACTTCAAATTTAATCATTGAATCAATGGATTTTCTACCACTTTATTATATACAAACACTCACGATATTATTGTGACTAACAGTAATAAAACTTGGATCGACATTCATAAAGTTAGTATATTAATGTTAAAAGTTGGAGCAGTTATATACTAACAACATTAATAAGGGTTGGATCGACATTGGAAAATATAGATTTCAATACAGTTTCTTTATTGAATATTTATAGTTGAATTCTAATTAAGTGTTAGAAATTGGTATGATAATCTTGGACATCTTCAAGAATCGTGTTCGTTCACTTTTCGAACAAAGTATTTCGACCCTATTCTTGTCTGGGTTCACGAAATCTTTGCGGGGATAATTCTCGAAGAACAATCTCTTTCTGACAATAGAGAACAGATCAGAATGTAGAGGAAGTATATTTTTTTTCGTGTGCGAAACCGAGGCCAAATGACTCCTTATATAGGAGATCAACAATAGAAACCGAAATGACACACTTGTTCGGTAAAAACAGTTATGTCTGTTGGGAAACGACACACCTGTTCGGTAAAACGGTTATGTCGGTTGGGAAAGAGCGCAACTATTCAAACGAATTTTTTGAACGGGGCGCTGCCCCTTGACCCCAGCAGGGCGCTGCCCCGCACCCTGCCAGGGGCTCCGCCCCTTGGAACCCCATTTCTATTATTCGTACTCAATTGCACGTTTGGCTCTACGAGCGTGCACTCTGCACTACCTTAACTCGTTTCAAGCTTAACGCATAATTGCATCGGCCTACAGTAAATCACATTACTACCAAAATACATTGATGATACTAAAATCACCAACATTAAGCAATTAACTATAATAAATTAAGTAATTTTTAGGTACACCATTTTATTATAGAGTTTCAAACATGTTGTATTGTAGAACAACTCCACAATTTTTCAAGTATGAAGAGAATGGTCTCATATGTTTTCTTTTGATACTATACTTATTGGATTTGGATCCTCTGCAACTTTTTCCCTACTGCTTCAGTTCAGCATTGATTTCAACCTTAAAATTTTACTTTATATCTATTCAACTGCTAGGTCAGCCATTATTTTTTCATTGCATATGAGCAGTTGGATTTTGAGCAGCATATAAAACTGAAGAAAGAAAACCTGGAGACGATCCATTCACATACTTATCATATACTCTCCACCACAATCAAACTTTACAATTTTGATAACTTTTTTCCCTCTATCTATATCCGTTTTATAAACTTTGAATTTATCAAGAGATTTAATTTTTTTAATCTAATAAAAATAACCATATCTAAAAATTAAAAGTCATTAGTGAATGTAATGAATAATTTATTACCTTAAAATATATGAGTAAATGGCCCAATTGTGTTGAAAGAACTGGTAGCAATACAAAGGAGTTATTTATGGAATGGGGGGTGGGATAAAAGAGGTGTATCTTGGGTTGGTTGGTCAGACGTGTGTCGTCCAAAAGAGGAGGGAGTTTGGGAGTGAGATGCTTAGAAGCTTTTAATGAATCTTTAATTTGTAAATGGAAGTGGAGGTTCTTGGTGGATATGGGAGCGAGGCCATTTTTAGAGAGTAGGTATGGTTGCTTGGTATCGACAGTGTTTAGAGGTTCTCATATGCCTGTGTCGAAGTTTTCGTTGTGGTGGCGGGATTTAGCCCCGATTTTTTCTGCACAACTGTTAAATCAGTGGTTTATGAAAGGGGTATCTTAGCAAAAGCTGCACACTAGATAAAAATCATTAGAGTACACAATTGTTCTTTAAGATTACATGTAAAGTTATCATCAAAACTCAATGCCAGATGCATAACCAATCTTGTTCTTACAAAGTTTGCTTCTTAAATGATTAATTGGCTTCCTGATCGAATATGAGGCAAATTCGCTCCTTATTGGATCAGAAGAATTCCCTAATGGATTAGACAGTGAGTTTAACTTTTTTAATTGGTCTGAGTTTCTTCTTAATTGATTAACAATTGCTATGATTGGCTTTTAGAATAAAAGTGAATGGATGAAAATAATGAAAAGATTTTAGTGCATGTGTGCATCACCTTGGTACATCCATACTTACTCTAGCTTATTTTAGATCAAGATGTGAGCTTTCACATATTTAGTTCCTTTCAATGTTGATCTTCAAATTTGACTTAACTTGTTTGCTCTCATTATATAGAATTTGATCAACTTTGCTTTTTGACATCTTCTTGTCAGATGATGCTTATGCCTAAATTTTTCTTGTTTAGTTTTCATCATCAAAATCTCAAAAAGCTTTAACTTGCACATCACATAGAACCACAAATTCTACCCTAACACATGATTCAATATAATTTTCTACGAATGCTTTTGTATTGATTTTCTAATTATAGTTATATAGTTCTAGTTAAACTTAAGACTTCCTTCCATTTGCGTAATTGAGAGAGTTGATCTAGAGGGAAATGAGACTTAGCTGTAATTTTTTTATCCAATATGTAGAGTTATAAGATTTTAGTGATTGTTCACATGTGACAAGAATAATCTCGGCCATTAGGTCTAGTTTTATGCGTTATGAAACCCATATCTTAGAGAATGGAGACTCTTGACATCTGAGGGTTGCTTTGACGAAGCGGGTGTCCTTGCAATTGGAGACTCCCAACATTTAGGAGGTTGCGAGGTGTAATTTCATGTTTTGTAAAATTGTTTTTTAATTTTACATGCTATAAAACCTTTGTCTTAGTGGTTGGAGATTTTCTGCATATGAGGGATTGTTTTGATGAAGCGGGTCCCTTTGTGAATGGAAACTACCAACATCTAGGGGGCTGTGAGGTTTTAAATTCGTGTTTTGTAATATGTCATAATTAAATTAAGTTCGTTATAGGAACACTCATAAGAATTTTCACATTGATGGGTAGATGATTCGAAATGAGAACTTAACCACTTTTTATTATATTTTTCAACTTAATTTGTAATTCTCTAATTTACAATTACACACAAAACAATCAATTGTGTTTTATGCATCTCCATTTTATTACTCATACATTGTGTTGGATTCGCAAGTACACTCACATTGTCCTTGTACATGATTCTTATAATCTTTGCATATACAATCATCTTCGTACATGTCCTCTTAAATTATAACCGTAAAATCTAGGTACTATTCATCATAGACCTGGTAAATGAGAATATACTTTACTCTACCCAAATTAATATTAAATATTTAAAAGTCCATTGTTATTGATAATATTTATCGAATCTAAGCATCATTGAATCAATTACAACATCAACTCATTTTTATAAAAATAATATCCACAATTGATAGTAGTTCACAAAATAATTATAAAAAATCAAACACTATTACATAGTGAGCTTGACCCTTTTTGTAAGTGGGCATTTTCTTGATCAGTCAACATGCTCTATCAGAAAACATCATCTCAATACATTATCATTGGTTAGCATAGTTAGTGAAGATCTTCTTTCTAAAGACAAATTGCCTCCCCTAATGATTTGGATTCGAGTAGCAACCGAATTTCAATCTTTCACCCTTTCATTTCACAAAGGTCAAATAGTTGTTTAATACAAAAGTAATCAAATATGGTGAACGCAAAATATATATAAAAATCAAATGGTCACATTCCTAAGCGTGGCCATTAATAAACATAAAAAATATCATGAAGTTTGATGGAAGTATATTTCAAACCATGACCATAGTCACTAATAGGAGATTTGAAATATGATGAGTAAAGATTTGCTGCCTAATTAAATCTATATCTCTTAATTAACTTTTAACTATAGGCTCTTTTAATTAGTCTCCTACCAACTAAATCTTTTGCTTAACTTTTGAACTTTCTTCCATTTGTGTAAAGAACACAATTTAGGTGGAAAAAATATATTGGTGACAATTATTGTCATTATGTTCATAGCTTTCATTTGTAGTCTATAATTGAATAATTGAATTCAATGATTTTTGTTTTGGCCAATAATTCCAAAACTTCTTTTCAACATACTATATCCATTTATTTATTTTTTAATCAAAAGATAGATGCATGCTTTTTAGTGGTCTATTAACAATCATTTTGGTTGTATATTCCTCATTGTCTTTATACATATTGTTAGATGCTCTTGCCAATACCATAGCTAGTTATAGCAAGTTTGAAATTCTTGACAATGCTACCATTGGAAAATTGAAAGTAACAGAAAATATTGAAAAGAGAAAAAGGAGGTTGAAATATAGAGGAATATTTATGTATCAACATTAATTGATTTGATTGTTTAGGTATGATGACACCTTTAGTTTTCTATCATTCCCTTTACAAGAAAGTAAAATAATGCTATACTCAATCAAATTCATTTTTCTTGGCCCCTTGGCATCTCTCTCTATAATTTCTTTGATTTTACAAGTTATTTTGACATTCACTTTTTAAGTGAGGTCTGACAATTGACTACCTATGAAATATACTACATGTACATGCGTCTTTTAAAATATTTAATTTAATAATTAAAGTAAAGAACTTCAATATTTTTCTTTTAATTTTGTCAATATAAAAATTAATCATGTATCATCCAGCATGGTATTTGATATGATGTGTTTCAATGTTATAATATCTTATCTTAGAATAAAGATTATTTTAGCAAGGGAAAAAGTAATCATAGTGAACCATTATACTATGCAATGGTAAAACCTAACAACAAATTTTAGTAAATTTATGAAGGATAGTTATTGTTAAACAAGGGTGGAAACTTTGTATTTATAACATGATAATCCAATAAAATGTATAAGAGAAATAATATAGGGTAAGATGGGTAGAAAGAAAAATCTTTCATATTTAGAACATGAGTAAAATGACAAAGGATAGAGAATATTTTGTAGGTCCCAAACATTTTTAGTTGTCTCCATTTTTCTGATGAAAAGAGGAGGAAAACCCATGTTTCCACAATTGTCCATGAAGCTGAAGAAGTGTTTGATATGATAACTCATGTATATTGCTTGGTTTTTATAAATAGAAGATAGTCAAAAGGTATTAAACAAAATCAGATTCTTCATTATAAAATGCATTAGTAAAAAACACTTAAAGTTTTTATTTTATTTTAATATTTTTCTTATATTCTTGTGTTAAAGTGTGGCGAGGGATGATTAAATTTGTTTAGGAAAGTATAGGTATATTAGAGTTTTGGGGTGGTTGTGAGTTAGTTATGTGTTGTAACAATTTTTTATAGTGTTATCCTTTAGTTGTGATTTGAGAATGACCATGATTTTTCTCTTGTTTTGTAATCTTGTTTTGCAATCTTGTATTGTTATTGTGTTCCGCTTTTTCTATATGCCTATATTTTCATAATAATTAGCATCAAAAGCATTGGATTTGTGGGGTATACATTTTGTTTGAAAGCTCGGTGCTAACGACTTTGTCTAATCTTTCACATTAAAAAAGAAATTTTATAATCTGTGGTTAGGAAAAATTTTGGTTGTAGAAAAGGTTTTAGTTGTAATGTCCTATTTTTCAAGTTCACTCAAGCTTGACTTAGAGAAATTTGACGGACGAATAAAATTTTTTTTCGTTGAAAACTCAAGCAAAAATTGTGTTGATACAATTAAGATCATATAAGGCATTGAAAGTAAACATTTTGAACATGGACAACACAAGAGGTGAGAGGAACTAGATTTAAGAGTTTCAAGTACAATCCACATGTCTTTGGCTAAGAATATTCTTGCAAGTTCTTGGCACGTTGTCTGTCAAGTACTTTGGGAGAAACTTAAAGGGTTATATCAAGGAAAGAGTATTTCAAATTGGTAATTATTGAAGAAGTGGTTTCATAGTTTGTGTGTGAATGAAAATATGAAAGTATATGATCATATAAGTGTCCTCAATTGTATTGTTTATGAATTAGAAACTATTGGAGTCAAGATTGATGATGAAAGATAAAGCTTTGAGATTCATATGGTCTCTTACATCTTCATATGAGCATATTAAACCTGTTTTAATATATGGAAATGAACTTTTAAGTTTTGAAGAAGTTGCAAATAAAATAATTTATGAAGAAGATTAAAGAATGGGATAATACTGCACCAAACTATGTGTTGGTTGCAAGAGAAAGGTCTTATGTGAAGAAAAACAATGAAATGGATTTGGGAAGTTCGAAATGTGAAAAGATTATGCATGTAAAGAATAAGTGTTCTGATGGAGTAGCATCAGAAAAAGGCTCTAATTCAAATGCTGGCAATGTCTCCCTCACTTTAGTAGATGATGATATTTTCTTAAAATTGAGAAGTGTCTCCTCATGACATTTATGCTGATATGGAAAAGGATGAGATATTGTTAGCTAATTAGCACATTGGCATTGACTGACATTGATGCTAAGTATATTTTGAGATTATGTGGGTGGTTTAAAAGCTTCCTATGATCATGGAAGTTGTACCATGAGTTGTCAATCCAATTTTTGACATGTGAATACTCTTTGAGTGGTTTGATTTCAAGTGAAGTATACTCTGCTTGGGGCGGTGAGTGATAGCTTTTAAACTACGATTATTGCTGAAGACGATGTGAAAACAATGGAAGTTGATAGCTATTTTGAACTATAATTGTCAGTGAAGACAATGGAAGTTGATAACTTATTTTCAATAAAGATGGGGATTATTAGTGTTGGTTGAAAATATACATGTTGAGGAAGTTCACATTGCTTAGTTTTGTAAAGAAGAAGATAGCTAAAGGTTGTAAAATGCATTCAAGTTCTTCATTACAAAATGTATTAATCAAAAACACATTAAGCTTGTATTTGATTTTTATATTTTATCTTAGACTCTTCTGTTACAGTATTGTAAGAGGTAGTTAAATATTTAAGCCTAATATTCTTTTTGTCTTTATATATTAACCTCTGGGTTTATTTTGATCCATTTACTTAAAAAAGTTTCATATTGCTTTCTTAATTCTTCATAACGTACCATGCTAGTGTTGGCCAAGAATTTCAACCTAGGTGACCTCAATATATGGAAGAAGGGTTCAAGAGAACTTAGAGAATCAAAGGAACATTTTGACATAATCTCTTTAGCTCAAAGAAGTAGAAGCATTCAAGTGTGAGGTAGAAGTATGGACTTAGCATTTTTCTTAGAAATAACCAGTCTAAGATTTCAACGAAAAAGCTTGTCATATGTCTTCGGCAATAATATATTGAGCGCGGACAAGAGCAACATAACTGTTTTTTAAACTTCTCTGAAAGTACACGTGGATACAAATCCAAGGGCGAAAGGCATGCATCGAAGACTTATCAACTTCTAAGGTGAAAGCCGTTGAAGGGTGTTAATTTGTATTAGTATAAATAAGAGTTATAATGTTAGGATTCGGGGTGTCAAAGTCACTACAAAAAATCACAAACTCAAAGTATCCAAGCGTTAAGAGAGAAAAGAGTAATTCGAGCGAAACGAATGATGATGAACACCATGTTATTTACACTTTTATAAAATTTACTTTACTTTAACTTGCTTTCTTCACTTCTTATCTTTATCTTTTCGCCTTACTCTTTACAAAGATTTCGACCAAGTCGAAATCCTTCAATTTCTACATTACATTTCAAACTTAGTAGAAATCAAAATAGAATTTACTTCACACCAAACACTTAAAAAAAGTGATGAATATTTATGCACTTATATCCTAGGATTAATTAGCCGATCCCGCAAGTAACCATTTTGGAAGACTAGCGATTGTTTACTAAATTTCACAGTAAACAAATGTGCACGCCTAGTGGGACCTATTTGTGCCTTATATTCATAAGTAGATTCTTTACAAAAGTTGTGTCTTTGTTACAAAATATTGTTAGTTCTTCGTTTGTGAAATATTGTTGGTTGTATTCACTTAAGGTGTCGTAAAGATGCTAGAAATGACACGTCCACCGTCAAGAAATACCCCATCTCCCCAAAACGATCTCCAAAATACAAAAGGACAAGCAAACATATGATCACATGATGTAGTGGGAACGTCGAATGTTAGAGGAGAACATCCCTCCAACATCAGCCAGATAAATAAACTGACTGTCCCTCAAGGGATGGTAGTTATGCCACCACGAGTGTCGAGCGTTCCTAGTACTCCCTGGGCACCCCAAAGCATGGTTGTAAACCAAAGGCCTTTTTTTGCAACAAAATTTTCAATGCCCTTATATAGCCAAGAACAACCTTATGGTATGCCAACATCAACAATGGTAAGCCTTCAACCTAGCGCGTCCATGTTTGCAGTTAATGCAATGGGTGTTACATCCTTTGGAAATCCGTACTTACCCCTAGGGACTACATTGACTTATCCTGGTCAAACAACACAACTAGTTGAGGGAACTAGTAACCCTCTTTCTAGGGTACCAACTATGACCAGTCATACTCTTCAATCGTTTAGACAACAAGTCGACGAGAGTCGCCATGAAATGGTTAATTTTCTTACACAATAAATGGGCATGATGTTCAATCCCTTGATTCAAAATATCACACAAATGGGCCGAACAGCTGATTTCTTTGGCGCTCCCCAATTGCCAGCCCAACAGTTACCAGACGCTAAGCCTTGACAACAAGTGGAAGTTGTCAAAATACCCGCGCCCAGGGTAGTCAAAGGCGCCATAGCCCAAGAAGCACTAGGAATTTTCATGGTACCAAGAAACCAAGATGCTGACCAGGTTCTATGAAATGTTCAACAGAATAACTTGGTAGGCATAATCACATAAATAATGTGGTAGAGCAAATATTAGCCCAAAATGATTTAAACATATGCTTCCATAGGAAAAATTTTATGTCTTCTTTCTCTGAATATATATTGCAAATTGAATTACCTAGGGGTTGGACAATCCCAAGTTTTCTAAATTTACAAGAGACACGACAAATTCGACTGTTGAGCACATTTCTTGATATCACTTTGAGGATGAAGATCTAGCCAACAACGAGAATTTGAAAATAATATTCTTCCCAAATTCTTTCACAAAAAATGCTTTTACTTGGTTCACTACCCTTACCCCTTATTTGGTTCATAGTTTGGGGCAATTAGAAAGAGTTTTTCATGAACAATTCTATATGGTTCAGTCGAAAATAAACATTGAAGAGTTAGCCAGTGTTAGGCAAAAGGGGGCTGAATTTTTGGATGACTACCTCAATATGTTCATGATCATGAAATAAAGATGCTCTACACAAGTATCTGAACACAAGTTGGTCGAACTAACGGCTAGGGGTCTAGAATATTTGATGAGAAAGAAACTAGACATTTAATACTTAAGAGACATGGCTCAGTTTGCAGACAGGGTTCCACAAGTCGAACGTCTAAAATCTGAAAAAAGCCAGGTCAAACAAATTCGACAAAAAAAGAAAAGGCCTCTTACTTAAATATAAATAAGGGAGGCTAAAGTATATATGACATAAGATACGAAGAAGTCGAGGAAAATGATGTAAACTTGGCGAAATTAAAGCCATGCCCTCCCTATGTTTGTATATCATTGAAACCTTCCAGTGGGAAGAACCCAGTTGAACTCAAGAATAATAAACTTATCACTAAAACGTAAACTTTCAACGTAACTAAAATATGAAAAAAGCCAGGTTTAACAAATTCGACAAAAAAAAAGGCCTCTTACTTATATATAGATAAGGGAGGCCAGCAGTATATATCACATAAGATACGAAGAAGTCAAGGGAAATGATGTAAACTTGGCGAAATTAAAGCCATGCCCTCCCTATGTTTGTATATCATTGAAACCTTCCAATGGGAAGAACCCAGTTGAACTCAAGAATAACAAACTTATTAATAAAACGTGAACTTTCGACGTAAATAAGTGCGGCAAAATCTTCGATCTCTTGGTTGCTGATGGCTAGATTATTATTCCCAAGGGAGTAAAAACTCTACCTGTAGAGCAACGAAAGAATAAAGGATTTTGTAAGTTTCACAATTCTTGAGTCACAAGACTTCACAATATGTTATTTTCAAGGGTTTAGTGCAAGGTGCATTGAACAATGGAAGGTTCAAGTTTGGCAACAAAGCGAAGAATAAAATGCAGGTGGATGCAAACCATATGAAAATACAAGACACAAATTATGATGAGTCTATAGAATGTCTAATGGTCGAGGTTGCTGAAGGTCTCGACGAGGTGATGGAGGTATCTGCAACTGATTACGCTGAAAAAGTCAAAGTGGTGTATCTCTAGAGGTGCAAGCTAAAATATTCAAAGCCCAATGTGTGCCCATTATGCCACTCAGTGTATGACGGGAAAGCTGCTAAAGAGGTGCAAATTTCAAGCCCAAGTCTGATGGAAAGAACAACTAGTCCCAAGGAAAGTCAAGATATGCTTGTATCAAAACGGATGTTCCTTACAGTGTCGCTAATTCGACCGCTGGAAACAAAGAGTGCCAAAATAAAACCTACAAGCCATCGTCGAAGGAACATGTAGGAGAATAAGTGCACCACAAACAAAACAACAATCACAATGGTGGAGGAAAGATAATGTCGAATTCGATTTCGAGTCAACAGAACAACTCTCATGGAGCCCGAGCATTCACCATTAGCCCTAATTACAAAGGAAAAAATTGATGACCTGAACCTAGTAGAGGCGATATCAGAGCTAAAGGAAGGTAATTTGAGATGTTGCAAGTCCTAGTGGTCATGAGAAGCAAGAGTTAAATAAGGACGTGACAAGAAGGTTGTCGAAGGAGAGAATTTCCCCCCACTCCACCACTTATAGCACCAAAGTTTGAGGAAGTCGGGCCATCAGTGAAGACAACATTAGGCCTAGCCCCTGCTCCCAAGGAAGAAGAACCCAATGAGGAATATTGGAAGATGGCGATAAGCTAACCCTCACATCCAAAGGATGATTCATACATTGTATGCAATGTGGTATCTGTTTTTCCATTTGAGTATGATGTCATTACAAAAATAACAGATGACCAAGAGGGCTTTCCGAATGAAAACATGGATGGACACAAACTAGTCTATTTCTACGTAATGAACAACGACTACGTCGGAGAAAAAAAAACTACTTTTGAGAAGCTAGTCATAGATATGAAGATCCATCTCAAACCAGTCTTTATTAAAGCCAAAATTGACAATATCAGTGTCAACAAAGTATTGGTGAATGGTGGTGTGGAGGTCAACTTAATGTCACAATCTCTACTTAAAAGAATAGGAAAGTTTGGTACTGATCTAAGGCACCATAATATGGTACTCTCTAACTAAGAGGGAAAAATAGGCCACTCCTTAGGGGAAATTCAACTTGATTTGGCTGTAGGCACTACAATTCGACCTACCTTGTTCAAGGTCATTCCAAGCAAAGCAAACTACAATCTATTACTTAGGATATCATGTATCCAAGGCATTGGGGCTCTTCCATCATCCTTACACCAGAGAATTTCAAATTTGAGGGAGGACGAAATAGTTGAGAACATGGAAGAAGGTCAAGTTATTACCTGGAAGAGGTAAACTAGTATAACAGAAGAACATTCGACAAGAATTTGGCGATCATTTCGCCATACCCACCATCCAACTCAAAGTTCAAAGAATGGGAAAATATATTTAACTCTATGAGACTTCATTCAACTCATGGTTTCCTATGGGACAGAGAGATCTGGGGATACAAACCCCTATAGGAAATTGATATAGCCCCCACATGTTAGGGAGACGACAACACCTCTAATGTTTAGGTCGAACACCAAGATTAAGAAGACGACCCCCAGGGCCGACACTCAAATAAAATTGGCACTAGAAGAAAAAAAGCTAATAAGTTCAACGATATAGCCAAGTCGAATGCATGGACTTGAATAACAGCTTACATAGCCGAAAATCAAGAAAAAGTGGCCCAAAACGCTGGGTTGTAACACCAATTGGCTATTGAAGCCGAATTTGTTGGAAATTATGGTCGTTAGACAGATCAAAGACTTGATTGTATATAGGATGATGAGACTTTAGGTTTGGAAAAGGATGCAATGGCTTCAACAAAGAACATTCAAGCTAAGTACCCTCTTGAACAGATCGATTTGGGAGACAGGACATTGACAAGGCCAACATACGTGGGTGCCAACATTACTCCATACTTAAAGGAACAAGTGTTCAAATTACTTAAATAATTTAAAGATTGTTCCGCATTGGATAACAATAAAGTGCCCCTGCTAAGTCGTGAAATGGTGGAACTGAAACATCCAATACGGCCAGGGAAGAAACCATTGAAGTAACAATCCACAAGATTCACGCCATAGATAATGTCCAACATCAAGGAGAAGATTTAAATACTCACGTGGAATAAGTTCTTTAGAACAACCAGGTACGTCGAATGGTTGGCAAACATTGTACCAGTTATTAAGAAAAACAGGTCTCTCAGGGTATGTGTCGATTTTAGAGATCTGAATAATGCGACACCCTAGGACGAGTACCCAATGCAAGTGGCAGAAATGTTAGTAGATTTTTCCGCAGGTTTAGATTATTTGGATATGCTAGATGTCTACTCAAGATATAATAAGATCTTCAAAGCAGAAGAAGTACCAAAAACGATATTTTTGATGCCCTGGAGCATTGGGAACCTATGAATGGGTGGTGCTTCCCTTTGGTTTGAAAAATGCATTTGCAACCTATAAAAGGGAAATGAATCTAATGTTTCATGAATATATCGACACTTTTATGCAAGTTTACATAAATGATGTAGTCATATAATACTCGTCGAAACATGGTCACATTGACCATCTTCGAAATGCCTTCGAAAGAATGAGGAAACATGGACTGAAAATGAACCCCTTAAAATATGTTTTTTGTGTTAATGCAGGGGATTTCCTCGTCTTCGTGGTCCACAAGAAAGTGATTGAGATCAACCGGAATAAGACGGAGGCGATTCTAGAAACCAAGCCTCTTTCGACAAAGAAACAACTCAAATTATTGCTAGGAAATATAAACTTTATAAGAAGGTTCATATCCAACCTAAATGAAAAAATGAAAGCATTCTTGCCACTACTTCGATTGAAGAAAGAGAAGTGTTTCAGATGGGACGAAGACCATCAAAGGGAGTTCGACGAGATCAAGGCTTATCTGATGAAGCCTCTAATTTTGGCCCTTCTGACAAGGAGTAGAAACATGAAATTATACATATCAGTGTCAGATACGAAGATAGGTAAGATGTTGGCTCAGGAAGATGATAGTGGTATTGAAAGGGCTGTTTATTACCTAAGTTGAATTCTAAATGATGCAAAAACTAGATACAACTATATAGAGAAGCTTTGTCTTTTTCCGTACTTTTCATGTACCAAATTAAAACATTATATAAAACTCGTCAAAATAAAATCATGTTAGTGCAAAGATAAATCAGTGGAAAATAAAAAAGAGATATTTACAGAGGAAAGAAAATTAAACAATGAAAGGTAAGAGATAAGGATAGAGGGATTGCACTAGAATTTATAGATGTCCGACCTACCACATTTTTCATTCCTCTCCTTAAGAATCTTAAGGATATGTCGACGAACCTTATTACAATAATAAACAGAAATTTTGATGGCTAAGCTCATGAGCCAAACATATATATTTTTGGCAAATCTAAAGAACTAAAAAGAGATTTTACCAAGACAATCTCAAGAACCAAATAGAGATTTTACTCAAACAATCTCAAGAACCAAATAAATCAAGTAACAGAATCACACTCTTAAATAAGAACACTTAACCATAAACACCAGTACAACTAAACTCTCACAAGTATTTTTCACTGAGAATGCATTAAGGAAACTTTAATAAAATAATAGAAAAAGAGATAAAGTGAGAAACAAGTGATTCAAGAATAATTCTAGTATAATTTGAAATAAAGAGAATCCCTCAGTTTATAGGTGAAAGTTTAGTTCAAAATGGAAAATAATCCATGGACTTTTTAATGCATATGGTTGAATATATCATAGGTTTAATTGATTATATATGACAAATATGAAAGATTTTCAAATTCTCTATCACTAATCAATTAGAATATCCCTTAAAAAATTAGGAGATGTTACCAAAGAGATAATAGATTAACTCTAGTGTGAATGAATTATTAAGTGTAAAAAAGAACACTTTTAAAGGTTTTAACTAAGCTAGTAATCAACTAGATACATGCATAAAACATTTTTTGGTGATTTTATAAAAGCATATAGGCTTTAAAAACATTTTACTATGTATGTGTGTGTGAGTTGGCTTAGTATCTTAGTAAACACTCTTATAATTTTACAATACACTAATCACTTATACACATGACCTAGCAAGATTTCACACTTCCTCTCTTTCACAACCTTCAACCTTCAAGATCTCTTGTTGGATTCATCATTAATTTTGCACTTCATTTAAGACTTTACTTCTTATATTTGAAGAGGCTTGATAAAGCTTCTTTGGTAGACACTATTACCAAATGTTTTTGACCTGTAATCTGCAAGGACTCCATTGAATGCCGCTTGACATTGAGTGTTGTCCTCATAAAAACCACCAAGATTATCTGCCACAAAGATTTATAGATAGTTATACCTGCGAGCATATAGTTCTAAATTCTCCATTTTTTAATGATTCAAACACATCTCTTAGGTGGTGGATAAACATACAAGCATGGATAAAGTATTGGAGTGGTTAAACTTCCCCTTATTATTTTAGAGAGTATACTCTGATCCCTGTAAGAGTATACTTATCCCCTATTGGCATAACAAAAAACATGGGAAATAACACAAAGGAATCACATAAAACACATTTAAAAGAAATGAGTTACCAGATAAAGAGGAGAAGAAAAGGCACAAAGACAAACACAATTAAGTAGGACATAATTCTATACTTCCCTTGATGGGCCTATTTGCTGAGAAGCTTATTATACGAGAGTATGGTATGCATGTTCCACTTGTGAAGTTTTATCTAAGAACCCCTTATCTTGGAGATTATAATTTCTTTAACCATAACCTTTTGATGGATAGTGACTGTTGAAAATAGTCGCCACTTTTGAAGTTGGACTGATAAAGAATTTTGGCCAATTTTTTTTATATATGTATCCTTTATGTTTCTTACCTCTTCTCTTTTGGGTGCAAACTTAAATATATTTTGTTGAAAAATAAGCATAATGAAAATGCGATAATTTAGAACTTGTAATAAGAATAACGAGACTTCTCTCAAATCCTCAGACAATACTTAAGACTAAGTATCTCAGGACAGACTTTAGTCGCGCCTCTTGGGTGAGATTTATATGCTTGGTCATGCCCAAGGAAACTTTAGGACTCTCAAGCGGGGAATTCAGATAGCCTGGGAAATCTTAGTCCCCTATGCTGAGTTTGAAGGATAGAAAAACACTTAGAAAGGGGGGGTTTGAATAAGTGTAGCTTTAAAAACTTTGACAGATAAAAATAAATTGCACAGTTATTTTTATCCTGGTTCGTTGTTAACTAAACTACTCCAGTCCACCCCCGCAGAGATGATTTACCTCAACTGAGGATTTAATCCACTAATCGCACGGATTACAATGGTTTTCCACTTAGTCCGCAACTAAGTCTTCTAGAGTATCCTGATCACAACCTGATCACTCTAGGAATAACTGCTTAGACACAAGCTAAGACTTTCTTAGAGTATCCTGACCACCACGTGATCACTCTAATTACAACTGCTTAGACACAAGCTAAGACTTCCTAGAGTATTCTGATCAACACGATCACTCTAGTTACTTACAACTTAATGTAATCTTTCTAAGAGTATTACAATGCTTCTTAAAAGCTATAATCAAAAACTGTGATATTTCTCTTAACGTTTAAGCTTAATCTCACTAATATATTACAACAGCAATGTAGTGAGCTTTGATGAAGATGAAGTTTCTGAGCTTTGAATTGAACAGCGTTTCAGCAAGTCTTTCAGAATAATTTTGTTCAGCGTTGTTAACCTTGCTTCTCATCAGAACTTCATATTTATAGGCGTTTGAGAAGATGACCGTTGAGCGCATTTAATGCTTTGCGTGTTCCGTACAGCTTTGCATTTAATGTTATACGCTTTTGTCAACTACCTCGAGCCTTGTTCACGCTGTGTCTACTGACGTTGCCTTTAATAGCTTCTAACGTTCCTTTTGTCAGTCAGCGTAGCCTGCCACTTGTACTTTCTTCTGATCTGATGTTTGTAAATACAACGTTTGATTATCATCAGAGTCAAACAGCTTGGTGCAAAGCATCTTCTGATCTTCTGACCTTGAAGTGCTTCTGAGCGTGATACCATCAGAACTTCAGTGCTTCTGATCTCATGTTCTTCTGATGCTTCCATAGACCCATGTTCTGATTCTGCTTCGACCATCTTCTGATGTCTTGCCAGACCATGTTCTGATGTTGCATGCTGAACCTTCTGAGTCAAAGCTTCTGAGCGCTGATTTATGCATACTCTTTATATATTTCCTGAAAAGGAAATTGCATTGGATTAGAGTACCATATTATCTTAAGCAAAATTCATATTATTGTTATCATCAAAACTAAGATAATTGATCAGAACAAATCTTGTTCTAACAATCTCCCCCTTTTTGATGATGACAAAAACATATATAAATGATATGAATTTGCGATCAGAAAGAGCAGACGGCAAAAGACAAATTACACAGCTAAAGCATAAGCATGTGAATATGTCTCCCCCTGAGATTAACAATCTCCCCCTGAGATAAATAATCTCCCCCTGAAATAAATACTCGAAGAACTTTAATAAAAGACTTCCCTGATTATTTCGGTAGAGACGATCACATAAGCTTCTGTCTTCAGAGAATTCATAGCTTCTGACTTCTGCTTCCATTGGACAGCTTCAGAACTTGAATTTCTTTAGATCCTTAGACCACTCACAGCTTCTGATTCCTGCTTCCATTTAGGACAGCTTCAGAACTTGAATTTCTTTGATCTTCAGAACATTCACAACTTCTGATTCCTGCTTCCATCTAGGACAGCTTCAGAACTTGAATTTCTTTGATCTTCAGAATATTCACAGCTTCTGATTTCTGCTTCCATTTAGGACAGCTTCAGAACTTGAATTTCTTTGATCTTCAGAACATTCACAACTTCTGATTCCTGCTTCCATCTAGGACAGCTTCAGAACTTGAATTTCTTTGATCTTCAGAACATTCACAGCTTCTGATTCCTGCTTCCATTTAGGACAGCTTCAGAACTTGAATTTCTTTGATCTTCAGAACATTCACAGCTTCTGATTTCTGCTTCCCTCGGATAGCTTCAGAGCTTTGAATTTCTACCAACATCACTTCATGCTAGATTTGTATCAGAACATTGTTGAATGTACCAGAGCATCATCAGAGCATCTCTACATCCTGAAATGTTACAAAACAAAAACTAAACGACAAAAGTCAGCATGAACGAGTCAGAACATAAAATGTATATTAGAACACATGATATGTATCAGAGCCATATAGGCTAAAATAATGTATCAGAGCAAATAGAATTTTGTCAAAGCAAATAGACAAATTTTGGATCAAATTCTATTATTAGTGCTTCTGATTCTGAAGCTTGACAGCACTCAGCTTGCTTCAGTCCATAAGCTTATTCTTTTTACAGAATTAACGCTTCTTATGGTTTTGCTTTGAAGATTTTCTTCACTTCTTTATACCTGCAAAACACTTAAACCATATAGAACTTGCAGTTCTTGTTAGTGAATGTGTGGGAGCAGTACCCAGCAACTGATAGATTAATCAAATCATTTATCATTTATCTTCTCCCCCTTTTTGTCATAACATCAAAAAGAATATTCTAAAAAATTCAGATGTATAAAACGACAAATAAAATCACTGGAATGTAAAAAACAAAGAGACTTTTCATTGATAATCAAAAGATATTACAAAAGTTCTTATGTTTAACAAGCAGATGCAACAAGGAAAGAAAACTACTAAGACCAAAGACTAAGACCCTAGCTAAGACAAAATCTGCGCCAGCATGTCTTGAACCCTGTCATAATTTGCAGTTTTCCTTGCCATGAAGGCGTGAAAACGCATCATTGACTGCTTCTTGGGCTTCCAGGCGAGGGGTTAGGGAGACTTGATTCTGATGCAGATTTTCCACAATCTCTATCAGAAACAACATTCTCAGCAGGTGAAGATGAAGAAATTTCTTTGGAATGGGTTGAGGGAGAGGAGAGGTTAGATGAAGAGGAAGTTGAGTCTTGAAGGTAAAAAGATGAGGAGGAAGATGGAGATGATGGAGGGCTTTCACCAGGGGGTTGAAACACACGTCTAGAATAGTTTCCAGACAACTTAGCTTCGAATGGATTCACCAGCTTTTCTCTTTTTGTCTCAACAGCTTTTCTCTTTTTGTTTTGATCATTTTCACGGTTTCCTGGGCTTGATGAAGAGTTCATGATGGATTTGCAGATAATGAACAGCTAGGGTTTGATATGAATGCAGAGAGATAGAGAAGGAAAGCAAAGACAAAGTGAAATAGAGAAAATATAAGAGGGAAGGAGAAGCGTTTGAAGAGTATTTAAAATGAAACAAATGATGAATAGCATTTAATGTTACGTGACATGAGGAGAGATAATAAAGACAAATGAGGTGACTTGCACAGTTACCTATGGTCGGCGTCCCTTCAACTGCACGCGTGCTTATCCATGAACAGTAAAGACAGGTTTACCATCCCGAGATAAAACGTTACAGCTGTTTTGCTTTTAAAGAGGTTCTGAATCAACTTAGACAATGAAACGTTAGTAATAACTGAATCATAATTTCTAATTGATTTCAATCAGAACTTCTGATTAAAAATAATCCACTTTCATTTCAGAAGATACTCATACATAAGAACTTCTCATCTTCTCATTCTGGGCACAAATCCATACTGATGTTCTTCAGAATGAACTTAAACCTATCTTCAGCCAGGGGTTTTGTAAAGATATCAGCCCATTGATGGTCTGTATCCACAAAGTTTAAAGATAGAACACCCTTCTGAACATAGTCCCTTATGAAATGATGTTTAATCTCAATATGTTTAGCTTTTGAATGAAGAATAGGATTCTTAGATAAACATATAGCAGAAGTATTATCACAGAATATAGGAATGTTACTCTCATATATCTGATAATCTTCTAGCTGACTTTTCATCCAGAGCATCTGTGTACTACAACCAGCAGCAGCGACATATTCTGCTTCAGTTGTTGATAGAGCAATAGTTGCTTGTTTCTTGCTATACCAGGAGATCAAATGACTTCCAAGAAATTGGCAACTTCCTGAAGTACTCTTTCTTTCGATTCTGTCTCCAGCATAGTCAGCATCGCAAAATCCTACTAAGTTGTATTCTTTAGATTTTCTGTAAACTAAGCCAACATTAGTAGTACCTTTCAGATACCTTAGAATTCTCTTAACAACAGTTAAATGAGATTCTCTAGGGTCTGATTTGAATCTCGCACACAAACAAACACTGAAAAGAATGTCAGGTCTAGAAGCAGTCAAATATAGAAGAGATCCAATCATACCTCTGTATAACTTCTGATCTACCTTCTTACTTACCTCATCCTTACCTAGGATGCATGTTGGATGCATAGGAGTTTTGGCTTCTTTGCAGTCTAGAAGATTAAACTTCTTCAGAAGTTCCTTCACATACTTGGTTTGGTGAACATACGTTCCTTCTGATGTTTGATTTATTTGTATTCCAAGGAAGTACTTGAGTTCTCCCATCATGCTCATTTCAAACTCAGCCTGCATAGACTCAGCAAACTCCTTTCCAAGTGTAGCATTAGATGTTCCAAAAATAATATCATCTACATATATTTGACAAATTAAAATATCCCTTTTAAAGGATTTACAAAAGAGAGTAGTGTCCACTTTTCCTCTAGTGAAACCATTATCCAGAAGGAAAGAACTTAAGCGTTCATACCAAGCTCTAGGAGCTTGTTTCAATCCATACAATGATTTCTTTAGTTTAAAACATGATTAGGAGACATAGAGTCTTCAAAACCAGGAGGTTGATGGACATAAACTTCTTCATCTATATAACCATTTAAGAAGGCACTCTTAACATCCATCTGATGGAGAGTGATGTTATATTGAGTGGCAAATGAAATTAATAGACGAATAGATTCTAACCTGGCCACTGGTGCAAAGTTTTCTGTATAGTCAATCCCTTCTTGCTGACTGTAACCCTGAGCCACCAGTCTGGCTTTGTTTCTTACCACTTCACCTTTCTCACTGAGCTTGTTTCTGAAGACCCATTTTGTACCGATTATATTGAATCCATCTGGTCTAGGAACAAGATCCCAAACATCATTCCTTGTAAACTGATTCAGTTCTTCTTGCATAGCAATTATCCAGTCTGGATCTTCTAGAGCATGATCAACAGAAGTTGGCTCGATCAAAGATACAAGACCTAATTGACAGTCTGCATTGTTCTTAAGGAATGCCCTTGTTCTGATGGGATCATCCTTCTTTCCAAGAATGACATCTTCTGAATGACCAGAAATGAGTCTGGATGATCTTCTGACAGATGGTTCTTCAGAAATGCTTAGATTCTCCAGAGAAGCTGATACTTGATCTTCAGATTCTTTGCTTCTGAGAAGCTCTGCTTCTGATGCGTTGCTTCTCGGCTCAACAACTTCTGATACATCAATATCACAATCTGCAAAATTATCAAACTGCTTTGGTTTTTCAGAACCAAGCTTATCATCAAACCTGATATTGATTGATTCTTCTACAACCAATGTTTCAGTATTGTATACTCTGTAGCCTTTTGAGCGTTCAGAATATCCAAGAAGGAAACATTTTTGTGCTTTGAAATCAAATTTACCAAGATGATCTTTAGTGTTCAGAATAAAGCATACACATCCAAAAGGATGGAAATATGAGATGTTGGGCTTTCTGTTCTTCCACAATTCATAAGGAGTCTTATTTAGAATAGGTCTGATAGAGATTCTATTCTGAATATAGCATGCAGTGTTTATTGCTTCTGCCCAGAAATGCTTAGCCATATTGGTTTCATTGATCATGGTTCTGGCCATTTCTTGCAGAGTCCTATTCTTTCGTTCTACAACTCCATTTTGCTGTGGAGTTCTAGGACAAGAGAAATCATGGGCAATACCATTTTCTTTGAAGAACTTTTCAAAGAATCTGTTCTCAAATTCACCACCATGATCACTTCTGACCTTTATGATTTTACACTCTTTCTCAGATTGAATCTGAGTGCAGAATTCAAAGAACACTGAATGAGACTCATCCTTGTGTTTCAAGAACTTTACCCATGTCCAGCGGCTATAATCATCTACAATGACTAATCCATATTTCTTCCATCTGACAGATGCTGTTTTTACTGGGCCAAACAGATCAATGTGCAAGAGTTCTAATGGCCTTGAGGTAGAAACAACATTCTTGGATTTGAATGCAGGTTTGGAGAACTTGCCCTTCTGACATGCTTCACAAAGAGCATCTGATTTGAATTTCAGATTAGGAAGTCCTCTGACAAGATCCAGTTTGTTAATCTGAGAAATCTTTCTCAAACTAGCATGACCTAATCTTCTGTGCCAGACCCACTGTTCTTCAGAAACAGACATCAGACAAGTCACCTTCTGACTCATAAGATCTTGCAGATCTGTCTTATAAATGTTGTTCTTCCTCTTGCCGGTAAATAGGATTGAGCCATCCTTCTGATTTACAGCCTTGCAAGACTTTTGATTAAAGATTATATCATAACCATTGTCACTCAATTGACTGATAGATAAGAGGTTATGTGTTAACCCTTCTACAAGAAGTACATTTGAAATGGAAGGAGAGTTACCAGACTTTATAGTTCCAGAGCCAATTATCTTGCCCTTCTGATCTCCTCCAAACTTGACTTCTCCTCCAGACTTAAGCACCAGGTCTTGGAACATAGACCTTCTTCCTGTCATGTGTCGTGAGCATCCAGAGTCCAGGTACCATGACATGTTGTGCTTTGTCCTTTTTGCAGCCAAGGATATCTGCAATAGGAATAATCTTATCCTTAGGTACCCACATTTTCTTGGGTCCTTTCTTGTTAGATTTTTTCAAGTTCTGATTGAACTTGGGTTTAACATTGTAAGCAATAGGAGGAACAACATGATAATTCTTAATGTGAGTTTCATGATATTTCCTAGGTTGTGTCACATGCTTCTTAGTGTGTGTAACGTGAAAGCATTGTGCATGTGATGTGTGCCTAATATCATGGGAGTGGCCAAATTTAAATTGGTTGTACAGAGGCTTGTATGATATTTTCATATCATCCACAGATTCAAGCTTGTATGGGATTTCACCCTCATAACCAATGCCAACTCTTTTGTTTCCAGACACAGCATATATCATAGAAGCAAGTTGACTTCTTCCTATGCTTCTAGATAAAAAATTTCTGAAGCTCAAGTCATATTCTTTCAGAATATGATTCATGCTAGGAATGGCTTTTTCTGTTTCAGAAGGAGATCCACTGTTTTTGGATAAATTTAAAACTTTTTCCTTTAGTTCAGAATTTTCCAATTCCAGCTTCTTAGTTTCAAATTCAAATTGCTTCTTCAGCTTTTTGTATTTGATACTAAGATGAGCTTTGAGTTCCAGAAGTTCTGTTAGACTGGAAACTAACTCTTTTCTAGATAGTTCAGAAAATACCTCTTCAGAATCTGATTCTGATGTAGATTCTGATCCGTCATCTTCTGTCGCCATCAGCGCACAGTTAGCCTGCTCATCTTCAGAGTCTGAATCATCTTCTGACTCATCCCAGGTTGCCATAAGACCTTTCTTCTTATGAAACTTCTTCTTGGGATTATCTTTCTGAAGTTTCGGACACTCATTCTTGTAATGTCCAGGCTCATTGCACTCATAGCAGACAGCCTTCTTCTTGTCAGATCTTCTGTCATCAGAAGATTCTCCACGTTCAAATTTCTTTGAACTTCTGACGCCTCTGAACTTCCTTTGCTTGTTCTTCCAGAGTTGATTTAGCCTTCTGGAGATCAAGGACAGTTCATCTTCTTCTTCAGATTCTGATTCTTCAGAATCTTCTTCTCTTGCCTGAAAAGCGTTAGTGCATTTTTTAACATTAGATTTTAATGCAATAGACTTACCTTTCTTCTGAGGCTCGTTTGCGTCCAGCTCAATTTCGTGGCTTCTCAAGGCACTGATAAGCTCTTCCAAAGAGACTTCATTCAGATTCTTTGCAATCTTGAATGCAGTTACCATTGGACCCCATCTTCTGGGTAAGCTTCTGATAATCTTCTTTACATGATCAGCCTTGGTGTAGCCTTTGTCCAGAACTCTCAATCCAGCAGTAAGAGTTTGAAATCTTGAAAACATCCTTTCAATGTCTTCATCATCCTCCATCTTGAAGGCTTCATACTTCTGGATTAATGCAAGAGCTTTGGTCTCCTTGACTTGAGCGTTTCCTTCATGAGTCATTTTCAAGGACTCATATATGTCATAGGCCGTTTCCCTGTTAGATATCTTCTCATACTCAGCATGAGAGATAGCATTCAGCAAAACAATTCTGCATTTATGATGATTCCTGAAAAGCTTCTTCTGATCATCGCTCATTTCTTGCCTTGTCAGCTTTACGCCACTGGCTTTTACCGGATGTTTGTAACCATCCATCAGAAGATCCCATAGATAACCATCTAGACCAAGAAAGTAACTTTCCAGTTTATCTTTCCAGTATTCAAAGTTTTCACCATCAAATACTGGTGGTCTAGTATAACCATTGTTTCCGTTGTGTTGCTCAGCAGAGCCAAATGTAGATGGAGTTGGATTTGCTTGAGATTCACCAGCCATCTTTAACTGAAGCGTTTTTCTCTTCCTGAATCTTTTCTAAACACGGTTAAGTGCTTGCACCTTAGAACCGGCGCTCTGATACCAATTGAAGGATAGAAAAACACTTAGAAAGGGGGGGTTTGAATAAGTGTAGCTTTAAAAACTTTGACAGATAAAAATAAATTGCACAGTTATTTTTATCCTGGTTCGTTGTTAACTAAACTACTCTAGTCCACCCCCGCAGAGATGATTTACCTCAACTGAGGATTTATTCCACTAATCGCACGGATTACAATGGTTTTCCACTTAGTCCGCAACTAAGTCTTCTAGAGTATCCTGATCACAACCTGATCACTCTAGGAACAACTGCTTAGACACAAGCTAAGACTTTCATAGAGTATCCTGACCACCACGTGATCACTCTAATTACAACTGCTTAGACACAAGCTAAGACTTCCTAGAGTATTCTGATCAACACGATCACTCTAGTTACTTACAACTTAATGTAATCTTTCTAAGAGTATTACAATGCTTCTTAAAAGCTATAATCACAAACTGTGATATTTCTCTTAACGTTTAAGCTTAATCTCACCAATATATTACAACAGCAATGTAGTGAGCTTTGATGAAGATGAAGTTTCTGAGCTTTGAATTGAACAGCGTTTCAGCAAGTCTTTCAGAATAATTTTGTTCAGCGTTGTTAACCTTGCTTCTCATCAGAACTTCATATTTATAGGCGTTTGAGAAGATGACCGTTGAGCGCATTTAATGCTTTGCGTGTTCCGTACAGCTTTGCATTTAATGTTATACGCTTTTGTCAACTACCTCGAGCCTTGTTCACGCTGTGTCTACTGACGTTGCCTTTAATATCTTCTAACGTTCCTTTTGTCAGTCAGCGTAGCCTGCCACTTGTACTTTCTTCTGATCTGATGTTTGTAAATACAACGTTTGACTATCATCAGAGTCAAACAGCTTGGTGCAAAGCATCTTCTGATCTTCTGACCTTGAAGTGCTTCTGAGCGTGATACCATCAGAACTTCAGTGCTTCTGATCTCATGTTCTTCTGATGCTTCCATAGACCCATGTTCTGATTCTGCTTCGACCATCTTCTGATGTCTTGCCAGACCATGTTCTGATGTTGCATGCTGAACCTTCTGAGTCAAAGCTTCTGAGCGCTGATTTATGCATACTCTTTATATATTTCCTGAAAAGGAAATTGCATTGGATTAGAGTACCATATTATCTTAAGCAAAATTCATATTATTGTTATCATCAAAACTAAGATAATTGATCAGAACAAATCTTGTTCTAACAGAGTTATCTGGTACCTGGCTAATGAGGTTACTAGTCCCTATGGCAAGGTGTTAAACCTATTGAGAGGGACTTCTATCAAGCTCTTAAACAAGACTTAAGACTAAGTCTCTTAGGCTAGACTTCAATCTGATACCTTGGGCAAGATTTATATGCTTGGTCCCACCCGAGGAAAATATAGATGTCTCAAGAAAGGAATTCGAATAGCTTGGGACATATTAGTCACTTAGGAGAAATTATGTGGAGCCTGACTCATAAGACTTCAAGTACCTAAGGCAAGGCGTTGACCTCTCGGAGGAGACTTCTTTCACGCTCTCAAGAAAGACTTAGGACCAAGTTTCTTATGCTAGATTTCAGTCGCGGCCATTGGGCGAGATTTATATGCTTGGTCCTGCCCGAGGAAAATTTAATTCTCTAAGGCGGGGATATCTGAACCAACCCGAACCTCATTTGGGATGAGGATATCTAAACCTAACCCGGACCCCGTTTGGGATGAGGATATCAAAACCTAATTCGAACCCCGTTTGGGATGAGTTCTGTGTTATATTCCTCATAATCGTCTAGGATAAAGGTGGGGAAAAAGGGTTTATCACAGAATCTAGTTTCGGCATGCGGAAGGTAAAAATAATCCATGCCCCGCCCTATTGCCATGTCTAATCTCATAATTGATGTATGGGGTGCACTAAATTGTAAATGAGAAATCCAAAAATAAATAACATTTAGATACATGCATATGAAATAATGATATGATTATTAAAATATACTTTCCAAGAGGAAGATTGTTAATATATATATATATATATATATATATATATATATATATATATATATATATATATATATATATAATGCAGCCATATATATTTAAATTAATTATATTATCTAAGGGAGTCTTAATTGATTTAGTGATTAAATTGTGTCATAAGACCAATTATTTTTTATTTGGTAATTAATTAATTATTATTTATGTAGTTAATTGAAATGGGTTAAAACATGGATGAATGTTTGATGGTTTATATTGGAGTAATGAGAATCCTAATTAATCATCACTTGTATGTAGACTATGATTTTCATTAGATCGACACAATAAGTAATTTATCACTTTCCCATCTAAAGAGTTCTGAGGTATTATGAGTCCCCACAAGCCAAAAGGTGTGTGTCATTTTTCTCACTTTCTTTGTTTGTATTTTAGGATTATCTTCGTCACTTTTTAGAGACCCATTATTTAGGATCCATCGGAGTATTCTGTTAATCATTGATAAATCTGTGAAGAAATACTTCTTCGTACAACTTGATTTTGATGAAGACAATCAGTATCAAAGAAAAAGATAAAGAAGCTTAAGTATCTTTTAAAAAAGAGGAGATAAGTTGTTGAAGTTGCTATTCTACTCAACATCATATTTACTTAAAATCCATTTATCAAATTTGTTGATACTTGTTCATCAAGGTGGGGGTGATAAACAAGTTTAGGGGAAAGTAGGTTTGTTTCTCTAAGTGTTGTAAAATCAGAAAGTATTGTGTTTTCTTTATTGTATTGTAAAAAGAATCTTGGTGTGAGGTTGTAATAATATCTAACTTAGTAAAATCTTTCACGGGGTGGAGAAACTGGACTATCCTTGTTTAGAAAGGGGAACTGGATATATTTTGTGTCAATTTCTTTACTGAACTTTTAATTTTTCTATTCTATCGTTCATACTTTCATCATAATCAAACCGGAAAATTAAAAGAACCATATAATCTACAAAATAACCTAAAAATTCTTAAAACATAATTCACTCCACTCTTATGTTGCCCTAAAAGCTTAAAAAATTAACATATGGTAAATTATACTCCCTCCATCTCACAATAAGTGTCCTCTTTCCCTATTTTTATTTGTCTCAAATTATTTATTCAAAATACCATTGTGATATTTATTATTTCTTTCCACTAACTTACCCTTATTTATTATATTTTAATTCATTTAAGTACTCCACTACCTATTATTAATAAGGTTATTTTAGTAAATGAGACTCATTTTATCATTGAAATCAACATAATTAATCATTTTCTTAAAAAGTGTGGAAATATGAAATATCAAAGAGGACACCTATTATGAGACGGAGGAAGTAGTTTATATGTTTGCTTATGTTAAGAGTCTCACATCGGACAATATATGGCATGAACATGTCCTTATAAATGAGGGCAATCCTCACCCTACAATCTGGTTTTGTAGGGATGAGTTAGGCCCAACCACATTTCTTAACATGGTATCAAGAGCCTCGTTTAAGATCCGGTGGGTCACCTTCTATGGTTTCTGCTATCGGGCCACCCACCATTTATTTTCACGCTCCAGTTGTCTAGTCCTGGGCGTGAGGGGGTGTGTTAAGAGTCCTAAATCGGACAATATATGGCCTGAACATGTCCTTATAAGTGGGGACAATTCTCACCCTACAAGCTGATTTTGCAGGGATGAGTTAGGCCCAACCACATTTCTTAACATCTTACATGTTATTTTACTTTCACATTAAAATATGATCATAATTATCCCTTTAAATTAATTTAATTGATAACTGTGAAGGGAGATCAGTGGTAGAGACGTGGCTTCGAACCTAAAATATTCGATTTGTTCACCTTTTTAAAAAGGTGAATTAAAGCCAATAAAGTATTTGGAAAAAAAATGATTATAATTATTAATCCTTATTATCAAATATGTCTTATATCATTAATTATTAAATTAATTTCATTGGTGACGCATCTCCATCATCTTACTAGAAGAAATCAACATATGTGTTAAATTGCCAGGCTACTACTAAGGATGTGCATTTTCTAGGATCACTCATATTTATATAGAAGACAAAACTTGCAAAGACAAACTTGTCAATTTTGGCCTTAAAATTTCAAGTTTCCAATGGTGAGATTCCTTTTCCTATTTTATTTCTTTGGAAGTTTTTGGAAATAGGCATAGTTACCTACCATAGTTTTTGTTTGGCTAGATTTGTATTGAGCTCATTTTATATCCTCTCATTTTTTTTAGAAGAGACTCTATCTTATATTTTTGTGGTTTTTGCATTTGATTTACCGCCTGAATGAGTTTTATGACAACATTCCATTTTCTATAATATATATTATTTTTTATCAAAAGTAAACTTTCTAATCACTTAAAATAATCAAAACTCAAATAAGACAATCTTGTCATTCATAAAGTAGTTTTTGTACTAAGCCATTTCTTAATAATCCTTTGTTTTGCATTTATGTCTAATAGAATGACATGTTACTAATTATTGGATAATTATTGAGAATGAGAGTCAGAGCCAGCCAGAGAGATAGAGAAACTTGCTTTACTTAACTTTATGATAAATCAAATGAATTGACACAATGAAGAAAAACCACAAAGAAGGAAAATCATAAAGAGATTAGTGTGAAGTGAGGGTTTCCTATTTTGTCTAATTTAGCTTAAATATAATTTTTTTAATCCAATAATTAATGATAAAAAATTTTAAAATCATTCACTCATCACAATTGATTGATAGTTGTATACAAATATCAGACTGCATAGACATGAATTTAAACCTGTAACTTCGCAGAGTCAAACACATATTTTTACATAAATATGTCTCTGATGCCATTTAACTGAGTTGTTTTAACGGAACAACCTAAAAATAATTTGATTGATTATTGTGAGATGTTGAGATGGTGATGACAAATAAATGAGATATCCTCTAACTAAGCCGTTGAATTTCTGTTATAAATTTGTAGGACCCAATAGGAGCACATGGCCCCAATATGTTTTGGTTGTATTAGGACAAGATTAGAGAAGGCACCTTTGCGTGGGTACCCCACTGTTGGGTCAACTAGAGCATATTTCCCCACCTAATGTACAGAAGGATACCCTAAGCTAGACAATGTTGTTCCCATGTGCATAAATTTAAGAGCAACATTCCAAAACGACAACCTCCTTTGTGTTGCTCTTTCTCTTCCACTCTCGTATTCTTATAATATCATCCTTTTGACAACAAGGAAGTAGCTAGGTAAGAACAATGCCACAAGATCTTCCACATTCTATCTGTTAAATCATCATAATTGGTTCTCAAGCCTTGAAAGATAAGTGTGTTTAAGGGAAAAGATAAGTGTGTTTAAGGGACGTGGTTTTTTTCTTTATATCTTTGGGTTTATTTAAATGAGCCAAATCGTAATAAAAAATATATTTTTGAATTTTTTAAAATCAAATATATACTTAATCAATCTATTAATTTTAATATAATAAAAATTATATTAAAATATAAGACAAACAAACAATAAACTGCGCCGCCACTTCTTTTTGGATGACAAAATCAATCTCTTAAAAACTACATTCATAAATTTAGGAGATACAACATTGATATTCATAAATCTTTGAGCTCTTTGTAAGAGATCAACTACTTCTGGCGCTAAGAAACCAAAAGTGTCAAAGTAAAATGGTATGAAAACATCTTGATTGTCTGAACACACTTTCTCATGTTTGGTCATTTTATTTGAAGCAGCTTTGAGAGTTGTTTGTTCCATAGTAAAACCTCTAGTCCTCAGTTCCACCAGTGGAGATACTCCAGTCAAGTTCGTACAAGAATGTTTTCCTCCTACTCATCCGTACACCTGAACATATAACCCATACTTCTTGTAACCGGTTGCACCAAACCTACAACTGGTTATAGCTATTTCTAAAAACAAAAATATAACACTGGTAATCGTTTAATACGAATGTGTAATTGGTTACACCTCAGACATAATCACTTTTTTTCTAGTTTATTTGACCTTTCTTCATAGTTGTAATCAGTTACACCCCCGCGTGGTAACCAGTTACATCACTTGAATTGTTGGTTTTTTACTTAACACACCACATTGATTCAAGTTCTCCAAGTATTCCATGCCCATGTTCATCTTCTATCTCTTGAACACTAAATTGTGACTCCCTTAGTTAACAAATCGGTCACTTGGTCTTCACTTCTACAATATCTCAATCTCAACCTTCATTCACTAACAAGTTCTCTCAAGTAGGGAAACCTCATTTTAATATGCTTACTACTCTCATGTGTAATTGGTTTCTTAGCAAGGTTTATAACGGAAACGTTATTAACCATGGCGTTATAGCGTCACCCTTATTGTTGCTCGACCCCTTCAATAGATTTATTAACCACACGAGTTGGTAGACACATAACAAACTAGGAATGTAATCAATCTCATAAGAAGAGAGTGCTACTATCAGTTCTTTCTTCGAACACCATGAGATTGGTGTTTCACCGAACCTAAGGATGTATCTAGATGTAGTCTTTCAATCATCTTTATAACCACACCATTTGAAATTGGTAAAACCGAGCAAATTGTATTTTCTACCTGTGTCCGCTGCGGGAAAGAGAATTCTGCAGCCAATAGATCCTTTGATGTATCTTACAATCCTCTTGACTGTTGCCAAGTGAGACACCTTCGGTATCTCCATGAATCTACTCAAAATACCGACACTAAACGCCAAATCTAGACGTTTATTGCAAGTAACGCAATGATTCAATCAGCCTCCTATACTGAGTTGGATTAACATCTTGCTCATCCTCATTCTTTGATAAGTGTAGCGGATCCGCTGTCACACGGGTAAAAAATGAGCAATTAAATTGTAGTTAGAGAAGCGACACTCGAGTCGTATCGCAGGGACTCTTGAATTGATTAACCGCAACCTATTGAAATAATTGGGGGGTTCTGATTTTCGATTAAGAATAACAAAAGAGATTGAAACGAAGTTGATTACGATTAATATTGAAAGGTTTATCTACTATTCGTTCTCCAACTTATCATCGGTTAATAAAATTCTCAAGCCATAAGTGGATTTTATTCCCTTTTAATAGGGGTAACAATAACAAGCATGATTTTACATGATATGTGCTCCTAAATTCTAAAATAAGCAAGCAAATTACGCAGACACGAATTAAGCAAACGTGGTTACGATTAACATGAACATATATCCATCGAAATAAATCAATCATATTCTATAAATATGCAATTGAATTAAGCAAACAATAGCATCTGAATAAAGAAATCAAATTTATAGATAGAATTAAAAAGGAATTGAAATTGCTTGAAAATTATAAAAAACGTCAAAGTTACCATAGATACGGCTACAGCAAATTAATCCCTAGGAATATTAGTTCTCCATGAATTTTTAAGCTCCAATGTATTTTCTCGTAACGATTTTCGGTTACTGCATCTTCACCATTTAATTGTATTACTTTTAAAAGAATTAAAATAAAAGTCAAACATTATTAACTTATTAATGGTTGTGATTAACTGACAGTGTAAAACTTCTTTACACTGTCGGTGCCTTTCAATTAAATTCATGATGAAATATTCAAAATAACATTTTCAGAATAAAAAATGGAAAAAGTTGTAGAATTTAAAAATGGGTAATTTATTTTGAACCAATCAATATAAAAAAGTAGACATCACAGACAAAAGTCGAAGACAAAAATAAACTATTTGGTTTAATATAATAATTTAGTTGTAAAAATAAATTTTAAACACAAAATATTCTAAAATGATGAGATGGTAAACAAAGAAGAAAGAACAAAAAAAATGTTTCCCCGAACAATTTTTTTATATTATAGATTGACTAAAATAAAAATTCACTACTATATCATAATTTATCTTATCTTTATTTGGAAGAATCATGATTATTGATATATGTATACAATTTATAAGAAAAGATTTCATTTTTAGATACATTGAATAAATAATGTATTTGGACAACATATTGTCTTGATACATTATTTATTCAATGTATCTGAAAAAGGAATTTTTTCTTATAAATAGGACCGGAGGTAGTATTTCACTAGAATAGAATCTCCAATATAGTATACATATTGTAGCTCAGCATGTTTTGATGATTATTGTGCGTGTAATCAATTAAATTAATAGGCTCTATTGTCAAAACAAAAGTAAATAAATTAATCAAGTTGAGTACTATGTATTTTCATAATATGATCATTACTAAACAAATGACTGTTATGTGAAATACTCCTCTAACCATACAAAAGAAAAGTTTTTTATTGACTGAATTCTTATTGATGAGTTGAGTCAACAGATAATTTAGCATATATTCATAATTTCACGTGCCTACATTCCCGTGATGATTTGCTGTGTAATCGTAGTCTTTCTTGATAAGTCACTTCGATTAGACATAAAACAAATCATAGAGCATATGTATTAAAATGAATAAAAGGCTAATGAATATCTTATTCTTAGAGTGGCTGCTTACAATAATTCTCTTATTCTTAAAGTGGCTACTTAGAATCTTTTATTTAAATATTTATATTTTCCTAATTTATATTATAAAATTATCCATTTTTCATCGTATTTTTCAATATATTTATATTTCAAAAAAAGAAAAGAAAAACACTTGCATTTCGTATCCTATATTTAAATTATGTTTTTGTCATTAATTTCATCGTTCTATCATCACTTTCATCGTTCTATCATTAATTTATGTTTTTGTCGAATGCCAAGATGTCACAAAGAATGTTACAATAATGTCTATGACAAGATTAATATGTAATCTATAAAACTAACATTAATTAAAAATGACACAAGAAATTGTTAACCCATTTTGATGCAAAGTCACCTACGTTTTGAGGGGATTAACACAAGAAAAGAAATTCACTCTCAATAGTCAAAAGTAAAAAATTGGTCTTAGTCGAACCTTCCTAGTTCAATGCCTCTTTTCCTAGTACTACCTATGAATTCCTATAATGACTCCCCCTAAATATGAGACCCCTCACAGCTTCTCTCAAACACTCTTCAAGTGTTTGGACAATTACAATAACTTTAGAATGATAGAACGAATTACAACTCAAAAAATACTCTATTCCTTAACATAGGAATATGACTTATGAATAAAGTATAACAACACCAAGTAAAACAAAAACAAAATACTCAACACAACTAAACACGTCTAGCTTGATTCTCAAAGTCTAAGTCTTTACAATGGAGAGCTCCTCCTTAAATAGCAACAAGGTTCAGCTGTAAATCCCATTAGGGTTTGTATCTTTTTCGTGCGACTGAAATAATCCCTCAAGTGCAAGAAATATTTTTTCATTTGTTGATTTGTAATCTTTGATTTTATGAATCTTCAACATATCATATTTGTTCTTTTTAATTCTTGGCGAGTGATCTTTTGAGAAAATTTTCCATATTCCAAAAAGGGCATAAAACATTTAAACAAGATATATTGGCCAAGAATGGAAACAAATCTTCAATCAGGTGCGAGATACACTCTGCGTGTATCTTGGCTGCAGGGAGAGATGCAATATCTCACCATTTATATGATATTATGCTCCACGATGTTGCTTATTGTTTATAGCTCATAGATACAAAATGTATCACACAATATTATAATATCTTGCTCCACATGTTGCCTATTAAAAATGATGCCAATTAGATGTAACAACAATCTTTCCCTTTGTCCAATTTTTAGGCAAATACAACGTGAAAGATGTGCAACATAATGCTATAGGCATTCTTCATGACATGATTTAGATAATAGTAGAGAGCAGTGAAAAGAGATATAAAAAAACTTGTAGGTGCACATAGAGAAAGAGCAAAATCCATTATCCGATGATCTAAGAGCTTGCTTTGCATAATATCACCATCATTAAAATAAACTATTCTCCCCATTATTTCCTCAAAATAGGAAAGAGGTAACAAAAGAAGAACTATCCAGAGATTAAAAACCCAAAATGGGCACAAGCTATAGAAGTAAACCATAAAAATGAAACCATCCCAATAAAGGTGTAATAGGAGCCATTATCCAGCCCATAGGGCAATTACCTAAATAGAACAAAAATAACCCATGCAAGAGCATAGAACACCATCCTTTAAAGAAAACAAAAAAAAAACGCGTACTTCAACAACCTCATTCCTTAGAGTCACCCGACGAAACTGAATCGCACTCTTCTTTATCAACACGGGCTTACACGCTATCTTCACAAACTTCCTTCTATACATTATCTTTTGCATCATTTGCTGCATCTTGTCCAGCAGCCTAGGACATAGACACCTCAAATACCTTCAAATTCATCAATTTGATTAACTCATCTACCTCATTCTTCCTCATAGTAGAGGTAGTAATCACGTTCTGCAGAGTCTTGGAGACCTGTATTAGTTCATGCAAAACATGACCTTTAGTAGTACCAGACACAGGCGGAACCTCAGGCAGGTTTTCTTCTATAGTCATATTTGTAATATTAAAATTTTGAATTTTGGGGAGCACAATGTTTGGTACATATTTCCCAATAAACAATCTATAGCTAAAGTTCAAAGAATTAGGATTAACACCAACATTATCATCATCATCACCCAGTATGTCAGACTTTTGTTTAATTAAGATATCAGAAATAAGGGATGGAAAAGTTATAGGTAACTTCACAACAAATGATTTTACTTGTTTCAGAATGTGCTTAAAAATATATTCTCAAAAGTTGAAAGCTTCCCTAGTTCCTATTTGATATAGCAATCTAGCGAGAAAAATGGTGATACCTGAACTATGATTGGTAGGAGTCCAGTTGGAGACTCTAATTTTGTCCAGTATCACATAATTCATACTTAAACTAGAAGCAGGGAGCAAACCTTTCCTTGGCCAATCCTCATACACATTTCCAGTGATCTCCTGGGCAATGACTTTAAGTGGAAGAATCCTATATGCAGTGATCATCTTATCTCTTCCAAGCTACTAATTAATTATAGTAGTGGAGAAACTAAAACAACAACCTTTAACATGAACCTTCATGAAGTCTCTGCTTCCAGCATCAATGAGTTCTTTAGGTGTGTTGACAATAAATTCCTTGACAAGCTCGAGATAAAATGGTCCTATGTTTGACGTTGTCTTCATAATTTGAGCATCTTCAAGGAACTCAAAATTTATTAGCACTTTAAAGCCTCATTTGAAAGTTATCTTTTACGGGTTATCCTTCTATGATAAACAAACTTCCATTTAAAAACACCCTCCTCATAATTGAAAGACACATATAATGTAGTAGGAACATTATCAAGAATCTTTTTTCTACCAACTATTTTCTTGCCTTTCTTGTGAGGAGGCACGAGAATGTCATCAAAGTTAATCTCCACATCTTCCACAATATCTTCTATAATAGGAACCGTTTTCCTTTTTGGGGTTCGCTTTTTCTTCCCAGTTGATTTCTCACTGACATCTATAAGTTTCTTCTTTTTACTAGTATCCTCCTTCACTTTGGGTGTTTTCTTTTGTCTTGGCAGAAGTAGAGACCTTTTTGGAAGGAGCCCTCTTATCCTTCAACATAGTCTTCTTCTTTTCAGCCTTTTTCTTGGACTTTTTGCCAGACCTTTTATGCGGGAACAACTTCCTTACATCTTTATCATGAATTGAAACATCATTAATATGAATAGAATCACATTATTCACTTCAAAATTAACATGAGCAACTTGCTCATCCTCCTTCTAAGTTGGAGACTTAGTCTATGACAACGCATACAAGTTTTCTAGCACATCATGATTGACATCTTCACTTCTCTGGTAAGGTTCTTGGGTTACATCATCAGCTTCTTATTGGACTTCTTCTTTTTTTAGAACTTATTTTTCTGTCTCAGGCTCTTCTTTCTAAGACTGTTCCTTAGCTTCTTCAGACACTACTTCCATTACTTCTAAACTGGTTTCTTCACTAACATCCTCACCATTTAGGGTTTCAGCATTAGTTTCCCCATATTTATCCCCTTCATCCTGAGGAATATCATTACCAATATTGATAGCATCCCCCCAACATTTTCATACTCTCTATAAGTTCTTCATCACTAGAATCCTCACTTTCAGTATCTTTGCCATTGAGAATGCTATCCATAGATGTGTCTAACACAGGGACATCAATAACTGGTTCTTCTACTGGTTTTTCTCCTAATATCTTCTCAATATTGTCTTCCTTTAGGGGTTTTTCACAGGTATGCATTTATTCTAGGGTTTAATTCAGGTTGTTTGAATTAACATTCTTACTCGTTTTCTTGTCCTTGCCTAAAGTATTTGTCTCTTGTCTGGTGCCTACCATGGTTGCAAAAATTTTAAGATGAAGATGAATGAGCGGTCTTAAAGTTAGGATGAGGAGATGAGATAGAGTTCCTGAGTGAGAGAATTTTAATGAGTGTTTTAGTAACTTGATTCGCGTAACGTAAAGAAGGAAATAAATTTGAATGTGTATCATTTTAGGAATACTAATGGCTATAGAATTTTGCAAGCACATGTCTTGGAATTGTTGAATTTGAGAGATAACAATACGATCTAATAACTCTCTTTCCATCTCACCATCAATTGCTAGAGATTCTCAATTATACAAAGACATATGGAACTTCTCAGTTTTTTGAATTATGCAGCATCTAAATCCTTTATAAAGATGTCAGCTAGTTGGTTTTCAATTGACAAATGACCTAAAGCGATTACCTTTCCTTCCAAAAGTTCTCTAATAAAGTGTTGACAAATATGAATATGTTGGTACGATTATGTTGTACTAGATTCATGGAAATATTGGTAGAACTCATGTCGTCACGGTATAATGCCATAACATATAGCTTGGCATTGTACTCCTTCAACGTCTGCTTCATTCATAAGAGTTAAGTGCAAATTCTTCCTGGAGCAATGTGTTAGGCTTCAGTAGTGGATAAAGAGACACAATTATCCTTTTCCTATACCATGAAATAAGATTGTTTTTCTAAAGAAGAAGCATCCATCTGAGGTGCTCTTTCTATCTTCAGCATTACCTGCCCAATCAACATTATAATAACCAACTAGAATAAAGGTGGTATAATGTGAGCATAGAATTTCATAGTCACAAGTTCCATTAATATATTTGATGATCCTTTTGACATGTGTGAGATGACTCACTTTTTATTTTTCTTAGTAGCGAGAACACACACCTACAGAAAATGTGATGTCAAGGCGACTGGAAATGAGATATAAAATACTTCCAATATATTAGAATGTAAATATCACAACGATTTATCTTGAAAGTATAGTGCAGAGTCTTAAAAATACATTGATAATGAAAGCATTACATGCGGTAAAAGCCATTCTCTATGATGGATTGTAGAGTAGAGAAATGTCTCAAAGTTGATTCCTCAATGTATCTTCTCTTGTAATTTATAAAATTATTTTCTTTAATGGATGCTTTTTAAAATTGTTTTATGTTAGTTAGGAAATAATGGATGTAACTTAGAAATGTTTGTAGTTGTTTTTGTTGTTAATATTTAAAATAACAACAACAACTACTACTACTACTACATTCATGCTTTTCTAACAACATTAAATTTTACAAGCATGTATAGAAGAAAATAATTTTAGCAGTTAATATTACAAAAAAAGAGGAACCAACCTTGATCAAAAGATTTCTCCATTCTTGCATTCCATCCTAGGGAATGGTTTTGTACTGGTGGTTTTGCCTCGGTGGTAATCCAACAGGGGGAAATTTATTTATTTCACCTCGTTAGAAAAAGGAACTGAGGGGAAAAGTAGGAACATTCCATTACACTCTTTGTTACCTCTCCCACACCAATTGTGATTTAAGCCATGTTTCAACCGAGGTAGAAAAAATGTTTCATAGTAATAAGGTTACCTTCAATAATGGTTCTCAATTATTGAGATCCTTGGGATTTATTTCTAAAAATTTGTCCCTAACAAATATCTTAGACTCAATAAGTGGTGTTAGAAACCTGACTCGGTACTTGATTCCAAAGGTAGAAAGAAATCATCTTGAAACTTGAAGAGTTAATCCAGCTACTAAAAGATGAAGGGAAGAATTTAGGAACATTCAAAGAATCTTAATCATGTTCATATTCATCAAAATAGCAACATGAAGAAAATATTGAAAGACGAACACCATAAATATTGTTTGAAAGAACTATCATTATATATGAATGATCTTTTAAAGAGTCATCATCCGAAATAATTCTTGAAGAATCATTGTTGTACCCCAATTTTTGACCACTGAGATCCCACCATATCTTAAATATTAGGATCATAATTATCATCATAATCATCATGTATTTATCATTTGCTAACAAAAAATACAAAAAAAAATTGTTGTTTGTTGCTTGTGCCCCAAGACGGGAGATTGATCAGGAAGAGACTGGGCAAATTAGGGTTTTGAGGCCCACAAATGAATTCAACATTCTTCTATAATTCAAAGGATTCTCTAATAAATATCAAGGTCCAAGGATGGGTCAATACAAGATCAATTACCTTCAAGTTCATCCGAAGCTCCAATTAGGGTTTTTGACCTAATTTCACTAGAGGGTTGACTTTTAATCAGGACATGGCTCCAAGACTCAAATCATGATTCAAGTGCATCCAAATCAACATTATAATCCATCCATATCATTAATTTGAAGAGGAGAGCTTGATTCATTTGGAAAACACAAAAATGCAGTTCATTTGGAAAAAGTCAACTATGAAAGTCAACCTTTGACTTTTGAGAAAAATTGTCAACTATGGACTTTTAAGGATCCAAATCATCATCATATGGATATTGAAGACATTTGATCAAATAAAATTCAAAGAATTCATCAAGAATCAAAAACTCAACAAAAGTCAAAATAGGATTTTAAGTAAATTTTGACCTAATTTTGGGAACTTCAAATTTTGCCTGCAAACTCAAAAATCTCCAAACATGAAAGTTGTAGATCTTGACAAAACAAACAACTTATCACAATGCAAATTTTGGCTAAAAGTGATTATTTTGAGAGATTTTGGATTAAGAAGGTTTATGTCTGAAAGACTTAGAAAAATTCTAAGTGTTTTCACCTAGTTTTTTCTTAACTTTAAGCCCTTTTTTCTCCATGATCCCAAAGGCGTTTGAGGAAACTTTTAACAAGTGAATTGAAGTATGTAAAAAGGGCTTTACAAAGAGATCACTAGCATGAAAATCCATGGCTTGATCAATGAGATATGATTTTGTGAAGAAGGCACCATGAACACTTGAGTTCAAGAATGAAGATGAAGAAGTTATGAACCAAAACCATTTCAAATGCAAAGATTCTTTTCTTACAGCCCATATAACTTCTTCCAAGAACCATAATCAGAAGATTACACTTGCTTTTGAGCTATAATCCAAGTGTTTAAGACATTATCCAAGTGATCATTCGATTAATGGCTTAAAGGTCACACTTCCATTTTAGAAAAGCATTATTTTTGCAAAGTCCACTCTCCTTGAGTCTCCCCCATATCTCCTCTATAGAAAAATCAACATAAATCCAACAATCAAGCTCTCTAAGATCAGATCAAAGTCCTTGCAAGCATGCTTAAAGTTTGTTTCCATTGAAACCATAACTTTCTCATTTCTTCACAAACAAGCAAAGAGGTACAAAGATCACATGTGAACTCAAAACTCTGGAGTTTTTCCCTCCCTAAACCTTAATCCTTGCCTATAAATAGAGAGTATCACTCCCTTGATCAAATACACCAGAATTCTCCAAGTTACCTATCACTTGAAATTCACATTTTTTCAATCTTTACATTTTCATAGTGATTTTGAGTTCCACAAGTTCTGGGTGTCAACCAAAGGTTTAGACAACTTCTAAACATCATTTAGAAGTTGTCCATACCTTCCTCAACCTCTCAAAGGTCCCCTAACCAAAAATTACCTTTTAACCTCCATTAAAGGTCCATTTAAGGTCTTAACCTACCAAAATCCAAACCAAACACATACCAACCAAACAAACACTTCAAATAGATTTTATATCACATATATAAACTATCCATAACCTCCAAACACTTGCTAAACACCTAAAACACAAAATCACCATTTGCATTTTACCGAAATTCACTTTTAAGCCATGAACTGAGATTTCACATTTGGCTCGTGCGTTTTCAGGCCTTTCACTTCAGATACCTTCTATATCATATATATATATATATATATATATATATATATATATATATATATATATATATATATATATATATATAAAAGCTATCCAAGTCCCTGATCAAGTTCTTTAACACCTAGAACATTGAGTTCTATCCATAACTTTTCTATTTTATAGGTGGTATCGTGTTTGAATTTCCAGGCACTTACAGTTCAGTCTAAGCATTCTAAAAGCTTCCTTGAAGGTCCCTGAAGGTGTCCAGATAGGTGCAGCACTTCCAGAATCCTTCAAAGCAAGAGTTTGATCCTCACTTTCAGAGGTATTTTTCTGGAATTCGAGCATACTTGTTTGTGCATTGTTTGTTGTAGTTCTTGATACCATTGTGTTCAGAATGATGTAGGGAACAAAAGCCCTAAACTTTTAAGGCCCAGTTGTTAAAATTGATCATTTAATTTAAGTTTGAGTTTTTAGGGTTCTTAGTAGTTTTCCAGAAATTCATGCGTTTAAGTTTAAATAAATGTGTGTTAAGTACATGTTTGAATTCGTGTCTTCATGCTGATCATGTTAGTGTCTCATTTTGTCAAAATTGATGGAGTTTTGGAAAAGTTTGAATCTGTGTGTTCTTGACGCTATTGTTGTTGCTGAATGGAGAAGATGAAGTTCAAAAAATTCCATTTAGGGCTTGTTTTAAAATATAATGAATTGGAGTCATACTATTATTGACTACATCGTTACAACTCAGTTGGCAGGTGTGTTTGTGTGAAGCGTGTCCTCAAGGTCTGGGGTTCGAATCCCCCTCGCTCCAGACCTTTTGCTTCTTTTATTGTTTTCCCATTTTCCAACTTATTTTGATATTTTATGAACTGAATGGGCTATTCTAACAGCAAGCATGCATTGGCCCAGTGGTGTTAGTTTTGAGGATTGTGTTAGGGGTCCTGAGTTCAATCCCTAGTGGCTACACTCCCTTTATTTTTTTACACTTGTTTAATTAATTTTATCAAACTTCAAAAAATCATAAAAAATAGTAAAATTAATCTTTTTTAATCCCTTCTTTTTGTGTGATTTATTTATTTTGTGTATTTTCACATTATGTTAAAAAATCCCAAAAATATTTAATATTTCATCATTTAAAAATCAAATCAAAAACATGTCTTTTACATTGAAAAATCAACTAAAAATCATTTTGTTTTGATTATTTCTTTCAAAGAACTTTGTGTATGTTTTGTAAATATTTGTTAAGGGTTAGAATAGGATGTCTTTGACTTCTTCATGTACCCTTAGACCATTTCTCTTAAATAAATTTGTATTTAACAATTAAAATCAATTAGGTTTAGGTGTTCATGATTAAACCCTAATTTGAAAACCCTAATCTCAAAACTTTAGGTTTAAAATCCTAACCCAAAAAGAAATATGTTGATCTTTGTTTATCCATGATTAATTAAGTTTGTCATCTTATACATGCTTGTTGATTTAATCCTTGTTTTGTACTTAATTTTTATTTTAACCATTATCTTGTTAATTTCTCTTATGTGTTGTTTATCTAACCCCGTGTTTATTCATCATATCAATCACTCATCATTCATACATGAGTTTGAATCCAAGGGTTTTAGATACATCCATCTCTCATATTTATTATCATACTTACTTGTTTGTTCTTGTGTCACATGATATCCCACACACACACTTGAGCTGTCCATTGTTGATTGCTTAAGTTTGTTGTTTTTGTCCAAAAGGATGTGAATGATATTGACTAAAATTGTCAAGGTACTCAAACTCCCTTTCCTATCTCTTTTATCTTGTGTTTAAAAGTATTGTTAAAGCTTTTACCTTGTCTTTTAAAATGGTTTTGTATTATTAAAGCTTAATCAAACCCTTTTGTTTTGAAACCTTGGTACTAAAGAATATAATTATTCTCGGTGAAACTATTCTTAGTCCATTGACCCTGTATTGTTAAAGCTAGGTCTTTTGTTTTAAAACCTTGGTGTTAAGAAAAGAATTATTCCCGGTGAAACTTCTCCTAACCCATTGACCCTGTATTCTAAATTTTGGTCCCTTTTTATTTTAAAATTGTTAAGTACTTTAAAGCTTAACCTTTTAAACTTATTAGGTATTTTAAAGCCTAATCTTTTTCAAAAAAAATGTTTTGTTAAGTATTGTTAAAGCTTAACACCCAAAAAGATTTTGGCCACTTCCCCCCCCCCCCCCCTTTTTTATTTTCCTTTTAAGAGGAACTACAAAAGCTCTAACTTCCCTTTTGTTAAAGGGGTATGTAGGTCTAAGATGCGATGTCTTATCGAGCTCACTTTTAAAAATTTCTCTTCCCATCCCCACACTCTTTTTAAACAAGTTCACATATGCTTTTCAAATAAATGTGCACAAAAATAATAACATTTTCAAAGAGGTTCCCATGGGATACCATGGATATGAGGGGTGCTTAAAACCTCCTCCTTGTATAACAAACCCCCTTATCCAAATCTCTGATAAGTTTATTAGTTTTGATTTTAAAAACTTATGTGGGTTTTATTCGCTCTTTCTCCCATTTCTTTTTGGAAACAATAAAGCGCAGTGACGACTCTGTTTTAAATAAATGAGCTAAGTATTTCCCAGGACTTTAGTCTCACCAATTTCACCGCTACAATCATCATTCAAAATAAATTTTTAGGAATCATTATTCAGAATAATATTTGAAGAATTATCATCAAGAAGATAATTTAGAAAAAAAACACTAGATCAAGAGTTCATTTCAACAGGTAACTACAAAGATTTTTTCAAAGCTTCAGCAGAAGACTCTCATTAAGCATCTTCAAAGAAATCACATGAAGAGGAACATGTATATTTTAAAGCTACAAATGAAGCAAAATACAAGGAGGTGACTACCTTTTTCTACAGGGATAATGTTTAAATTAATTGTCAAGATGAGTAAGGAAATTAAGAAGTCAGAAAGAAAAATCATAGATTTCAAAGATCATATTGAATTTCTTGAAAGAAGTAATAAAATGTTTGGAGCTGAATCAGGTAAGTGTGGAAGGAAATATTTAAAATCTAACAAATGTGAAACGTGTGATTCCTTGAAAAATGAAGTCTATTGTTTGCCTGATAATTTAGATAAATTCACTAGGGTCTATGTGGATTAATGGAAAAGAGTGGAATGGAGTCATGTTCCATTGTATGATTTTACAAAAAAAATAAATGGAATAGAGTGTCATGGAACCCATTACATTCAATACCACTATTTCATCCCACTTTTTATTCCCCCAAATAAGGTTGTATCCGATGGAATAAAAATAAATTAATAACACAATCATAATCTTGTCCTCCAAACGTTCACTTTCACTATTTGTTGCTATTTCTTGTTTCAATTAATATGATACTCTTCTATTCTTCAATTGCAGTTCTTCTCCTTCACATACTTTCTTCTTGCAAATAGTCTATCTTTCACCTATCCTAATAAGTTACACAATATTTCTTCTCATTTTTTTCACATGTGTTTATCTATGTATTCTATTAAATAGAAAATCATGATTTATTTTCATATTCATGTCTTATTTAGAAATTAAGTATAGTGTTGTTTTATCTTGATTTATATATATTTTTTTGGCTGTATGCTGCAAGAAATGTTTTCTATTTATTTTATTTTATGTTGCAAAATGAGTTATATAGTTTCTTCACTCAATGCTGCAAGATAAATTTTCGAAAAAATTCGGGATACTAAAAAGAAATAATAATGTGTGTTTGTGAAATGCAACGTGACAAGCAGCAGTGTGTTGCTTCTTTTGTTTTGTTTCTTGTTTCAAATATTCTAATATCTTTGCAATAATCTATATATTGTTCATTCTACTAAAATTGGTTGAAGTGAAGTAACTATTGATAATAGTACCAAGCTTTCAATTATCTAAGCCTTTTATCGTGATATTGATAACACTTAACTAAGCTTTCCATTAGTTCAAGTGAAGTAACTATAATATTTAAAATATGTTATCATGTTATAAAAAATTTAATTTAATTTGGGTTTGAAATTATCAGCTTTATTTTCTATAAAACATTTTAATTGATTTGTTTTTATTTTAATATAATGTGTTTGATTTGTAATGAAGAATTTTAATTTTATTTATTTGTATAAACGATTATGCCACATAAAATATATTGGCGGCATGCTCATTTGACTTAATTTAAAATTTACATATATCTTGGTTGGATGAGAATGAACGAAAGTTGGCTCAAGAATAATTAAGAGTTTGTTGACACGTGCGAACCCTCTTAAAGTTCCAAGTTAAAAAACATAATATAAAATATTTGCATAAGAATTTAGATTAGCTAAACTGATAAACTCATTATTTTTTAGGAAAATATTATTTGGGTATTGCAATATTTCTTTTGAAAGTATGTCTCAACATACCGTATAGAACGAAAACAATACCACTTACAACAATATTCTAAAAATCCACTTCAAAACCTTAGTGAGTTATTCAACCATCGACATTCATCGTTACGAATGTCAAATGAATGTGTATTTGGGGTGTTGGAGAAAAAATGTCCAATTTTACAAACTTCAACAGAGCCTACATTTGATATTAAAACTCAAATTAAAATCATCATTTCGTGTTGCATATTACACAATTATTTGATGGATGAAGACCTAAATCAAACTCACTACTAGAAATTTGGCCTACGGCCACGCTAAAATTGTCCACAGCTCAAAAACTGTGGCCACATATATGATTTGGCCATGGTTATCAAAGCGTAGACGTATGTTATAGAATATTGAATCCGGAGTGTAAAACTGTGGCCTGTACTTCAATTGCCACGGTTATATAACGGTAGATATTTTAAGCCGCAATTAAAAAACCGAGGCCTATAATTTTCAGTTCAAACTGTGGCCAAAGCCCCAAAAAATTACCCCTCCAAAAGTTCCCTCCTATTTTTTTACATTCCCTCTATCTTTTAATATTTTCTTTTCTATTTTTTTTAATCAAAAAAAAAAAAAACTGCGACACAAAATCTCTTTCCATCAATTTCCATTTTTCAAACACCACGTCCAATGAGCAACACAAGTTTATTCTTAATTAAAATTCAATAATCAAAATAAATTAAAATCAAAACCAATTAAAAACAATAATAAATAAAAATAATAAAAAGAAAAAGAAAAAGGGAAATTAGGGTTCAAGTTGGTGCTTTCAATCACTCTGAACTCTCTCTTCTCACTTTTGCAAACGCAAACGACACACTCCCTCCTTCTCTTTATTTTCCTATCGCCGCCGTCACCAGAGAACAACAAATTTTCCTATCGCCCTACTCAGTTATCTCCCTGCTTCTATTCAGACTCCTTAACACAACCCCTTATCTTTCAATTTTATTCTGTTTCCGATTGGAATCAAGGTTCATTCGTTGAAGATGAAGAACTCTGATTCAGTGTCGAGCGTGTTAAGTTGGTGAGTCCTAAAGCTATGTTGCGTGTTGTGAGTTTAGTGGATTTGTTGAAGGAACGTCACGATCTGAATCGATAGCTTTAGCGAACCTTCCAGCAAACCTTCTTCTCCTCCTTCCTTCGAGTAATCACTTTCTCCTCATTTCAATCTTCTTCAATTTATTATTTTCATTGTTATTACCAGATTTAGTTTTAATTTTATTGTAGTTTTTGTTTTTGTTAATTCGTTTTTTCAATCTAGTTTTCGATAGCTTTGTAACAAACACTTACAAAGAATGTCTCAAGAACCACGCAGAAAATCTAGATGGTCATGCCCTCGACGGCTCCGGCGAATTCATGACATCCCCCACCGCAACATCCGCCGACCCAACATGTGTTGCTTCAAATCCCTAACCGTCAAAGCAACCACCACTACCACCATGAATCTGAACAGGTTTGTCTTCTCAAACCCTAGTCATTTTCTGTTCTTCACACTTTTTGTTTTAGTAGTAATGTTGAACTGAAAACAAATCCCGACATGAGATTCGCTAGATTCGATTCAAGAGTGTGTTTTTGAGATGGGTTTTTTCAGTACCATTTTTTAGATGGGTTTTTTTGACAGGCTGTGGAAGTGATTGATGAAGTGTATTTCCTGGTCTTGTTGGTTCCTGAAAATCAGGTGAGGCTTATCTATTATATAATCTTGTTTTGGTTCAGTTTATAGGTTTGGATGAAAAGGGGAAAAATGTCTTAATTTATAGGTTTTGATTTTATGGTCATGTCAAATATTTTTAGTGAGCATGCTAATTGTAATGGATTTTTCTGAATGTAGTAGGTTCTAACATCAAGAATATGACATGAATATGCATTGTTGAGTCACAAGGTAATACTTTTCAGGATCTTCTTGTTCTTTGGCTTAATGGTGAACCTGGTGGCTTTAGCTTTGATGGCTTCGTCTATGAACATGGTAAGTTTCTATTCATTTTCATCAATCTTTTACATCACAGTTACTACTTCTTGTCATTTACTTCATGATTCAATGTTTATTTTAATTTCTATCACAAGGTTTTGAAAGCGGCGCCAAACTTTTATCCTGCGATATTTCATCAGATGGAAATATTGTAGCAAGTGTTGGTAAAAAGATTGGGACAAAGGTGAATATATAAATCAATGCCATCTTCTTTTTTTTACTGTTTATGTCTTTACTCATTCTTGTATTTATCTTTCATATATATAGCCTTTCATTTGCTACACGGGAACTAGGCGTTCTGTTACTACACAAGACATAGAGAAACGATCACAGAAGTTAGATTTCAACAAGATTCAAATCTGTTTGCAACCGCTTCTGTTGATACAACAGTACAACTGTGGAATGCAACAACTGTGAGTCTCTTTCTTTTCATGTCCCTTTTATTATATTCATTCTTCTGTGCATTAATTGTGTAACTTGAGGATTGATTAATTCATTATGTTTTCATGTTTCATGATATAAAGTTGAGCTATGAGAAACATGAGAAAGGACTTAGACATAGAGGGACTGTAAGATCGTTGGACTTCCACCCATTACACGAAAATACTCTTTGCTCATCGGACGATACATTTTCTACTAGATTATCAATACATTTTCTTTATTCAATACATTTTCTTTATTCAAATTATTTATGAACTCATTACTATTGATGTCCACCTTGACCAAAATTTTTATGGATTATATTCCCTTGTATCTCTCATTTTCTTTCTCTGTTTTGGTTCTACCTCTACAATTTTGGATGTGCTCTTCTTATGTGGTAAAGGATGAGGATGGAGGTGCTTTGATGTATAGTATTTTTGTTTGTTTTTCAGAGCTAATTATCTATAAGCTTTGATTCAGGAATGTGAAAAACTGTGTATATAATATCTTTGATGAAGTATCTGACTCAAAATATCCTAGTTTTAAAAAGGTAAATCTATAGTTTCCTTTTTCTAATAAACTCTGTTGATTCCATTATCACTTTTCTTCTTCAGCTTTAACTGAACTTGTAACTTACGCAGGCTATATATAACAATGCTGCTAGTATATGGTAAGCAAAAGATATGCCAATGAATAATGATATTTGTTTGTTTGAATGAATGAATTAGTTACGCAGTGGAAGCTTCTAACCATTTCGATGCAGGCGGTGAATTCGTTGAACATGGAGGAGGATTGGTTTCGATTGGAATCAGAATGGGGAGGTACGTTAAAATGTTTCTTGGATTTGCATTTTTGTTTTTGTTATAGAGGCATGAGATGAATTATGATAATGTTTGACATTTGAAAGCTCTTTTTAGGTGCTATGAGATTGACTGGAGATCAAGGATTATAGCTGTGAAGGAATCATATGTAGTTTTGGATAAACCTGCTGGCACTTCAATATGTAATCAATCTTACACTATGTGCCTTTAAATAGTTCTTAAATATTTCAGGGTTGTAATTAGAATGCTAATAGATATTCTATATAAACGTATCAAATTTATCAAATTTATAATGGGTCACATACTAGTACATTATAATTGTGATTATTTTAATTTATTGTATATTAATAATGTATTATAGCTAGCTTAGTTGAAAAACTTTTGATTGGTTACTAGAATATTTTATATATATAAATATATATATATAATGACATCTTTGTGTAATGGCACAGAAATAAACCGTGACAAGATTAATGGTTTAGAATGTACAAAATATAACCACGGTTTTAAATATGTGGTCATAACCAAACTGTGGCTATATCTTGAACCAAAACTGTATCGTAAACGTTAAATTAAAACCGTGGCTTTACCATATAGCCACAGTTCTGCAGTCATGGCAAATTCAAACCGCGGCCTTAATCAAGCTACCTAAACCGTGGCCTAAAAAAGCCACGGTTGTAAAAAATGCATGGTCTATACCAAAAAACCGTGGACTTTACTTTAGGCCACGACCGTATACTCCACAGTTGGATTTCCGTGGCCAAACCGTGGCCTAAGCGTTACGCCACGGTTATTTTGCATATAGCCTCGGTTTTCTGGGCGTGGCGGGAGACCTTTTTTCCTGTAGTGACTCTAATATATGAGGTGCAAGATGAGTTTGCAAACGAAAGAGATTTTGAAGAGGGTCATCAAGATCAAAGAGAAGAAAGTGATTATACGGTCAGTGGGAAGCCAATTAATGTTAATGTTACTAGTTCTATATGGCTAGATTATTAAAATTATTCTTAATGAATCGTTACTCTTATGAACAATATTTTTATTAGGCCCATTATTGTCATATACATGTAACTGTATTCTGTTACATTCAATTACAGTTTGTTACTTGATTATAGGGAACTTTGTTACCTTTACTTACACTCTAAGCTATCCTTGTAATATGTATATATAGCTAGTTTCTCTCCTGTAATAAGGAGGGGCAATAATACAACATTACTCATTTCATATTATGGTATCTGTTGTGTAAAATTTTCACCATTATTCATCATCTCTTTCACACATTTTCCTCTTCCTTGAGATTCATCCATGGCTGAACTAATAACCAAAAACCCTGCACTTGATTAAACCAGCCCCTATTACCTACACCCGGCTGAAAATCCAGGCACGATTCTTGTCACACCACCCCTATCAGAGAACAATTACGAATCATGGAGCAGATCCATGAAACACGCCCTCCTCGGCAAGAACAAAATCAAATTTATCAACGAAAAGATCACGGCTCCCGCGGAAACTGATGCTCTTTACGACGGTTGGGAATGATGCAACAACATAGTTCTTGCATGGATATTGGCTTCACTTTCTCCTGATATTGCACAGAGCACTATCTACGTCGAAAACGCCACACAACTAGGGATAGAACTTCAAAATCGTTTCTCCAAACCAGATCATTTCAGGCTATCCGACCTTCTCCAACAAATACACTCCATACATCAAGGTGACAAATTCGTTACAGCTGTCGTGGGCGAAAAATCGTTTTGTTCCTCTTTTTGTGGGATGAGACACCTGATGCCTTCTTTGGGCTCGAGTGCTCAAAAAATGATTTTTCTTTTGTTTCGACCAAACTTTTTATTATTTCCAAAGGAGGAAAAGGAAAAAAGCTGCAATAACCTAAAAAGTGGGGGGAGATCTTGGGTAAGAGGGTTGGTTATACGAAGGGAAGGTATTAGCACCCAACGTATCTGTAGTACTCTACAGGTTTCTTTGCTTTGTTTTTCATTCCATGTTATTGAGAGGTTCTGTTGTGAAATAGGTGGGACCTAAGGTGTTTGTTTGATTATGCTCGCAAAGATCATCGCGATCCTCTGCATACATATCCCTTAGAGGGAATCAGAGCATCTGTAGCTCGGGGTCTACGGGTGCTAAGGTTTGAATGGTTTTTTTTGTGTTTTGTTTTGCTCGCCAAGGATCGACCTTGTGCCTACGTATTCTCAAAGGGATGTTGAGAAAGTCAGAGCAATCGTAGTTCCCACTTATGCTAGTGGAAGCAAAGGAAAATAGACAAATGTCGTCTAAATGCTAGATGTATCTAATCTATATCATCACATACATCTGTTTGTTTTTGTTTGAAAATCTTTTCATTATAAGCCCGGGGCCATGCCACTTAGGGTGCTTAGAATGATAAAGATGTTTTTGTTTGTTTAACCAGCCTTGTGGCAAAAGTTTCAATGAAGTCAGCCTTGTGACAAAAACTTTGATTAATCAGCCAGCCTTGTGGAAAAAGTTTCAATGAAGTCAGCCTTGTGACAAAAACTTTGATTAATCATCCAGTACGGTGGTAAAACAGTTTGATTGATTAGCCAGCCTTGTGGCAAAAAAAAAAAGTTTGATTGATTAGCCAGCCTTGTGGCAAAAAAGAAGTTTGATTGATTAGCCAGCCTTGTGGCAAAAAAAAAAGTTTGGTTTTGATTGTTTGATTGTTTGTGATGATATATAAGAGATACTCCTAGCATAGAGATGAAAAATGTCTAATCTCCTAGGGTATTTGTTTTGGATATTGGGGATGCTTATAAGAAGCCCGTGGGTCCTTGTACGAAGCCCAAGAGGAGGCTATCCGAGGGTCCTTGCATTGTAAGCCCAAGAGGAGGTTATGGGAGGGACAATCCAGGGTCCTTGCATTGTAAGCCCAAGAGGAGGCTATAGGAGGGTCACTCGTTTGTACAAAGCCCAAGGGGAGGCGTGGTATAGTTGGTCTGAGCTCTTAGAGCGATTTCACCGGGAAACCATACTCTATGTCCTAACCTAAACTAGTGGAGATTCTTTGCACGAAGCCCAATAGGAGGCTATGGGGAACCTAGTGTTGTACTAAGTTGAACAAGCACACATATCACACATATGAACAAACATGAACAAGTATGAACAAACATGAACAGGTATGAACAATTATATATGTATATGACAAAGTGTGGGTATATAATGGAGTTTATGAAGGAAATATACCTGTAAGCATGATCCATTTGTATACATGGGGCTCGGGACTCATACTCGGGGAGAGGTCCACTTGAATTTATTCAAAGCTATGTAAACAGGTATTTACAAAAGGGCTTGGGACTTATACCTACATGGAGGCCCATGGTATATTTTTGGGAAGATTTAAAGAAACCTTCATTTTTGGTTTGTTATTCAAAGTTAAAAACAAATTGATTGAGATATGTACAAAAGGCGTACAATGAAATACCTAATTTCATGTACAAGAGTGGGTATGTGCAAAAGGGCTCGGGACTTATACCTACATGGAGGCCCATGGTATATTGAAAAGCTTTGAAGTTTGGAGTTTTGGTGTTTTGGAAATGATTTGAAAATTGTTTTAAAAAAGGTTTATTTTAAAGAAGTTTTATTGTTTTGAAAACTGTACAAAAAGAAAAGAAATGGGACTTACACTCTCTAATATTCGAGAGGCCCCTATTTTATTTTCATAAAACAGGGTGGATGGTTTTGAAAAAAAGATGTGAGATTTATTGTTTTGAAAACAGTTTGAAAAGTATTGTTTTGAAAAAGTTTTCTGTACAAAGAAAAACTGTAAAAAGAAGAAGAGCGGGTCTTATACTCTCTAATATTCGAGAGGCCCCACTTCGTTTTGAAAATCATTTGATCAATTAAAAAAGTTTAATCAAAAGTTTCAAAAAGAAATGGTTTATCGTTTTTGAGAAGAAATGCGATCGCTTGTTTTAAAACGATTTGAATATGACAAAAGTCAACTTAATTAAGTTTAAAACAAGTTTTAATGCTTAATTAAGACCTAAGTGATTAGGGTTTGATCACAAAAGTATTTACAAGTAATTAAGTTTGAAAAAATCAAATAAAACAATATTTAAAGTATTTGAAAATACCTAAAAACATGTCATTTTAAACCTAATTAAAAGTATATTAAATAAATCCTTTTTTGTGATTTTTTTTGATATTGTCAAAATATGTATATTAAATAAAAAGTGTTTAAAAAATGAAGAAAAAATAAGTTATTTTGATGGGTTAAATTAATTGATGAAGTTTGTAAAAAATTGAAGGAAAAAAGTGATAAAAAAATTGGTTTTGTCTTCCAAAGGGTTTGAACCCACGCCCTTGTGTTTGCAGACCAAAACACTTGCCAACCCAGCTGCGCGCGCAGCTTGTAATACATACGCATCCAACTGGTTATATTTCAAACTCATTTTTCAAATTTCCTTCGCAAAAAATGGCGCCAAGAACACATCCCCAATTTGATTTTGAAATTTCTGAAAACTGAACCAAATTGATCAAGTGAAGGGTCTATCTCACTCGTTTTTTTACAAGGATCATGATGGTGCCCTCATAATTCATTTATTTTTGCTCTAAGGTGATCAATTTTGTGATGAACACGAAGAACCCTAATTCTGAGATTGATCATGAAATCATGTATGTGCAAGATAAATAGCAATTGATTGAGGGTTAATGATCCATATGTATGCATAAACATGATGGTAAACCAGTTTTTCATTTATGATGCATGATTCATAGAGTTTGAAGTTCATGTGCACTTACCTCAAAAACGGCACAACTGAGAATCGAATTCTTGCTTGGAGGTGTTACAGAAGTTGTTTGATGATCTGGATAGCTTCAATGGACCATATGGAAGGTGTCTGGATGCTTGGAGTGGTTTGAATTCATCTGAGCTAAGCTATGGAACCTGAACTGCAGTTGCTTCAAGTGAGAATCGAATCTGATGATGGAGGTGTTTCATATCATGGATGATGGTTGGGATAGCTCATATATGGTATATGGATGGTGTTAGGATGATTAACTTGGACAGATATGGCCTGGTATGAGAATTGGCATGATAAGGCTCATTATGTGCAAACATGGAGGTTGAAGAGTGATTCTGAGATTTAGGGTGATTTGGGGTGTGTGAGTGGATCAAACACATCATATTTGATGTTTATGAGATGTTAGAACCATCACTTTGGCCATAACTCAAAGGGTTTGGAGGTTGAGTTTTCTACCTCTTCGAAAACTATGAAACTTGCAATTCAAGAAAGAAGAGAGAAAACCTATAATTGTGAGGTTTTGGTGTGAGTTGAAGAGTGGAAATGACCTCTATTTATAGGCCAAGAGTTCTGAACTCAGACCTTTGCAAGTTGATTAAAAATTGGTGATTTGGCTTAAGAGATAAAATGGAATCTTTCACATTAAATGCAAATGGTTAAAGTAACTAAACCATGGTTATTTTGGCCAAGCTTCTTATCTCTTTCCCATCTGTCTCAAATCAGAAAAAATATCTCCAATTATTGCCTCTATGCATCATTACTTGGTCCATTTGGCAATTTGGTTCATAACTTTGCAAAAATGGCTTGAAATTTCAAGTGAAATGGTCACTAATGTCAAAATTCAAAACCATAGCTACACTCCATGTTTTTTCATGCTCTTAGACATTTTGGAAAGCTCATGTTACATACTTCAAAAGCCTAGGTGAAAGTTTCTTCAAACTCTTTAAGGAAATGGGTGAAAAAGATCCATGAACTTTGAGAAAAATGAAGTTTTAAGTGAAGTTTTCAAAAAGTATCAACTTTGAAGCTCCATATCTCTTAAATGGTTGATCTTATGGAAAAAAATTATATGTGTCAAAGTTGTTTATTGGATCAAAATCTACAACTTTCATGTTGGAAGTTTTTTTCAGTTTGTAGGTGAAATTTTGAGTTATTCCCTTCCAAAGTTTGGAAAAAACCATGAAAAACACTTAGAAAAATTTTCTAAGTATGAAAAGTCAAATTTTTGACTTTTGATTTTTGATTGATTTTCTTGATTTTCCTTGATCAAATGACTTCTCATATCATATATTGATGATTCAAAACTTCAAAAGTCATGGTTGACCAAAATTCCCTAAAAGTCAATGGTGATCTTGTACAGTTGACTTTTTCAGACGAATCGCGTTTCTGGAGATTTCAAATGAAACAGGCTATCCTCACCAAATGAGTGGTATGAATGGATCTCATTGAAGTATTAGAGGATATTGAGCCATGGTTTGAGTTGTGGTGCCATGTCCTGATTAAAAAGTCAGTTGTTCAGTGAATTAGGTCAAAAACCCTAATTGTCGACCTGATGAAATTGATGCCTGTAGGTCTTGAATTGAGATACAATTTCCATTGTATATTGTCATAGGGATTATTTGAGGATGATTGAAACCTTTGATTGACTTCCTGGGGATTTTTAGGGTTTCTCAAATGTGATCCCTGATTTCAGTCCCTGATAGTTCAAAAACCCTGATCTGAGGATTTGTCTGATCAATCTTTGTATAGGAGATGTTCTGAGCCAATGGATTAGGTCAAAATGATGCACTTGAGGTCTTGATATCATGTCCCAAGTCATTATGTCAAATCCTGAGCTAAAGTCAGGAGTGTGCTATCTTCAGTCAAAACCCTAATTCAGTCGATTCAGAGCCTTTGAGCTTGTTGAGATGGATCTCTGAGGACCAAATGTTGATTGTTGATGAAGATGATTCATTTGAAATGAAGGGAGAACAAAACCCTAATTGATTGGTATTTGTACTGATGAATGATTTCCTGATTAAATCCTGCTGAGTCACAAGTAGCAAACACAAGCTATGCAATTTGTTAGAGATGCAAATGATGCATATGCAAATGATATGAGGTGGTATCTTAGGTCAAAAATTGGGGTATGACAGATGCCCCTATTTAAGTTTCTTCAACCTGAGACACGAAGATTGAAAATCTTCGTTTTGATAGGGTGGAAGAGACTTAAATATCAGAAGACGCGAATTTTGGACCTAAGATACCAAAATTGCGAATGATGCAAGGATATCTTTACCGAGGGGATATCAAGAACTGACTCCACTGGGGAAAAGAGATTGGGAAGGATGTCTCAATCCGTTTTAGGAAGAGAACCCGTTTTTCTTTTCGGGAAAGCAAGTGTAGGCTTCACCGGGGAATGATAGCTTTGTAAGAAAAGCTTACCTATCGACATTATCGACTATCAGCTTGGGGATAGACTTGTTTAATAATGCGAAGGTGAAAGGTATGAAACTATATTACCGACTACCAGCATGGTGATAGACTTGACAAGGTAAAAAGAGTTTCAAAGGTTCGGTTAATATTACCGACTATCAACATGGTGATAGACATGTTTAATAATATAACCAGAACAAAAGGTTACCGACTACCAGCCTAGTGATAGTGGTTTTGAAGACATGATCAAATATCAGCCAAGTGATAAAATGATTCTGGAGACTTTGCTTGGGAAATTACTGGTTGTTCAGCCTTGTGAACAGTAATAAGGCCCTGATCGTCAAATGATCTTCATGATTGATTTCCTTGAGAGGAAAAGGCTTTTGAAAGAGACATAAGCTGCTCATATGATGAGGCTATTGCTTATTGTCTGTTTTTCACGACTCTGTTTGAGGAATCGGAATTTGAATTTCTGGTAAAGACAAGGTTCTAACCAAGAATGAATTGGAAAGAAAAGTCAAACAAGACTTTGTACCCATGAGGAATGAACTCGAATGGGTATTTTCTCCTTTGTTTTGAGAGGAGAAACTAAAGCAACCTTCTTCCACGAGGAATGATCTCAGTGGGGAATTGGAGAAACAAAATGTTCTTTCTGCTTATGGGTGACAACCTACTGGAGAGATGACACGCCCATACTTGTTTCTTTCTTCTTTTTCTTTCTTCTCTTTTCCTTTTTCTTTCTTTCTTTTTGAGGATAAGTATATCCTAAACAAGTAAGTATTGAAAAATGCAAGAATGCATAAATGATGCAAATATGTATGAATGATGAATGTCATGAATGTAGCATGCATGCTGACGATACTGACAGACAAAAGAGTATATACTGGAGAGGGACCGACGTCGCAATACAACCAGATACTTGGCAAATGTTTTTCAACACGTTGTAGATAACACAGGTGATAAATGGTGTTGCATGTTTTAAACTTCTCTGGGGAAGATAAACATCTTTTCTTATTGAGATGGAAGAACCTCTTCACTGGAGATGGAAAATCTTCGTCACTAGGGATAAAAGACCTTCTTCACTGGGGATAGCAGAGCTTTTTCACTGGGGATAGAAGAGCTTCTTGTCATAATCTTTGATAGTTGTTGATGTTCCTTCTGTTGTTCACAACTCAAAGGAAAGTTTCGCTTTTATTTTGAAAAAGAAAAGTGAAGTAAATTCATTTAAAACTTATTTTTTCTTTTTTTCTTTTTTTTTTTTGTTTCAAAAGTGAATAACACAATTAAAGCGTCATTTTGAAAGCTGAAAGAAATTAAAGATTGCAAACAAATGGGCACAAGGCTCAAATTTATTTAATAGGATGGAAATCAGCTAAAGGCGTGATTCCACGGAGTATTTACAAAAGTTGGAAATGGTAATTATGCGGAAAAGGCTACATTGAAAGCAATAACCACTATTCCCCCCAACAACTTTGAGTTCCAACTGTGCTGGTTGCTTCAGATTGGTGATGATTTGATTGAAGATCCTTTGATGAGGTACAGACTCTTCAGGTGACGAAGTACGGACTAATGCAGTTACTTTGTCATAAATCCCTAATTTTTGCCTAGATTGCCCTTTCAGGTTTTCAATGTACCAGGATGAATTTTTTCTGTTTTTGTCTCTAATTTTTGCCTGGACCGCCCTTTTGGGTTTTCAGTCCACCGAGACGCTCATTTTTGCCTAAGTCGCCCTTTGCGGGTTTTCGACTTACCGAGCTGTTCTTTTGTATTTTTTTTTTAGACAAAGTATTTCTTGACTGCATCAGCATTCACAGGATATGGGAGTTCATCACCATCCATGGTTGCAAGAATCATGGCGCCGCCAGAAAATGTTCTTTTGACAACATACGGGCCTTCATAATTAGGAGACCATTTGCCCCTAGAATCTGGTTGAAAAGACAAGATCTTTTTAAGCACGAGGTCGCCTTCTTGAAATTCACGAGGTCGGACCTTTTTGTTGAAGGCTTGTTTCATCCTTGCTTGGTATAACTGTCCATGGCATAGAGCAGTCATACGTTTTTCTTCGATTAAGTTCAACTGATCGTATCTGCTTTGACACCATTCAGCTTCTGATAACTTAGTCTCCATGAGGACTCTCATTGACGGGATTTCAACTTCTACGGGGAGCACAGCTTCCATGCCGTATACTAGAGAAAAGGGAGTTGCCCCTGTTGAAGTACGCACTGAAGTACGGTATCCATGTAAAGCAAATGGCAGCATCTCGTGCCAGTCTTTGTAAGTGACGACCATTTTCTGGACGATCTTCTTAATGTTCTTGTTGGCAGCTTCAACGGCGCCGTTCATTTTTGGTCTGTAAGGAGAAGAGTTATGATGCTCAATCTTGAATTCCTCACATAATTCTTTCATCATTTTGTTGTTCAAGTTTGAACCATTGTCAGTAATGATCTTGCTGGGAATACCATATCGGCAAATGATGTTATTCTTGATAAACCTCACAACCACTTGTCTTGTAACATTGGCGTAAGATGCTGCTTCGACCCATTTGGTGAAGTAATCAATTGCTACCAAGATGAAACGATGACCGTTTGAAGCTTTCGGTTCGATCATTCCAATCATGTCGATCCCCCACATGGAAAAAGGCCATGGAGATGAGAGAACGTTGAGTAGAGTCGGTGGCACATGGATCTTATCTGCGTAGATCTGGCACTTGTGACATCTCTTCACGTGTTTGTAACAGTCTGATTCCATTGTCAACCAATAGTAACCTGCTCTTAAGATCTTTTTGGACATTGCATGCCCATTGGAATGAGTTCCAAAGGACCCTTCATGCACTTCATGCATTAACATGTCTGCTTCGTGTCTATCCACGCATCTGAGCAAAACCATGTCGAAATTTCTTTTGTATAGCACATCTCCGTTCAGGAAGAAACTGCCAGAAAGCCTCCTTAGAGTTTTCTTATCTTTGTTTGATGCCCCAAGTGGGTACTCTTGAGTTTGAAGGAAGCGTTTGATGTCGTGGAACCACGGTTTATCATCGATGACTACTTCGGTTGCAAACACATAGGCGGGCCTTTCAAGGCGCGTAATTCTGACTGTAGGCATATCGTTCCAATGATTGACTTTGAACATGGAAGATAGAGTAGCCAAGGCGTCTGCCATTCGATTCTGATCTCGAGGTACATGATGCAATTCAACCTTGTTGAAGAAAGTCAACAGACGTCTTGCATAATCTCTGTAAGGAATCAAGCCAGGGTGATAAGTTTCCCACTTGTCTTTGATTTGGTTGATCACGAGAGCTGAATCTCCATATATGTCGAGGATCTTGATCCTTAAGTCAATGGCTTCTTCGAGACCCATGATACAAGCTTCATATTCTGCGATGTTGTTGGTGCAATCAAATAGCAGTCTGGCGGAGAACGGGATATGAGTACCCTTGGGAGTGATGATTATTGCCCCAATTCCATTGCCAAAAGCGTTTACTGCTCCATCAAAAATTAGGCCCCATCTTGATCCAGGCTCAGGACCTTCTTCAGGTAACGGTTCATTACAATCTTTCATCTTCAAGTACAAGACATCTTCATCAGGAAAGTCAAGCTTGAGAGATTGATATTCATTGATTGGCTGATGTGCCAAGTGATCGGCGAGAATGCTTCCTTTGACCGCTTTTTGAGCACGGTATTCAATGTCATACTCAGATAACAGCATTTGCCATCGGGCAATCCTTCCTGTTAATGCAGGCTTCTCAAAGACATACTTGATCGGATCCATTTTGGAGATTAACCAAGTAGTATTGTTGATCATGTATTGGCGGAGACGTTTTGAAGCCCAAGCCAAAGCACAACACGTTTTTTCGAGCATGGAGTAACGAGACTCACAGTCTGTGAATTTCTTACTCAGGTAATAGATGGCATGCTCCTTCTTACCGGTTTCATCTTGTTGTCCAAGCATACAACCCATGGATTCTTCTAACACAGTAAGGTACATGATTAATGGTCTTCCTTCAACTGGAGGAATCAATATTGGTGGTTCTAACAGGTACTCTTTGATACTGTCGAACGCTTTCTGGCAATCTTCAGTCCATACAACCCCTTGATCTTTGCGGAGAAGCTTGAAAATTGGCCCACATGTAGCAGTCATTTGAGAGATAAATCTGGAGATATAGTTCAATCGTCCGAGAAATCCTCTTACTTGCTTTTCAGTTTTTGGTGCAGGCATCTCTTGAATAGCTCTGACTTTGTCGGGATCTACTTCAATACCTCTTTGGCTGACAATGAAACCCAAGAGTTTTCCAGATCTAACCCCAAAAGTACATTTGTTAGGATTCAAGCGAAGCTGATATTTCCTTAGTCGTTGAAACAACTTCAAAAGGTATTCAATATGTTCTTCTTCTGTGCTGGACTTGGCTATCATGTCGTCCACATAAACTTCAATTTCTTTATGCATCATGTCATGAAAGAGAGTAGTCATTGCCCTTTGGTAAGTTGCGCCTGCATTCTTTAATCCAAACGGCATCACTTTGTAGCAAAAGGTACCCCATGGGGTGATGAAAGATGTCTTCTCCATGTCTTCAGGAGCCATCTTGATCTGATTATAACCAGAGAACCCGTCCAGCATGTCGATATGTGGTAATGGAAAGTCATCTTTTGGACTGGCCTTGTTCAAATCACGGTAGTCAACACACATTCTGACTTTGCCATCTTTCTTCGGAACTGGCACTATGTTGGCCAACCATTGAGGATACTCGGAGGTGACAAGAAAACCTGCGTCGAGTTGCTTTTGAACTTCCACTTTGATCTTGTTAGCCATATCAGGGTGAGTCCTTCGCAATTTCTGCTTAACCGGCGGACATTCTGGCTTCAATGGCAAGTAATGCTGAACAATATTGGTATCCAACCCAGGCATGTCTTGGTAGGACCAGGCAAACACGTCAACATATTCTTTGAGAAGGTCTGTCAACTTACTCTTGATATCAGCATCAAGTAGTGATCCAATGGTCACTTCTTTTTTGTCTTCTTCAGAACCCAAGTTAATCTTTTCTAAAGGCTCTTTGTGAGGCAGAATGGTTCTTTCCTCGTGCTTAAGTAATCGAGAGATCTCGTCCGGGATCTCCTCTTCTTCCTCTTCTTCGGCTTCGAACACAGGAAACTCAAAGTTGGGAGAGGGCATAGGGTTATTGCATTCAATGGGTTTATCAATAGTAAATCTGCACATGTGATTTATATTTATTTCAGAAAATTTATGAATGCAGGAATGTATGCAGATTTTTTTTGAAAAGCTTTTTTTTTTTTATTTTGGTTTTTTAGGATTACCATTTCCAGAAAAAGCAAAAATAAAACACATAATGTAGGGAATTCAAAATGACACTTTATTTATGATTCATTTTTGAAACAAAGCCCTAAACACAAACTCATTTGCCTTGGGCAGGACAAAGAGGGAAACTTTTAAAACAAAGCCCTATACACAAAGTTATTTGGGCGGAACATTTAAAAGCGAAGCCCTATAAAACATCTCTCTGCTTTGGGCAAGGCAGGAGGTCAAAATAACAGCGAGGTGATTACTTTGAGCGGCGAACAACATTCGGAACGTCGACAGCCTTCCAGTAGCAACGAACTCCTCTGTGTATTATGTATTCAGGAAAATTCTCCCCAGAATTATCTTCAGTGTTGACATTGACCGCTGGTCGAGCAGGATTTGAAGGCCCTGGTTTGTCAACCTTGTTCTTTGTAGAGTTGAAACGGTCTTCTTCTACTTCTTGAAGAGCATAAGATGAGTCACAATCTTCAGAATTTTCAGGATGTATTTCCCAGTCTTCAGGATGAAGAGACTCATTGTCAGCGACACTTTCTGAGTCAGCTGCGGGATCATCTTCCCCTTCATCTTCAAAAATTGCATCTATGTGATAATAACCATCTTCAGGATTATCAACCTTGGCAGATACATTGTAGCCGAAATCTTCAGTAATTTCAGGTTGCTGAGAAAATTGACAGGGCTGATAAACCTCTTCTGGTTGACTATTATATTCAAAGGAATCTCCCCATCCAGTTGGTTGGATATCCTCAATCGCAATCTTGTAACTTTCAGGTGCAGTATATTTCACCATGTAATCAAATTTTCCACTTGGTTGTCCCAAGGTGTCCCATATTTCTGCAGGAACAGGCTCAGTTTCTTTGCCTTTGGGTTTTTCTGAAGGAGGATATGGTTCTTCCGGAGATATGTATCCCGAGTCATTGAGATAACATTTCCATTCTTCTTCAGGATCAGGTAGGCCTTCTTCGATGCATTCTTCAATAAGGACATTAACCTCTTGAGGAATTGGGTTAAGGAATCCTCCACTAATGAATGTTTCTTTGATCGGACGAAGGGTTTCATCCTTCTTAGTGCAGCTTGAGAATGTTGGTGAACATCCGAGACCTGCTCTGGTTTCATTCTTGGTAGGGATCACAACTTGCCCCCAGCCAGTGGTAGTTCCATCTTTCACTACTTTTACCGCCTCTTTGTATGAAGAGATCGATGCTTTCTTCTTGGAAGATTCGTCTTCTAAAGAGAGACCTTGGAACTGAGTTCCTTCCTCATTATCGGCACTTATGAAAGAGAAATTGGATAAATGGCTCACCATCAAGGCTTGTTCTCCACTTATTGTTACCAATTTTCCATTTGTTACAAATTTTAACTTTTGATGGAGCGTAGAAGTTACTGCCCCTGCTTCATGGATCCATGGTCGTCCTAACAGACAGCTATAAGCAGCTTGAATGTCCATGACCTGGAAGGTGATTTGAAATGTATGCGGACCAATTGTCATGGGAAGGTTGACTTCTCCGATAACAGATTTTCGCGATCCATCAAATGCTTTGACTACCACACCACTGAACTTCATAGGCATTCCTTGGTAAGACAAGCGAGCAAGAGTCGTCTTTGGCATCACATTCAAGGAAGATCCGGTGTCTACCAACACATTGGACAAAGAGTCTGACTGACAGTTCATAGAAATGTGCAAAGCAAGGTTATGATTTCTACCCTCCTCGGGGAGTTCTTCATCACAGAAGCTTAAATTGTTACAAGCTGTTATGTTGGCTATTATCCCATCAAAGTGGTCAACCGTCACATCATGATCTACAAAAGCTTGATCTAAGACTTTCATCAGGGCTTCCCTGTGGGCTTCTGAATTCAATAGCAATGAAAGTATTGAGATTTTTGAAGGAGTCTGCATAAGCTGATCCACAATCTTGTATTCACTTCTTTTGATAAGCTTCAAAATTTCATCAAAATCGGGATTGACATTGGTTCCACTGGATTGACCAACATCAGTGTTTGTATTACTGACAGGAGTTTCCACAGGATTTCCTTACTGGTGTATTGACATGATTTTGCCCGGCTGCAGGAGCAACAGGCTGTTTCGGAGGTAGTGGAGTATACACACGTCCACTTCTTGTTACACGACTTACATCAGCAATGTTTTCAACAGATGAGAGAGTTGGTAAAGGAACTTCTTGTCCATCCTTTATCATTGTTGCATTGTAGTTGTATGGAACTGCCTTGTCAGAGTCATAAGGAACAGGTCCAGGTAGACAAATGATCAAAGGAGCAATAGGAACCTTCGGCTTGTTGTAAGTAACTTCCATGCGCTCAGGCATGTTGAAATGAGGAACGATGACGTTAACTGTAGGCATTTCCGAGTTGATATCTGAGACTAAAAGCTCATGCGGATAACATCCTATCATGTTAACTTCATTTTCATTCCTATTTCTATAGATCTGAATAGTACCATTATCTAGCAAAACTTGGAGATCTCTTCTCACAATCGAACACCCGTGAGGATCTACACAACATATTCTACAGGAACCGTATTGATGCTGGCGAAAATTCTGCCCCCGACAAAGAGTGGCGTGCATTTGTACCAAATCTGCTTTTGAGAAATTGATATTATAGACTCGGTATGGACCAGGACATCCATACACCATGTTTACAACATGCCCTCCATGATTGGGCAGCGGATTTGCTTGCACATTAGGATTCAAATTTCTGAAAGAGAGGAGATTAGATCTAACCAACCTCTGAACTTCATGTTTCAAAGCTATGCAATGCTCGAGATCATGGCCAGGGGCTCCTTGATGATAAGGGCATGAGACCTCAGCTTTGTACCACCATGGGAGTTTCTCAGGTACTGGTGGTGGTGCTTTAGTTTGAACAAGACCTCTTTCAATCAAAGCAGGGTACAACTCTGTGTAGGTCATTGGAATCGGATCAAACTGTGGAGCTCTTTGTACACGGTTCTGATTATTGTTTAACTGCTGAGCCTGTGGTCGAGGCTGTTGTTGAAACTGCGGAGTAAATCCCGGATTCGGTGTTGTATTAACGGCTGGTGCGATAGCAGCTACCTGTCGTTGACGATTGACATTTCCTCTTGGCTTTCCTTGGGATACCATGTCAACACTTTGTTCTTTCTTCTTTGGGAAACCACTTCCGAACTTTTTGGTTCCGCTTGAAGATCCACCTTCTTTAGTCAGACGTCCGGTTCGGACTCCTTCTTCTAGACGCATCCCCATGTTTACCATTTCGGTGAAATCACTTGGAGCACTAGCAATCATGCGTTCATAATAAAACAGACTGAGAGTATTCAAAAAGATCTTTGTCATCTCTTTCTCTTTTAACGGTGGATTAATCTGAGCAGCGGTTTCTCTCCATCGTTGGGCATATTCTTTGAAAGCTTCATGGTCTTTCTGAGCCATGGATCGAAGCTGATCTCTGTCTGGAGCCATATCCGAGTTATACTTGTATTGTCGGACAAAGGCCTCACCTAGGTCATTGAATGTTCGAATATTAGTGCTATCCAAGCCTGTGTACCACTTCAGTGCGGCACCAGTCAAACTGTCTTGAAAGTAATGGATAAGCAACTGATGATTATCTGCATAAGTAGACATCTTTCTGGCATACATCACAAGATGGCTTTGCGGACAAGAACTACCTTTATACTTCTCAAAGTCAGGGACCTTGAATTTAGCAGGTATTTGTACACTGGGAACCAAACATAGCTCCTGGGCATTTTTTCCAAACAAATCTTTTCCACGGATAGCTTTAACTTCCAACTGAATCTTGTTGAACTGCTCTTGGAGATCTTCCACAAGGTTACGCTGATTTGTGCTATCACCCTGATCATGATAAATCTCATTACCGTCATAAGGAACGGTGTGAACCGTAGGGGTCGGAACTGTCATAGTGGGTTGAGAAAGTGCCATAGTGACTTGAGAAAAAGTTACCCCCTGGTTTGGAGTAAACTGTGAACTTTGTGCAGCAGGCGCTTCAGTTGTAGCTGTTTGAACCCCAGAGAAATTATGGCGGAATCCTGTACCAAAACTGAAAGGCGTGCCCCAACCTTCTGGCATGGAGAAAGATGGAATACCGAATGCAACTGTAGAAACTGGAGTAGTGACTTCAGATGTTACCGTCGCTTGACTATTGGGTGGCGGCGGCTGATTTTGTGCGGCCATCAAGGAGTCAACCAGAGTAGTAAGACTTTCCAACTTTTCCTGAAGAGTGGTCACTGTACCACGGAGCTCAATATTCTCTTGTTCAGAGTGTTCCATTACTCTTCTTCTGTTTGAACGAGTATTGTATCTGTGATCTGATTGCGAGCGCGGTCGAGAAACTTTGAGACGCGACAGCTTGACGATCTATTGGAGAAAGATCCAAAAGATAAGACTCTATACAACAGACTCGATATGCAGAATGATGCATGTAAAAGGAAGTTTTATGATTTTTTCCAAATATTTTAAAGATTATTTCTTTGCAAACATTTGAACACAAACAAATCTTTTATTCATCATTTTTTTTATTTTTTATTACAACAATTGGAAATGTTACAACATTGGAGCGTAGCTCCTTACAAAAGCAAATGGTAAATAAAAATCTAAACAAATCCTAAACATCTTCATCAGACGAAGAACCAAATGCATTGTGCAGCTTGAGCTTCATGATTTCTTTCCCATAGTGAGCTTTCAATTCGGCCTTTTCAGTCCTCAGCTTGTCAACAATATTCTTCCAATCATCAGGAGTCGGAGCGTTGCTTGTTGAGCCTTCAAGATTCTTCTTGCTTTCTTTGATGTACCTCTTGATTGCAGCGTCTTTCTGACGAATCTTCTCATCTTTACTTATGAGCCATCCATCTTGATAATAGAGAGTTTCTTCGTGATCTTTCACTCTTTTCTTCAACTTTCTATTTTCCACCTCAGTGCTACGAAACTTTTCTTCCCAAGCATCTTTTTCTATCCTCATCTTGGTCAAAGTGTCTTGGTATTCCTCCATAGCGGGAATGTTGGGTCGTTGAGACACTGTAGGAAACATGGGTTTTTCATAAGCATAAGGCATTTGGAACTCTTTTGCTCTTTTCTTTACCCAGCAAGTGTAGGTGTCCATGGCAATGCAATTTCTTTCCTCACCTTTTTCTTTCCATCGGACATCGTACCAAGCTCTCACCATTCTCGCTTTCAAACTTTTAGGATTATCCCCTTCTCGGTAGAAGTAACCTTCCACTGTAGGACCAATGGGTTTAACTGAATTTGCATACCCGAGTTGTCTTCGGGCTAAGACCGGATTGTAGTTAATTCCTCCTTGCGTACCAATGAGGGGTACGTTGGCAAACTCTCCACAACTATCAATGGTTTCTGTACCACCGCGAGCCAAGGTATACCAACGGATATCATTATTAGTAAGAGACATAAGTCTTCGAGGCCAACGCAAACCTTCTCGGTTTTCTGTGAAAATAGGAGACTGAGGTAAGTGTGAAACAATCCATTTGAACAACAAAGGTGCACAACAAACAATGATTCCACCGCCTTGGCGATTCCTATGATGGACAGAGAAATACATGTCACCAAGCAAAGTCGGAACAGGATTCCTAATCAGAAAGATTTTTATGGCATTGATATCAACGAAGTTATCGATATTGGGAAACAGAACCAACCCATAGATGAGCAAGGCTAGTACAGCTTCAAAAGCTATCATGCTACCAGTTTCGATGAAATCAAAGGCTTTCTTTATCAGGAAGTGTGAGGTTAATCCCGGGAGGTTTCCTTTGGTAGTCCAATTACTTTCTATTTCAGACTTTTTCATGTGGATACTCGCTGCAATGACGTGTGACCTAGGAATGGCTTCCAAACCATTGAAGGGTATCTTGTCAGACACAGGAATACCTAAAAGATTGGCATATTCTTCCAAGGTCGGTACCAATTGGTAGTCTGGAAAGGTAAAACACCGGTAGACGGGATCATAGAACTGAACCAGAGTTTTGAGAAGTCCTTCATCAACATGAGTGTTCAAAATAGGCAAAAGCTTTCCATAACTTTTCCTAAAATTGCAAGGATCTTGTACAGAAGATGCTAACTCTATCAGTCTTTCTACATCAGGCGTTTTGAAACCGTACTTTTTGGTATACCTTTTTTCCATAACTTAATCCTATAATGTTTGCAAAGAAAAATTCTCTAAATTTTTTGGAAAAATCATGTTTTTTATGGAAAAAGATGGGTTTTTTAATGAATGTATGAATGCATGGATGCATGGATGCCACATATTCAAACATGGTAAAGCAAACATGGTAACGCAAACAGGGTAATGGTAACGCATACATGGTACTACAAACATGGTACACAAACATGGTAACGCAAACATGGTACGCATAGGCTCAAAGGTCCAAAGTCACGAGCATGAGGTCAGAGAACAAAAAATGGGATAGATCTAGTTAATCACCTGCATGACATGTTCTACTGATACGTCAGAGTCTACATTTTTCTTTCGGATATTACCGGCCTTCCACAATTAAACTCATGAGCCAGTAATATTCTCAAGAAAAACTCGTCTGAGTGTGGTTCTCCGCATGACAACTAATCCAAGTCTTCACCTGAATAGTTTCTGCACCACAACCTAATAAGGCCAGGATGGGTTGGGGTTCTACGGTCTCTCAGCTTCTACAGTTCAATGAAAGTAATAATGTCTTCGCTACGAAACATGCTAAACATATATTACCAACAAGGAACCTCCACTGAGCGGAAGGATTCTCAAGTGCGCCTGCACATGACTATACCCTCCACCTAATTTCTTATGTGTACTTAATCCGGGTTAGGATTTGTCCATAATGAATCACTTGTAACAGAACCACACAAGTAACAGAACCAGAACCACACATATAACAAAAAATGAAATGAAAAATAAAGCAAATAGAGTTAACCCTTCCTTTGGAAACAATAAAAAGATGATCCCCAGTGAAGTCGCCATTTTTCTGTCGCGGGCGAAAAATCGTTTTGTTCCTCTTTTTGTGGGATGAGACACCTGATGCCTTCTTTGGGCTCGAGTGCTCAAAAAATGATTTTTCTTTTGTTTCGACCAAACTTTTTATTATTTCCAAAGGAGGAAAAGGAAAAAAGCTGCAATAACCTAAAAAGTGGGGGGAGATCTTGGGTAAGAGGGTTGGTTATACGAAGGGAAGGTATTAGCACCCAACGTATCTGTAGTACTCTACAGGTTTCTTTGCTTTGTTTTTCATTCCATGTTATTGAGAGGTTCTGTTGTGAAATAGGTGGGACCTAAGGTGTTTGTTTGATTATGCTCGCAAAGATCATCGCGATCCTCTGCATACATATCCCTTAGAGGGAATCAGAGCATCTGTAGCTCGGGGTCTACGGGTGCTAAGGTTTGAATGGTTTTTTTTGTGTTTTGTTTTGCTCGCCAAGGATCGACCTTGTGCCTACGTATTCTCAAAGGGATGTTGAGAAAGTCAGAGCAATCGTAGTTCCCACTTATGCTAGTGGAAGCAAAGGAAAATAGACAAATGTCGTCTAAATGCTAGATGTATCTAATCTATATCATCACATACATCTGTTTGTTTTGTTTGAAAATCTTTTCATTATAAGCCCGGGGCCATGCCACTTAGGGTGCTTAGAATGATAAAGATGTTTTTGTTTGTTTAACCAGCCTTGTGGCAAAAGTTTCAATGAAGTCAGCCTTGTGACAAAAACTTTGATTAATCAGCCAGCCTTGTGGCAAAAGTTTCAATGAAGTCAGCCTTGTGACAAAAACTTTGATTAATCATCCAGTACGGTGGTAAAACAGTTTGATTGATTAGCCAGCCTTGTGGCAAAAAAAAAAAAGTTTGATTGATTAGCCAGCCTTGTGGCAAAAAAGAAGTTTGATTGATTAGCCAGCCTTGTGGCAAAAAAAAAAGTTTGGTTTTGATTGTTTGATTGTTTGTGATGATATATAAGAGATACTCCTAGCATAGAGATGAAAAATGTCTAATCTCCTAGGGTATTTGTTTTGGATATTGGGGATGCTTATAAGAAGCCCGTGGGTCCTTGTACGAAGCCCAAGAGGAGGCTATCCGAGGGTCCTTGCATTGTAAGCCCAAGAGGAGGCTATGGGAGGGACAATCCAGGGTCCTTGCATTGTAAGCCCAAGAGGAGGCTATAGGAGGGTCACTCGTTTGTACAAAGCCCAAGGGGAGGCGTGGTATAGTTGGTCTGAGCTCTTAGAGCGATTTCACCGGGAAACCATACTCTATGTCCTAACCTAAACTAGTGGAGATTCTTTGCACGAAGCCCAATAGGAGGCTATGGGGAACCTAGTGTTGTACTAAGTTGAACAAGCACACATATCACACATATGAACAAACATGAACAAGTATGAACAAACATGAACAGGTATGAACAATTATATATGTATATGACAAAGTGTGGGTATATAATGGAGTTTATGAAGGAAATATACCTGTAAGCATGATCCATTTGTATACATGGGGCTCGGGACTCATACTCGGGGAGAGGTCCACTTGAATTTATTCAAAGCTATGTAAACAGGTATTTACAAAAGGGCTTGGGACTTATACCTACATGGAGGCCCATGGTATATTTTTGGGAAGATTTAAAGAAACCTTCATTTTTGGTTTGTTATTCAAAGTTAAAAACAAATTGATTGAGATATGTACAAAAGGCGTACAATGAAATACCTAATTTCATGTACAAGAGTGGGTATGTGCAAAAGGGCTCGGGACTTATACCTACATGGAGGCCCATGGTATATTGAAAAGCTTTGAAGTTTGGAGTTTTGGTGTTTTGGAAATGATTTGAAAATTGTTTTAAAAAAGGTTTATTTTAAAGAAGTTTTATTGTTTTGAAAACTGTACAAAAAGAAAAGAAATGGGACTTACACTCTCTAATATTCGAGAGGCCCCTATTTTATTTTCATAAAACAGGGTGGATGGTTTTGAAAAAAAGATGTGAGATTTATTGTTTTGAAAACAGTTTGAAAAGTATTGTTTTGAAAAAGTTTTCTGTACAAAGAAAAACTGTAAAAAGAAGAAGAGCGGGTCTTATACTCTCTAATATTCGAGAGGCCCCACTTCGTTTTGAAAATCATTTGATCAATTAAAAAAGTTTAATCAAAAGTTTCAAAAAGAAATGGTTTATCGTTTTTGAGAAGAAATGCGATCGCTTGTTTTAAAACGATTTGAATATGACAAAAGTCAACTTAATTAAGTTTAAAACAAGTTTTAATGCTTAATTAAGACCTAAGTGATTAGGGTTTGATCACAAAAGTATTTACAAGTAATTAAGTTTGAAAAAATCAAATAAAACAATATTTAAAGTATTTGAAAATACCTAAAAACATGTCATTTTAAACCTAATTAAAAGTATATTAAATAAATCCTTTTTTGTGATTTTTTTTGATATTGTCAAAATATGTATATTAAATAAGAAGTGTTTAAAAAATGAAGAAAAAATAAGTTATTTTGATGGGTTAAATTAATTGATGAAGTTTGTAAAAAATTGAAGGAAAAAAGTGATAAAAAAATTGGTTTTGTCTTCCAAAGGGTTTGAACCCACGCCCTTGTGTTTGCAGACCAAAACACTTGCCAACCCAGCTGCGCGCGCAGCTTGTAATACATACGCATCCAACTGGTTATATTTCAAACTCATTTTTCAAATTTCCTTCGCAAAAAATGGCGCCAAGAACACATCCCCAATTTGATTTTGAAATTTCTGAAAACTGAACCAAATTGATCAAGTGAAGGGTCTATCTCACTCGTTTTTTTACAAGGATCATGATGGTGCCCTCATAATTCATTTATTTTTGCTCTAAGGTGATCAATTTTGTGATGAACACGAAGAACCCTAATTCTGAGATTGATCATGAAATCGTGTATGTGCAAGATAAATAGCAATTGATTGAGGGTTAATGATCCATATGTATGCAGAAACATGATGGTAAACCAGTTTTTCATTTATGATGCATGATTCATAGAGTTTGAAGTTCATGTGCACTTACCTCAAAAACGGCACAACTGAGAATCGAATTCTTGCTTGGAGGTGTTACAGAAGTTGTTTGATGATCTGGATAGCTTCAATGGACCATATGGAAGGTGTCTGGATGCTTGGAGTGGTTTGAATTCATCTGAGCTAAGCTATGGAACCTGAACTGCAGTTGCTTCAAGTGAGAATCGAATCTGATGATGGAGGTGTTTCAGATCATGGATGATGGTTGGGATAGCTCATATATGGTATATGGATGGTGTTAGGATGATTAACTTGGACAGATATGGCCTGGTATGAGAATTGGCATGATAAGGCTCATTATGTGCAAACATGGAGGTTGAAGAGTGATTCTGAGATTTAGGGTGATTTGGGGTGTGTGAGTGGATCAAACACATCATATTTGATGTTTATGAGATGTTAGAACCATCACTTTGGCCATAACTCAAAGGGTTTGGAGGTTGAGTTTTCTACCTCTTCGAAAACTATGAAACTTGCAATTCAAGAAAGAAGAGAGAAAACCTATAATTGTGAGGTTTTGGTGTGAGTTGAAGAGTGGAAATGACCTCTATTTATAGGCCAAGAGTTCTGAACTCAGACCTTTGCAAGTTGATTAAAAATTGGTGATTTGGCTTAAGAGATAAAATGGAATCTTTCACATTAAATGCAAATGGTTAAAGTAACTAAACCATGGTTATTTTGGCCAAGCTTCTTATCTCTTTCCCATCTGTCTCAAATCAGAAAAAATATCTCCAATTATTGCCTCTATGCATCATTACTTGGTCCATTTGGCAATTTGGTTCATAACTTTGCAAAAATGGCTTGAAATTTCAAGTGAAATGGTCACTAATGTCAAAATTCAAAACCATAGCTACACTCCATGTTTTTTCATGCTCTTAGACATTTTGGAAAGTTCATGTTACATACTTCAAAAGCCTAGTTGAAAGTTTCTTCAAACTCTTTAAGGAAATGGGTGAAAAAGATCCATGAACTTTGAGAAAAATGAAGTTTTAAGTGAAGTTTTCAAAAAGTATCAACTTTGAAGCTCCATATCTCTTAAATGGTTGATCTTATGGAAAAAAATTATATGTGTCAAAGTTGTTTATTGGATCAAAATCTACAACTTTCATGTTGGAAGTTTTTTTCAGTTTGTAGGTGAAATTTTGAGTTATTCCCTTCCAAAGTTTGGAAAAAACCATGAAAAACACTTAGAAAAATTTTCTAAGTATGAAAAGTCAAATTTTTGACTTTTGATTTTTGATTGATTTTCTTGATTTTCCTTGATCAAATGACTTCTCATATCATATATTGATGATTCAAAACTTCAAAAGTCATGGTTGACCAAAATTCCCTAAAAGTCAATGGTGATCTTGTACAGTTGACTTTTTCAGACGAATCGCGTTTCTGGAGATTTCAAATGAAACAGGCTATCCTCACCAAATGAGTGGTATGAATGGATCTCATTGAATTATTAGAGGATATTGAGCCATGGTTTGAGTTGTGGTGCCATGTCCTGATTAAAAAGTCAGTTGTTCAGTGAATTAGGTCAAAAACCCTAATTGTCGACCTGATGAAATTGATGCCTGTAGGTCTTGAATTGAGATACAATTTCCATTGTATATTGTCATAGGGATTATTTGAGGATGATTGAAACCTTTGATTGACTTCCTGGGGATTTTTAGGGTTTCTCAAATGTGATCCCTGATTTCAGTCCCTGATAGTTCAAAAACCCTGATCTGAGGATTTGTCTGATCAATCTTTGTATAGGAGATGTTCTGAGCCAATGGATTAGGTCAAAATGATGCACTTGAGGTCTTAATATCATGTCCCAAGTCATTATGTCAAATCCTGAGCTAAAGTCAGGAGTGTGCTATCTTCAGTCAAAACCCTAATTCAGTCGATTCAGAGCCTTTGAGCTTGTTGAGATGGATCTCTGAGGACCAAATGTTGATTGTTGATGAAGATGATTCATTTGAAATGAAGGGAGAACAAAACCCTAATTGATTGGTATTTGTACTGATGAATGATTTCCTGATTAAATCCTGCTGAGTCACAAGTAGCAAACACAAGCTATGCAATTTGTTAGAGATGCAAATGATGCATATGCAAATGATATGAGGTGGTATCTTAGGTCAAAAATTGGGGTATGACAACAGCTTACTTCAACGATCTCAAGATTCTGTGGGAGGATCTTCAAACATTAAGAGTATTACCCACCTGCACATGTGGTGCTCATGAGACCGTCAAGAAACATTGAGAAATGAAGTATGTGATTTACTTCTTGAAGGGTTTAAATGATAACTTCAACAACATCAAGTCCCAAATTCTTATGATTGAGCCTTTACCCGATGTTTCCAAGGTATTCTCATCCAACTTACAGCAAGAACGTCAACCTAGCCCTCAAGTATCTTCAGAAACCCCAACCATTCTTTTGGCACAATCTCAGCAACCTTCTTACAATCGCTCCAACCCTAGATTCACCAAAGGACGTGGAAAATCTTCTTTTCAAGCAAGAAGCCCTAATAATTCTATAATATGCTCTTTCTGTGGCAAAACTGGGCATATAGTTGATTCATGCTACTTCAAGCATGGCTTTCCCCCGAGTTTCCGCTTCAAAGACAAAGCTGGCTCCACCAACAATGTTGCCACCGATATTGAACAATCATCCTCTACAAATTCCAACAAAGAGATGCCAAAGTGGAAATCTCTTCAACAATGTACAACCAACTTGTAGCATTGCTTCAACAATCAGAGTCCTCACATTCCTCTGATCAGCATAACATTAATACATCTTCATCAAGTTTGCACCACTTTACACATCACACTACTGTAAGTTCTCCAAACCACATCTGGATCCTTGACACTGGCGCGACAGATCATATATGATCCTCTTTAAACCTTTTTTTATTCCTATCATGGCATGTATCTGAAGGATAGAAAAACACTTAGAAAGGGGGGGGGGGGGGGTTTGAATAAGTGTAGTCTTAAAAACTTGAACGATAAAAATAAATTGCACAGTTATTTTTATCCTGGTTCGTTGTTAACTAAACTACTCCAGTCCACCCCCGCGGAGTGATTTACCTCACCTGAGGATTTAATCCACTAATCGCAATAGATTACAATGGTTTTCCACTTAGTCCGCGACTAAGTCTTCTAGAGTATCCTGATCACAACCTGATCACTCCAGGAACAAATGCTTAGACACAAGCTAAGACTTTCTTAGAGTATCCTGACCACCACGTGATCACTCTAATTACAACTGCTTAGACACAAGCTAAGACTTCCTAGAGTATCCTGATCAACACTTGATCACTCTAGTTACTTACAAATTAATGTAATCAAATAAGAGTTTTACAATGCTTCTTAAAAGCTATAATCACAACAGTGATATTTCTCTTAACGTTTAAGCTTAATCTCACTAATATATTACAACAGCAATGTAGTGAGCTTTGATGAAGATGAAGTTTCTGAGCTTTGGATTTGAGCAGCGTTTCAGCAAGTTAATTGTTTTGCAAATCGTCAACCTTGTTTCTCATCAGAACTTCATATTTATAGGCGTTTGAGAAAGATGACCGTTGAGCGCATTTAATGCTTTGTGTATTCCGTACAGCTTTGCATTTAATGTTTCACGCTTTTGTCAACTACCTCGAGCCTTGTTCACGCTGTGTCTACTGACGTTGCCTTTAATAGCTTCCAACGTTCCTTTTGTCAGTCAGCGTAGCCTGCCATCTGTACTTTCTTCTGATCTGATGCTTGTGAATAAAATATTTGAATATCATCAGAGTCAAACAGCTTGGTGCAAAGCATCTTCTTGTCTTCTGACCTTGAAGTGCTTCTGAGCGTGATACCATGAGAACTTCAGTGCTTCTGCTTCTGATCTCAAGTTCTTCTGATGCTTCCATAGACCCATGTTCTGATTCTGCCTTGACCATCTTCTGATGTCTTGCCAGACCATGTTCTGATGTTGCATGCTGAACCTTCTGAAACAAAGCTTCTGAGCGCTGATTTGTGCATACTCTTTATATATTTCCTGAAAGGGAAATTGCAATGTATTAGAGTACCACATTATCTCACACAAAATTCATATCCTTGTTATCATCAAAACTAAGAATATTGATCAGAACAAATCTTGTTCTAACAATCTCCCCCTTTTTGATGATGACAAAAACATATATAAATGATACGAATTTGCGATCAGAAAGAGCAGACGGCTAAAGACAAATTACACAGCTATAGCATAAGCATGTGAATATGTCTCCCCCTGAGATTAACAATCTCCCCCTGAGATGAATAATCTCCCCCTGAAATAAATACTCGAAGAACTTTAATAATAAAAGACTTCCCTGATAATTTCGGTAGAGACGATCACATAAGCTTCTGTCTTCTGATAATTCATAGCTTCTGACTTCTGCTTCCATTGGACAGCTTCAGAACTTGAATTTCTTTAGATCCCTAGAACACTCACAGCTTCTGATTCCTGCTTCCATTTAGGACAGCTTCAGAACTTGAATTTCTTTGATCTTCAAAACATTCACAGCTTCTGATTCATGCTTCCATTTGAAGGATAGAAAAACACTTAGAAAGGGGGGGTTTGAATAAGTGTAGCTTTAAAAACTTGACCGATAAAAATAAATTGCACAGTTATTTTTATCCTGGTTCGTTGTTAACTAAACTACTCCAGTCCACCCCCGCAGAGATGATTTACCTCAACTGAGGATTTAATCCACTAATCGCACGGATTACAATGGTTCTCCACTTAGTCAGCAACTAAGTCTTCCAGAGTCTTCTGATCACACACTGATCACTCCAGGAACAACTGCTTAGATACCCTCTAAGACTTTCTAGAGTATTCTGATCCACACGATCACTCTAGTTACAACTTGCTTTGATAACCTCTAAGACTTCCTAGAGTATTCTGATCCACACGATCACTCTAGTTCCTTACAACTTAATGTAATCAATTCTAAGAGTATTACAATTGCTTCTTAAAAGCTATAATCACAAACTGTGATATTTCTCTTATCGTTTAAGCTTATTCTCACTAATATATTACAACAGCAATGTAGTGAGCTTTGATGAAGATGAAGATTCTGAGCTTTGAATAGAACAGAGTTTCAGCAAGTTAATATGAGTTGTTTTTGTTCAGAATCGTTAACCTTGCTTCTCATCAGAACTTCATATATATAGGCGTTGGAGAAGATGACCGTTGAGTGCATTTAATGCTTTGCGTGTTCCGTACAGCATCGCATTTAATGTTATACGCTTTTGTCAACTACCTCGAGCCTTGTTCACGCTGTGTCTACTGACGTTGCCTTTAATAGCTTCTAACGTTCCTTTTGTCAGTCAGCGTAGCCTGCCACTTGTACTTCCTTCTGATCTGATGTTTGTGAATACAACGTTTGAATATCATCAGAGTCAAACAGCTTGGTGCAAAGCATCTTCTGATCTTCTGACCTTGAAGTGCTTCTGAGCGTGATACCATCAGAACTTCAGTGCTTCTGATCTCATGTTCTTCTGATGCTTCCATAGACCCATGTTCTGATTCTGCTTCGACCATCTTCTGATGTCTTTCCAGACCATGTTCTGATGTTGCATGCTGAACCCTTTGAGACAAAGCTTCTGAGCGCTGAATTATGCATACTCTTTATATATTTCCTGAAAAGGAAATTGCATTGGATTAGAGTACCATATTATCTTAAGCAAAATTCATATTATTGTTATCATCAAAACTAAGATAATTGATCAGAACAAATCTTGTTCTAACAATCTCCCCCTTTTTGATGATGACAAAAACATATATAAATGATATGAATTTGCGATCAGAAAGAGCAGACGGCAAAAGACAAATTACACAGCTATAGCATAAGCATGTGAATATGTCTCCCCCTGAGATTAACAATCTCCCCCTGAGATAAATAATCTCCCCCTGAAATAAATACTCGAAGAACTTTAATAAAAGACTTCCCTGATTATTTCGGTAGAGACGATCACATAAGCTTCTGTCTTCAGAGAATTCATAGCTTCTGACTTCTGCTTCCATTGGACAGCTTCAGAACTTGAATTTCTTTAGATCCCTAGAACACTCATAGCTTCTGATTCCTGCTTCCATTTAGGACAGCTTCAGAACTTGAATTTCTTTGATCTTCAGAACATTCACAGCTTCTGATTTCTGCTTCCATTTAGGACAGCTTCAGAACTTGAATTTCTTTGATCTTCAGAACATTCACAGCTTCTGATTTCTGCTTCCATTTAGGACAGCTTCAGATCTTGAGTTTTCTGGATCTTTAGAACATTCACAGCTTCTGATTTCTGCTTCCCTCGGATAGCTTCAGAGCTTTGATGTTCTACCAACATCACTTCATGCTAGATTTGTATCAGAACATTTGTTGAATGTACCAGAGCATCATCAGAGCATCTCTACATCCTGAAATGTTACAGAACAAAAACTAAACGACAAAAGTCAGCATGAACGAGTCAGAACATAAAATGTATATTAGAACACATGATATGTATCAGAGCCATAAAGGCTAAAATAATTTATCAGAGCAAATAGAATTTTGTCAGAGCAAATAGACAAATTTTGGATCAAATTCTATTATCAGAAATTCTGATCATTCTTCTTTCTTGCTTCTGATTTCTGAAGCTTGACAGCACTCAGCTTGCTTCAGTTTCCATAAGCTTATTCTTTTTACAGAATAACGCTTCTTATGGTTTTGCTTCTTGTGTGCTTTGAAGATTCTCTTCACTTCTTTATACCTGCAAAACACTTAAACCGTATAGAACTTGCAGTTCTTGTTAGTGAAAGCAACTGATTAAATCAAATCATTTATCACATATTTCTCCCCCTTTTTGTCATATCATCAAAAAACAGAAAAGATTCAGAGACAAACAAAAATAAACACACGGAGGAAGAAGATGATTTCATTGAAGTTCAAACATCAGGTACAGAAGTACATGAAGATAAGTAAGATCAGATGCATAAAAACAGATGCAACGAAAAGAAAGAAACAACACAGACTCAATCTAAGATGGCCCTAGCCTTGACAGGATCTTGGCCAGCATCTCTTGAACCTCATTGTTGTGTCCATCTTGCCTCACCATGAAAGTTCTAAACTCAGCATTGAGTGAGCTTTGCTCATCCTGTCTCTTCTGAATTTCTTCCAGAGTCCTTGCAAGACGAGAAGATTTATCAGAAGAAGCTTCACCGCTTTCAACCACAGGAATAACAACTTGATCTGTAGCTTCCATGGATAGATCATTTCCAGGGATTTCCTCAACAGGATCTGATTCAGCAACATGATCTTCAACATCTGCTTCTTGCATAGAAGCATCTCCATATTCTGCAGCAGGAATTTCCGAGTCTCCATTCTCAAGTGCCTGAAGAATGGAAGCTAGATTCCTGGGAGCAGAAGGACCTTCAACTTCTGGTGGGTCAACAACTTCTGGAATGACCAAGCTTGGGTCTTTCTCAGAAGGGTTTTCCCTCAGATAGTTAAAGAGAGTCTTGAAGTCTCCGAGCAGAACAGGATAATCAGGAATAAAGATAACAATATCCCTGCATGGATTTGCTTCCATTTCAACAGCCAGTCTTAATTGTTCCATCTCATCCAAGAAGGGCTTCTCTTCCAACAGATGTCTTCCTTTGAGACTAGCAAACCAGAAGTCTTCATAATTCCTCAGAATTCCACGAGGCCGTGGGGCAGCAGCTACACAAGCTTCCTGAAGTTCTAAAAACAGAGCATCTGATTCTCTGCGAAAGATCCTCCAGAAGTTCCGCATAGCAACATCATTCAATCCAGAACTTTCAGCAATTTTGAGAGTATCAAAGATACTTCTGAGATTCCTCTTTATTTTTTCAAAAACTACACCAATAGGGTATACAGGGCGGAATTTTATTTGGGTTTTTGAAAAGGCAGGGTTGGAAGTGAAGTACGGATGAGGTTCTCTATCCAACCTATAAGAAGATTCTGCTTCAGTATCAGAATCTAACACTACCACTTCAGCTTCAGGACGAGGCTTGGGAGTGTAGTTGCAATCACGGAGCAGCTGCTCATGTGATGCAGAGGTTGGAAGAGGAGAATCACAAAGGTTGTTTTGAGAGGTGGAGGGAATATGTTCAAAGGTGGCATTGGGAGAAGGTTGAGATGGAAAGAGAGTTTGAAGGGGTGGTATATCCAGAACAGGATTGATGGTAGGTGGAGAGGAAGGAATGGTTATAGGAGAAGATGGAGGTGTAAGAACATTGACAAAAACAGGTGATTCTGATGTGGCTTTTTCTGGTTCAGGTGTAGGGACAACCTCTATTGGTGCAACTTCTGAACGAACAGCAAGAGCAGAATCAGGTTCAGAAATGCATATACCTTTGGAACCTCTCAGAAAAGCTTTGGCCACATCCTCAGTCTTCTTTTGCTTCTTACTCTTCGGCTCTTCAATAATCTTTGCTTTGCCGCTAGAGATTTCTTTCCTTCTGACATATGCCAGAACTTCTGATTGATTCTCAGCCTCTTGAGAGACATTTTCTTCATCAGACTCTTGAAGAATCATCTTCCTTTTTCTTGTTTTCTTCTTCTCAACAGCTTCTTTCCCTTTCTTCTCAAACTCATCAGAGACAGACTTAGCAACCTTTGTAATGACCTCTTTAGAAACATCTTGTTTCTTAGAGACAGCAGAAGGATAATCATGCTTTCTTTTAGTCCTTTCTTCCTTCTTCTTATTTATTTTCATTGGAGCACCCTTCTCTTGATTTTTGAGATATTTATTTTCTTCTTGTGATAACAGATACCTAGTTCTGACTACAGGTACCTCACAGTTGAAGAAAGTTTCAAACTCAGCAAGAACAGGTGCTCTTCTGATTCTTGTATCAGCAAGAGGTTGGGGAGTCTTACTGATAGCCTTAATTACTTTCATCTTCTTCAAAGTGAATGCATTCAGACAAGCCCCATATGTGACAGCAAGGTCTTTCACAATACCTTCAGATTCCAAGCTTTCAACAATCTTTGAATGCACCAAAAGATTTGAAATAATCCTTCCAAAAGGAATGATTGTTCCACCTTTTTCTCTGAAAGCGTTTCTGGAATCCTTTACTGCTTTCCACAAATGGTTGAAGATGATGTAGATCGCATCAACCTTCTTCTTAGTGGCAATGCAATAAAGAATATACCTTTGCTCATTATTGATGAAATCCGAGGCATGTGTTCCTTTCCTATGGTAGAAACACCCAAGAAGGATCTTTGTCCAAATTTTGTAGACATCTCTCAAATCCTTGACGCTTTTTGTTTCCTTGACATTTGGATAGAGAGTGGATAGAACATCTCCCCAATCTGCCCTTTGATCAATCTCAAAAGCCCTTCAGGGTTTTTCAGATCAAACATCACTCTTAGGATGTTTTCAGTAATAACAACAAACTTTCCATGGACGAAAGAAAGTATTGATTTTGGAGCAACCACAGCATGTGCCCAGAACTCCTTGACAAGATCCGGATAAACTGGGCCAACGAACTCAGCAAACAACGAGGTCCATCCTTGAAAGATGATGTCTTCTTTAAGATGAAATTCATGTTCTTCAAGGTTGTCAAAATCAACAATAAGTTCACATAGAACTTCTAATTTGTCCTTGGGAATAGAGCATGCAACAACAGGAGTAAGTTGCAAAATTTCTTCTTGGAGATGGTGAGGAACAGATGTATCAACATTTTGGGATGAGAAGGCAGCCATGGATGCAGAATGAACAAAAGACGAACAAGAAAAGAAAACTGGGTTTTCGATTAGGGTTTTAGAAAACGGCTAAGAACTTTTCAAATGAGAGAATGCAAGAAGAAAGAGAGACAAGGGAGCGAAAAAGATATATGATATGATTTGAAAAGAATATAAGGAGACGAATATAAAATAGAGAATGAAAAAGAATAAATAAACAAAATGAATAGTTTCAGAATCAAAAGAAATCATTTTCATTAAATGACGAGTGACGTGAGGAGAGAGATCGTGGTAAAAGAAATGATTTAAAGCAGTTACCTAGGTCGGCGTCTTTTCAACTGCACGCTTTGTACACATCATACAGACACGTGTGCATCATCAGAGAGTAGCAGACCGCTGTAAATAGAATATACTTTACGCGTACAGATTTTGATTGCTGCTTCTGAGTTGATCAAATTTCTCTTCTGGAAACACTCCTTCTGAAGTATGCTGATGTAAATCTGAATGATCTTCTGATCCATTACTTCTGATATACACAGCTTCTGGAGATTCACTTCTTTGTTCTGCAGCTTCTGATAAGACAAAACTGTATCTGCAGAAATTCTTAAGCTGCTTTGTTTCATCAGAAACAAGTTTATCATCAAACCAGATATTTATTGATTCGTCCACAATCAATGTTTCAATATTGTATATTCTGTAGCATTTAGAGCATTCAGAATAATCAAGAACGAAACACCATTGCTTTAGAAACAAACAAAACAGATGGTTCCAAGACTAATAAACTTTCTTTTCTGATCTCCTACAAACATAGTTTCTTTAACAGATTTAAGTACCAGAACTTGGAAGACAGTCCTTCTTCCCTTCAAGTGTTGAGACCAACTTGAGTCCAGGTGACATGACATGTTGACTTTTATCTTCTTTGTCGCCAAGAGAATCTGCAAAAGAAATAGTCTTTTTCTTTGGTACCCACATCTTCTTGGGTCCTTTCTTGTTAGTTCTCCTCAAGTTCTGATTGAACTTGGGTTTAACATTGTAAGCAGAAGGAGGAACAGCATGATAATTCTTAATATGAGTTTCATGATATTTCCTAGGTTGTGTCACATGCTTTTTGGTGTGTGTAATGTGAAAGCTTTGTGCATGTGATGTGTGCCTAATATCATGTGAGTGGCCATACTTGAACTGATCATACACTGGCTTGTATGTGATTTTCATTTTATCAACAGGTTCAAGTTTGTATGGGGTTTCACCCTCAAAACCAATGCCGACTCTTTTGTTTCCAGACACAGCATATATCATAGAAGCTAGCTGACTTCTGCCAATACTTCTAGATAAGAACTTCCTGAAAATTAAATCATATTCTTTCAGAATATGGTTTAGACTAGGAGTGGATTTTTCTGAATCAGAAGGAGATCCAACATTATTGGATAATTTTAAAAGTTTTTCTTTTAATTCAGAATTCTCCAACTCAAGCTTCTTTGTTTCAAATTCAAATAGCTTTTTAAGCTTTTTGTATTTGAGACTAATCTGAGACTTGAATTCCAGAAGTTCTGTTAGACTGGAAACTAACTCATCTCTAGTAAGTTCAGAAAATACCTCTTCAGAATCTGATTCTGATGTATATTCTGATCCGTCATCTTCTGTCGCCATCAGCGCACAGTTAGCCTGCTCATCTTCAGAGTCTGAATCATCTTCTGACTCATCCCAGGTTGCCATAAGACCTTTCTTCTTATGAAACTTCTTCTTGGGATTTTCTTTCAGAAGTTTTGGACATTCATTCTTGAAGTGTCCAGGCTCATTGCATTCATAGCACATGACCTTCTTCTTGTCAAATCTTCTGTCATCAGAAGATTCTCCACGTTCAAATTTCTTTGAACTTCTGACGCCTCTGAACTTCCTTTGCTTGTTCTTCCAGAGTTGATTTAGCCTTCTGGAGATCAAGGACAGTTCATCTTCTTCTTTGGATTCTGATTCTTCAGGATCTTATTCTCTAGCCTGAAAAGCGTTAGTGCATTTCTTGATATTGGATTTTAATGCAATAGACTTACCTTTCTCTTGAGGCTCGTTTGCATCCAGTTCAATTTCATGACTCCTCAGGGCACTGATCAGCTCTTCCAAAGAGACTTCATTTAGATTCTTCGCAATCTTAAATGCAGTCACCATAGGACCCCATCTTCTGGGTAAGCTTCTGATGATCTTCTTTACGTGATCAGCCTTGGTGTATCCCTTGTCAAGAACTCTCAATCCAGCAGTAAGAGTTTGAAATCTTGAAAACATCTTTTCAATGTCTTCATCATCCTCCATCTTGAAGGCTTCATATTTCTGGATTAGAGCAAGAGCTTTAGTCTCCTTGACTTGAGCATTTCCTTCATGAGTCATTTTCAAGGACTCATATATGTCATAGGCCGTTTCCCTGTTAGATATCTTCTCATACTCAGCATGAGAGATAGCATTCAGCAAAACAGTTCTGCATTTATAATGATTCCTGAAAAGCTTCTTCTGATCATCACTCATTTCTTGCCTTGTCAGCTTTACGCCACTGGCATTTACCGGATGTTTGTAACCATCCATCAGAAGATCCCATAGATCACCATCTAGACCAAGAAAGTAACTTTCCAGTTTATCTTTCCAGTATTCAAAGTTTTCACCATCAAATACCGGCGGTCTAGTATAACCATTGTTACCGTTGTGTTGCTCAGCAGAGCCAGATGTAGATGTAGACTTTGCAGTTTCATCAGCCATCTTTTACTGAAGCGTTTTTCTCTTCCTGAATCTTTTCTAAACACGGTTAAGTGCTTGCACCTTAGAACCGGCGCTCTGATGCCAATTGAAGGATAGAAAAACACTTAGAAAGGGGGGGTTTGAATAAGTGTAGCTTTAAAAACTTGACCGATAAAAATAAATTGCACAGTTATTTTTATCCTGGTTCGTTGTTAACTAAACTACTCCAGTCCACCCCCGCAGAGATGATTTACCTCAACTGAGGATTTAATCCACTAATCGCACGGATTACAATGGTTCTCCACTTAGTCAGCAACTAAGTCTTCCAGAGTCTTCTGATCACACACTGATCACTCCAGGAACAACTGCTTAGATACCCTCTAAGACTTTCTAGAGTATTCTGATCCACACGATCACTCTAGTTACAACTTGCTTAGATAACCTCTAAGACTTCCTAGAGTATTCTGATCCACACGATCACTCTAGTTCCTTACAACTTAATGTAATCAATTCTAAGAGTATTACAATTGCTTCTTAAAAGCTATAATCACAAACTGTGATATTTCTCTTATCGTTTAAGCTTATTCTCACTAATATATTACAACAGCAATGTAGTGAGCTTTGATGAAGATGAAGATTCTGAGCTTTGAATAGAATAGAGTTTCAGCAAGTTAATATGAGTTGTTTTTGTTCAGAATCGTTAACCTTGCTTCTCATCAGAACTTCATATATATAGGCGTTGGAGAAGATGACCGTTGAGTGCATTTAATGCTTTGCGTGTTCCGTACAGCATCGCATTTAATGTTATACGCTTTTGTCAACTACCTCGAGCCTTGTTCACGCTGTGTCTACTGACGTTGCCTTTAATAGCTTCTAACGTTCCTTTTGTCAGTCAGCGTAGCCTGCCACTTGTACTTCCTTCTGATCTGATGTTTGTGAATACAACGTTTGAATATCATCAGAGTCAAACAGCTTGGTGCAAATCATCTTCTGATCTTCTGACCTTGAAGTGCTTCTGAGCGTGATACCATCAGAACTTCAGTGCTTCTGATCTCATGTTCTTCTGATGCTTCCATAGACCCATGTTCTGATTCTGCTTCGACCATCTTCTGATGTCTTGCCAGACCATGTTCTGATGTTGCATGCTGAACCCTTTGAGACAAAGCTTCTGAGCGCTGAATTATGCATACTCTTTATATATTTCCTGAAAAGGAAATTGCATTGGATTAGAGTACCATATTATCTTAAGCAAAATTCATATTATTGTTATCATCAAAACTAAGATAATTGATCAGAACAAATCTTGTTCTAACACCATTTAGGACAGCTTCAGAACTTGAATTTCTTTGATCTTCAGAACATTCACAGCTTCTGATTCATGCTTCCATTTAGGACAGCTTCAGAACTTGAGTTTTCTGGATCTTTAGAACATTCTCAGCTTCTGATTTCTGCTTCCCTCGGATAGCTTCAGAGCTTTGAATTTCTTCTTACATCACTTCATGCTAGATTGTATCAGAACATTGTTGAGTGTACCAGAGCATCATCAGAGCATCTCTACATCCTGAAATGTTACAGAACAAAACTAAACGACAAAAGTCAGCATGAATGAGTTAGAACATAAAATGTGTATCAGAACACAAAATATGTATCAGAGCCATATAAGCCATATAGAATATATCAGATCCAATAGACAATGTATCAAAGCACATAGACAATGATTTGGATCATATTCTAATATCAGAATTTCTGATCATTCTTCCTTCTTGCTTCTGATTCTGAAGCTTCCTAGCACTCAGCTTGCTTCAAGAATCCAATAGCTATTTCTGATCATTCTTCCTTCTTGCTTCTGATTCTGAAGCTTCCTAGCACTCAGCTTGCTTCAAGAATCCAAGAGCTTGATTCATTTTGTTGCTTCTTATGTTGATCTTGAATCTTTGAATCCTGCAACAACACAACTTAAAAACATAGAACTTTGCAAGTTCTGTTAGTAAATGTGGAACCTTTTTACTCGGTAACTGATAATATTAATCAGATCATTTATCATATATTTTCTCCCCCTTTTTGTCATAACATCAAAAAGCATAAAAGATTCAGATGTAAAGCAAGAGACAAAAGGAAAGAAAACAAAAATAACTTTTCATTGATTTCAACAAGAAGGATTACAAAAGAGGAATGCAGGAAAACAGATGCAATCAAGGAATGAAAACTACAAAGACCAAAGGACTAAGATCCTAGCCTACGCAAAATCCGCGCCAGAACATCATGAATCCCGTCAGTGCTTGTAGCTTGCCTTGCCATAAAAGAGCGAAACTCAGCATTGGCTGCTTCTTGCGCATCCAAACGAGAAGCCAGCATAGCTTGATTCTGATGAAGAGCTTCCAAGGTCTCCATCAGAGCTGAGGTTTCACCAGAAGAAGAGGCATCAGAATTTCTGCCAACAGGGACAGCAATCTCAGCAGGGCGATCTTCTGGAAGGTCTTCAGCTTGTGCATCTTCCATCTCCTCATCTGAGTCTGACTCAGAAGTAGCCTCAGCATATTCTGGTTCAGGCAGCTCAGAAGTTCCAACTTCCAACGCTTGAAGAATAGCTGCTAGATTTGTTGGAGGAGTAGGACCAGCAACTTCAGCAGGATAAACCACTACTGGAAAGACCATGTGAGGTGCTTTTTCAGAAGGGTTCATTCTGAACCAGTTAAACAGCCACTGAAAATCTCCAGTCAGCACAGGAAACCATGGTCTCCACACCACGATGTCTCTGCAGGGATTTTCTTCTTCCAACTCATCTGCAGGTATCTTCTCCTCAAGAACTCTTTTGTTCCTGATGAGATGGTGATAGCTGCTTTCACCAACTTCCAACCGAAGACCACGAACACCAGGAGCTTCAGACATGATCCTTCTCTGAGTGTCTGTAGCCCTATCCAGAAAATCCTGACGAAAGGTATCCCAGAGGTTGCTTGTAGCATACTCATCCAGATGGTTAAGGTGAGCATCACCCAGAATCTCCAACCAGCTATTTACATCAGAATGTAAAAGCTCCAGAAATGATTGAGTGGTAGGGGTTGGAGGGTTGACAGTGAACCTGGAGTCGGGAAAAACAACACTGTAGGGGTTAGGTGTTCTGGTGGGAAAAGGGTGTGAGAGAGATGAAGAGATATCTGAGGGATGGGTTAAAGGAGAGGAGATATCAGATGGTGAAGAAGGTGGTTCCGAAAGGATGAATGAGGAGGAAGAGGTGGTGGAGGTCTGTGAAGAGGGAGGTGATTGAGGGGTACCGTCGAGAGGTTGATACACACGTCTAGAGTAGTTTCCAGACATCATAGCTTCAAACGGGTTCACTTTGAGAGGGTCATAGGTGATCCTTACTCTTTTTGGTTTGGTATCTTGTTCATCAGTTGCCTTTCTCTTTTGTTTTCGATCATTTTCTTGATTTCCAGAGCTTGACGATGGATTCATGATGAAGTTGCAGATATTGAAAACTGCTAGGGTTTATGATATGAATGCAAAGAGAGAGAACGAAAAAGAAACTGAATGCAAAGTGAGAGAAATATAAGAGGGAAAAGAAACGTTTGAAGAGTATATAAAAAAAACTGAAAAAGAGTAAATGATGGATAGCATTTAATGTTACGTGACGTGGGGAGAGATAATAATGACAAAAGACGTGATTTGCACAGTTACCTAAGTAGACGTCCCCTCAACTGCACGCACGCTTGTCCAGAAATAGTGAACACGTGTTTACCATCTGGATAGCCAGTTACAGCTGTTTTGCTTTTAAAGAGATTCTGAATCAACTTAGACAATGAAACGTTAGTAATAACTGAATCACAATTTCTAATTGATTTCAATCAGAACTTCTTATAAACAAAAATCCAATTTCATTTCAGAAGATACTCATACATAAGATCTTCTCATCTTCTCATTCTGGGCATAAATCCATACTGATATTCTTCAGAATGAACTTAAACCTATCTTCAGCAAGGGGTTTTGTAAAGATATCAGCCCATTGATGGTCTGTATCCACAAAGTTTAAAGATATAACACCCTTATGAACATAGTCCCTTATGAAATGATGTTTAATCTCAATATGTTTAGCTTTTGAATGTAAAATAGGATTCTTAGATAAACATATAGCAGAAGTATTATCACAGAAAATAGGAATGTTACTCTCATATATCTGATAATCTTCTAGCTGACTTCTCATCCAGAGCATTTGTGTGCCACAACCAGCAGCAGCAACATATTCTGCTTCTGTTGTTGAGAGGGCAATAGTAGCTTGCTTCTTGCTGTACCATGAGATCAGATGACTTCCAAGAAATTGACAACTTCCAGAAGTGCTCTTTCTTTCTATTCTATCTCCAGCATAGTCAGCATCACAGAATCCTACTAAGTTGTAATCTTTAGATCTTCTGTAAACTAAACCAACATTAGTAGTACCTTTCAGATACCTTAGAATTCTCTTAACCGCTGTTAAATGAGATTCTCTTAGATCTGATTGGAATCGAGCATACAAACAAACACTAAAGAGAATGTCAGGTCTAGAAGCAGTTAGATATAGAAGAGATCCAATCATACCTCTGTACAACTTCTAATCTACCTTCTTACTTACCTCATCCTTACCCAGTACACATGTTGGATGCATAGGAGTTTTGGCTTCTTTGCTTTCAGAAAGATTAAACTTCTTCAGAAGTTCTTTCACATACTTCGTTTGATGAACATAGGTTCTATCGGAATTTTGGTTGATTTGAATCCCAAGGAAATACTTGAGTTCTCCCATCATGCTTATTTCGAATTCAGCCTGCATAGACTCAGCAAACTCCTTTCCAAGTGTAGCATTAGATGTTCCAAAGATAATATCATCAACATATATTTGACAAATTAAAATATCCTTTTTAAATGTTTTACAAAAGAGAGTAGTGTCCACTTTTCCTCTAGTGAAATCATTTTCCAGAAGGAAAGAACTCAAACGTTCATACCAAGCTCTGGGAGCTTGTTTCAATCCGTATAATGATTTCTTTAATTTGAAAACATGATTTGGAGACATGGAGTCTTCAAAACCAGGAGGTTGGTGAACATAAACTTCTTTATCTATATAACCATTTAAGAAGGCACTCTTGACATCCATCTGATAAAGAGTGATGTTGTGTTGAGTGGCAAAAGAAATTAATAGACGAATAGATTCTAACCTGGCCACTGGTGCAAAGGTTTCTGTATAATCAATCCCTTCTTGCTGACTATAACCCTAAGCAACCAGTCTGGCTTTGTTTCTTACCACTTCGCCTTTCTCACTTAGCTTGTTTCTGAAAACCCACTTAGTACCTATGATGTTAAATCCTTTTGGTCTAGGAACCAAGTCCCATACATCATTCCTTGTAAACTGATTTAGTTCTTCTTGCATGGCAATTATCCAGTCTGGATCTTCTAGAGCTTGATCAACAGAAGTTGGCTCGATCAAAGAAACAAGACATAATTGACATTTTGCATTGTTCTTAAGGAATGCCCTTGTTCTGATGGGATCATATTTCTTTCCAAGGATCACATCTTCTGAATGAGCTGAAGCAAGTCTAGGTGATCTTCTGATAGTTGGTTCTTCAGAAATCCTAAGATTCTCTAAAGATGCAGCAACTTGATCTTCTGATCCATTGCTTCTGAGACTGCCAGCTTCTGCAGCTTTGCTTCTTGGTTCTTCAACTTCTGATATGTCGATATCAAAATCTGCAAAATTCTCAAACTGCTTTGGTTTTTCAAGACCAAGTTTATCATCAAACCTGATATTGATTGATTCTTCTACAATCAATGTTTCAGTATTGTATACTCTGTAGCCTTTAGAGCGTTCAGAATATCCAAGAAGGAAACATTTTTGTGCTTTAGAATCAAACTTACCAAGACGATCTTTAGTATTCAGAATAAAACATACACATCCAAAAGGATGGAAATATGAAATGTTGGGCTTTCTGTTCTTCCACAATTCATAAGGAGTCTTATTTAGAATAGGTCTGATAGAGATTCTATTCTGAATATAACACGCAGTGTTTATTGCTTCTGCCCAGAAATGCTTAGCCATATTGGTTTCATTGATCATGGTTCTGGCCATTTCTTGCAGAGTCCTATTCTTTCGCTCTACAACTCCATTTTGTTGTGGAGTTCTAGGACAAGAGAAATCATGGGCAATACCATTTTCTTTGAAGAACTCCTCAAAGAATCTGTTCTCAAATTCACCACCATGATCACTTCTGACCTTTATGATTTTACACTCTTTTTCAGATTGAATCTGAGTGCAGAAATCAAAGAACACCGAATGAGACTCATCCTTGTGTTTCAAGAACTTTACCCATGTCCAGCGGCTATAATCATCAACGATGACTAATCCATATTTCTTCCCTCTGACAGATGCTGTTTTGACTGGGCCAAACAGATCAATGTGCAAGAGTTCTAACGGCCTTGAGGTAGAAACAACATTCTTAGACTTGAATGCAGGTCTGGAGAACTTGCCCTTCTGACATGCTTCACAAAGAGCATCTGATTTGTATTTCAGATTTGGGAGTCCTCTGACCAGATTTAGTTTGTTAATCTGAGAAATCTTTCTCAAACTAGCATGTCCTAATCTTCTGTGCCAGACCCATTGCTCTTCAGAAACAGACATAAGACAAGTCACCTTCTGCTTCTCAAGATCAGAAAGATCAATCTTATAAATGTTGTTCTTCCTCTTGCCTGTAAATAGGATTGAGCCATCCTTCTGACTTACAGCCTTGCAAGACTTTTGATTGAAGATTATATCATAACCATTGTCACTTAATTGACTTATGGACAATAAGTTATGCGTTAATCCTTCTACAAGAAGTACATTAGTTATGGAAGGAGAGTTACCAAGACTTATGGTTCCAGAGCCAATGATTTTGCCCTTCTGATCTCCTCCAAACTTGACTTCTCCACCTGGTTTAAGCACCAGGTCTTGGAATGTAGACCTTCTTCCCGTCATGTGTCGCGAGCACCCAGAGTCCAGGTACCATGACATTTTGCTTTCTGTCCTCTTTGCCGCCAAGGATATCTGCAATAGGAATAATCTTTTCCTTAGGTACCCACATTTTCTTGGGTCCTTTCTTGTTAGTTCTCCTCAAGTTTTGATTGAACTTGGGTTTAGCAAAATATTTAGCAGGAGGAACAGCATGATACTTCTTATTCTGAGTTCCATGATATTTCTTAGGTTGTGTCACATGCTTCTTGGTGTGTGTTAAGTGAAAACTTTGTGCATGTGATGTGTGCTTAATATCATGGGAGTGGCCAAATTTAAATTGGTTATACAGAGGCTTGTATGATATTTTCATATCATCCACAGATTCAAGCTTGTATGGGATTTCACCCTCATAACCAATGCCAACTCTCTTGTTTCCAGACACAGCATATATCATAGAAGCTAGCTGACTTCTGCCAATACTTCTAGATAAGAACTTCCTGAAACTTAAATCATATTCTTTCAGAATATGATTCAGACTGGGAGTGGATTTTTCTAAATCAGAAGGAGATCCAACATTATTGGATAATTTTAAAACTTTTTCTTTTAATTCAGAATTTTCCAACTCAAGCTTCTTAGTTTCAAATTCAAATTGCTTTTTCAGCTTTTTGTATTTGATACTAAGATGAGCTTTTAATTCAAGAAGCTCTGTTAGACTGGAAACTAACTCTTCTCTAGATAGTTCAGAAAATACCTCTTCAGAATCTGATTCTGATGTAGATTCTGATCCATCATCTTCTGTCGCCATCAGCGCAAAGTTTGCTTGCTCTCCTTCAGAGTCTGATCCTGATTCTGATTCAGAATCATCCCATGTTGCCATAAGACCTTTCTTCTTATGAAACTTCTTCTTGGGATTCTCCTTCTGAAGTTTCGGACACTCATTCTTGTAATGTCCAGGCTCATTGCACTCATAGCAGACAGCCTTCTTCTTGTCAGATCTTCTGTCACCAGAAGATTCTCCTCGTTCAAATTTCTTTGAACTTCTGAAGCCTCTGAACTTCCTTTGCTTGCTCTTCCAGAGTTGGTTCACCCTTCTGAAGATCATGGACAGTTCATCTTCTTCTTCAGATTCTGATTCTTCAGGATCTTCTTCTCTAGCCTGAAAAGCGTTAGTGCATTTTTTAATATTAGATTTTAATGCAATAGACTTACCTTTCTTCTGAGGCTCGTTTGCGTCCAGCTCAATTTCATGGCTTCTCAAGGCACTGATAAGCTCTTCCAAAGAAACTTCATTCAGATTCTTGGCAATCTTGAATGCAGTCACCATTGGACCCCATCTTCTGGGTAAGCTTCTGATGATCTTCTTTACATGATCAGCCTTGGTGTAGCCTTTGTCCAGAACTCTTAATCCAGCAGTCAGAGTTTGAAATCTTGAAAACATCTTCTCAATGTCTTCATCATCCTCCATCTTGAAGGCTTCATACTTCTGGATTAGTGCAAGAGCTTTGGTCTCCTTGACTTGAGCATTTCCTTCATGAGTCATCTTCAAGGACTCATATATGTCATGGGCCGTTTCCCTGTTAGATATCTTCTCATACTCAGCATGAGAGATAACATTCAGCAAAACAGTCCTGCATTTGTGATGATTCTTGAAATCTTTCTTTTGATCATCATTCATTTCGCTTCTCGTGAGCCTTACACCAGTAGCTTTAACAGGATGTTTGTAACCATCCAACAGAAGATCCCATAGATCAGCATCCAGACCAAGAAAGTAACTTTCCAGTTTATCTTTCCAATATTCAAAGTTTTCACCATCGAATATTGGTGGTCTAGTATAACCATTGTTACCATTGTATTGCTCAGCAGAGCCAGATGTAGATGGAGTTGGATTTGATTGGGATTCACCAGCCATCTTTTACTGAAGCGTTTTTCTCTTCCTGAATCTTTTCTAAACACGGTTAAGTGCTTGCACCTTAGAACCGGCGCTCTGATACCAATTGAAGGATAGAAAAACACTTAGAAAGGGGGGGGGTTTGAATAAGTGTAGTCTTAAAAACTTGAACGATAAAAATAAATTGCACAGTTATTTTTATCCTGGTTCGTTGTTATCTAAACTACTCCATTCCACCCCCACGGAGTGATTTACCTCACCTGAGGATTTAATCCACTAATCGCAACAGATTACAATGGTTTTCCACTTAGTCCGCGACTAAGTCTTCTAGAGTATCCTGATCACAACCTGATCACTCCAGGAACAAATGCTTAGACACAAGCTAAGACTTTCTTAGAGTATCCTGACCACCACGTGATCACTCTAATTACAACTGCTTAGACACAAGCTAAGACTTCCTAGAGTATCCTGATCAACACTTGATCACTCTAGTTACTTACAAATTAATGTAATCAAATAAGAGTTTTACAATGCTTCTTAAAAGCTATAATCACAACAGTGATATTTCTCTTAACGTTTAAGCTTAATCTCACTAATATATTACAACAGAAATGTAGTGAGCTTTGATGAAGATGAAGTTTCTGAGCTTTGGATTTGAGCAGCGTTTCAGCAAGTTAATTGTTTTACAAATCGTCAACCTTGCTTCTCATCAGAACTTCATATTTATAGGCGTTTGAGAAGATGACCGTTGAGCGCATTTAATGCTTTGCGTATTCCGTACAGCTTTGCATTTAATGTTTCACGCTTTTGTCAACTACCTCGAGCCTTGTTCATGCTGTGTCTACTGACGTTGCCTTTAATAGCTTCCAACGTTCCTTTTGTCAGTCAGCGTAGCCTGCCACCTGTACTTTCTTCTGATCTGATGCTTGTGAATAAAATATTTGAATATCATCAGAGTCAAACAGCTTGGTGCAAAGCATCTTCTTGTCTTCTGACCTTGAAGTGCTTCTGAGCGTGATACCATGAGAACTTCAGTGCTTCTGCTTCTGATCTCAAGTTCTTCTGATGCTTCCATAGACCCATGTTCTGATTCTGCCTTGACCATCTTCTGATGTCTTGCCAGACCATGTTCTGATGTTGCATGCTGAACCTTCTGAGACAAAGCTTCTGAGCGCTGATTTGTGCATACTCTTTATATATTTCCTGAAAGGGAAATTGCAATGTATTAGAGTACCATATTATCTCACACAAAATTCATATCCTTGTTATCATCAAAACTAAGAATATTGATCAGAACAAATCTTGTTCTAACAGTATCCTATTAACATTAAATTACCTAATGGCTCAAACATCATTTCGAACATATGCGGTACTGTTAAATTAAATGATCACCTCATTCTTCATCATGTGGTATATGTTCCAATTTTACCTGTAACTTAATTTCTGCTTCACAATTATCTGCCAATAATAGATGCAAACTTGTTTTTTTACCATTCAGGAACTACATTCGATGAGGACGATTGGGCTTGCTAAAGTACTCAATCACTTGTACATTTTGAATCAAACACCCTATGTACCTCTATGTTACCATATTGATAGTGATACTGTAATTTGTAACACTGAAACTTCCAATAAATTTAAGAATTTTATTTGGATTTGAAATTATAATTTTTTTATTGAATTTTTATTTGTAATTTGTGGATTGAACTTTAGTGTTATAAATCTTTACATTTGAACTTTTGAACAAATTGCTATATTTTTCATTATACTTTTCGGTAATAGACATGTAAGCAAATTTGAATAAGCCGAGAAAACTCAAAAGTTTAGAAATATGCAATTGGACATTTTTTATGGATGAAGTTTTTCTTGATGCGCATTTTCATCATCAAACATTGAGAAATAAAAATAGTAGTAGTGTGACAACAAGCGTTGTGGGTAGCATTCTTTAAAAATTGAAGATTCATATTCTAGACAAATCAATTTCCAAAGAAAAGATAAAAGATCACATAAAACACATCAAAACAAAGTTTAATTCTTATTATGAACTTTTCCATAATCGCTTGAGTGGGTTTGGATTGGATTCAATGATAAATATGTGGATTGCTGAAAATGAAATTTGGAAAAAGTTAATTGAGGTATTATTTACTATAATTGTATTATACCTTTATCATATTATTTTTATTTGAGTTCACTCATTAAAAAAATATTATGTGATGCATTGTTTCTTTTATTTCGGCTTAGGAAAAACCTAGAGTTATTGAATGAAAAAACAAGCCAATATCATTTTATAATAAATTGGCAAAACTTTTTGGAAAAGATCGAGCAATAGTAGAGCATGAAGATATAGCTACTGAAATGAGAGCATACAAGGTTGCAAATGTTGAAAAATGTTATGGCACAACCATTGAAGAAATAGACCACCTAGTTAAAACCTATGAAGTGAAGGATTTTAAGAGGGATTTTTCATAAAAAAATGTATCCTCTTAGCGGAACAATCTTGATGAACGGTTCTTGATTAAATCATTAATCACAAATCAACACACAAGAAAGATTCTGAATTACCTCTTAAAGCATGTTTTAACTTTGATCACGAACGTGGAAAATATCATCATCTCTACGAAGTCTACGCGAGTACAAAGTTGAACGGGATGCTAGTCGTTGCTTCTTTTGAGAAAATTGGCAATTAGGATTTGCCAGGAAAAGAGCTCCTCTATTTATAGAGAGCTTCAAAAACCTAATACTCTTATTTTAGACTTTTCCAAAATAAGCCCTATCTTATATAATTAAACTATTTTAATTAAATATAATAAAATATTAATTAAATTCAATCATATTTAATTTAAGGGTTAAGTATGTTTTTGGTCCTCGTAAATATTGCAGATTTCGTTTTTACTCCTTCAAAATATTTCCTTCAAAGAATGGTCCCTTAAAAATTTTTCATCCACACTTTTGGTCCCTCCTGCTAACGTCTGTTAACAGAGCTGACGTGGCGATGCCAACCTGGCAAAGATGCTGACATGGATGTCACATGGTATTTTGTCATTTAAAATTTTTTATATAAATTTTATTTATAGCGACACATATTCCGTCGCAAAATCCGTCGCTAACATGAACATCATATAAAAACCTAGAATCCGTAGCTAATCAGTAGCTAATATGCAGCTAATCCGTAGCTAATTCTTAGCTAATTCAAACACATCATTCTTATGACATATAATTCTTTTTTTTTTCATGATTTTTTGCAAGAAATTTTATCACATGATAAGGATATCTCTCACAATAATTATTGTTTTTTACTTGAGATGAATTAAATATGATTTTTTTTACGAGTCGATTTTCTTTAAAATGGAAACAAGGAAAACGTTTGCATATGAATGATTTTTAGGCTATTATTTTTTTGTGAGTTTTATCATAACACATAAAAAAGTATCTACAGTTTTTCATAACATTTCGAATAATTCTCGATTTATTTTGATTTTTTGATAGAAACACATGTAAATGTATTTTTTTAAGTGACGAAATGAGAAATTTAACCCTATTGATTGTAAAACGGCTGACATGCTTTAGTTTTTTTTTTCACATTAGTGTATCAACTTATAAGGATGTCTCCCACAATATTTTTTTTGCATAAGGTGAATTAAATAAGAATTTTCGAAGTGCCGATTTTCCACGAAACGCAAACAACGCAACATTGAAATATGATTGAGTTTTGAGCTAATATTTTGCAAGGAATTAGATAATAACACATAAAAATTATCTACAAAGTTTCATGTCATTTAGAATAAGTCTCGATTTATTTTGATTTTCCAATCGAAACACATATATATTTTGGTAAAAAACTTAAAATAAATCGAAAATTATTCGGAATGCAATGAATTTTTTTAGATACTTTATATATGTTATGATATAACTCCCTAAAAAAAATATCTTAAAAATCAATCATATAATAATGTTTTCCTTGTTTCCGTTTTATAGAAAATTGACTTGTAAAATAATTCATATTTAATTCATCTCAAGTAAAAAAAAAATATTTTTTTTTAGAGATATCCTTATAATATGATAAACTTTATTGCAAAAAATCATGAAAAAAAAAGAATTCTAAGTCATAAGAATGATGTGTTTGAATTAGCTACTGATTAGTTGTAGACTAGCTACAGATTAGCTACAGATTCTAGGTTTTTATATGATGTTCATGTTAGCAACAGATTTTATGACGGAATAACTGTCGCTATAAATAAATTAATATAAAAATATAAAATGGGGAAAAAATGTCACGCGACATCCATGTCAACATCTTTGTCACGCTGGCTTTGCCACGTGTCAGTGCCACGTCAGCTCTGTTAATGAACGTTAGCAGGAGGAACCAAAAGTGTGGATGAAAAATTGTAGAGGGGCCATTCTTTGAAGTAAATGCTTTGAGGGACTAAAAACGAAATCTACAATATTTAAGGGGAACAAAAACATGCATAACCCTTAATTTAATCAACTGTCAATTCTCATTTATTTAAGTAAATTATATTTAATCAAATAAATTATAAATGTGTTAAAGTTTTAAACAATTTAAATATTATTAACATATAATTTAATTAAATCTTATTTAATTTAATCATCCATTTCACTATCAGTACTCTGTGCGTGTGACCCTGTAGGTTCTCGTAACGTTGGCAATAATATTAAATTACCTATTTAATATTATAAATAGTGAGCGGTATTTAGCAACACATCATTGCTACCTAAGCGACAAGAATTTCGTGTGATCTGACATAAATTTCTGTGATAATGATCATGTGTACAATTATCCTTTTGCCATTATATTTATATTAAACACAAGGCATATAATGTGTCACCCTTGTATAGTCCAATAATTTATTCTTTGATCCTGAGTATACTTGATAACAACAAATAAGCCCAATATCTCATATCAACTTATTTGAGCACGACCATACATTTTACGGTCATACTCTATCAAGGGGCCACAAACATTACTCATGTATATGTAGGAGGGGAAAATCCCATCTAGGTCATTCATGTCCCTCAGCATGATTTGTAAAGTATCTATCAACCATCTATATGGTCATCCTGTTATATAAAATGTTTGATTGAAAATAAAGTACTCGACTCCACATCTAGGATCCATAGTGGTTTCAGGTCGAAGGGTGATATACACCATTATCACTATGAGAATAACTTATGACACACATATAACAAACTATGTAGTATTCTCATGGTGGGTCAATCCAGTATAAGTATTACTCATAATATTTATACCCACGTGAAGACTTGATATCTTATATCCATGACCTATGAGATACAGTCAACAGTCTAATCACATAATAGTCTCTATGCATTATTGTTGTCCTATTTGACATTAAATCTAGGCTATGAATACTTTAAGAATAACATTCTTATGTTTAATGAGATCTCACGATAAAATCACACTTAATGGATCATAAGGTGACTATTTATTCTAAGGATTTTATTATGTCATACAAAAATAATATATGAAATACAAAAAGCATGTACATAAATAATATAACATAACACAAATAACATAACAAAACACATAACAAATATATCAAGGTCATGATACAAAAAACATATACAACCAACACTGATTGGCTATTAGGGCTTACTCCAACAATCTCCCACTAGCACTAGAGCCAATCATATATTATCTCAACATATATTTACCCATTGTGTGTGTCAAGTATAATCTAAGCGTGATACTTTATTAGGGTATAAGAAACTATTTCTTATGTTGGTAATATACACCTCTTCTAATTTCAACTTTTAATCTTCTATCGAAATAAATTGAAATGTCAATATATATATATATATATATATATATATATATATATATATATATATATATATATATATATATATATATATATATATATATATATATATATACATGGTTTGCTAGTGAGATCTGGTTTTCTGAATTTGCAAGATTAACCCATTATCATCGTGAATGAGATCAATAGGATCTACAATACAATGAACATAACTTTCTTCCCAAGAATTACCAAAGCGGCCCAAATCATATATTTGACCTTTGTACTAGAAATAACAACTATCTGAAGCTTTTTTCAACGTATACAGTTGTCATCCAATCATAACATTTAATATATAATGTGGTATAAATATATAGATCATAATTTTTGAAATAATATCATTGTAACCCCTTCATAATGATCATTCCCATCTACTCTCGAGAAAAGGAACATAAGGTCCTTTTAAGGTATCCATAAATCTTTTTGATAGTGATCTAGTGATGAACACTACAATCATTTTGGTACTTATTGTTTATGCTCATAGCATATGGTGCATCTAATGCAGTACATATCATGGTGTCCTTTTTTACATCCAATGAGGTAAGACATTGTCCATTAGACAAAATATCATGCCACTCATGTAATAATCTTAATGTGAGATATGCATATTATGTGTCTCAACACTTCGTCTGAATATGAACTTGTTCTAAGATTGAGATTCATTAACCATCTATCTCTATAGATTCTGATTCCTAACCATTAGGAAACCTCGCCTAAGCATTTCATAAAAATCATTTCCTTAACCATGTCTTACATTGGTGTTGTAGGGAATTTATTTTGATGATTAATATGTCGCCTACATACTATATTAGATAAATTCAAATACTTCCACTAACCTTTTGAGTGCACAACAATTAAAATTGACATTTATTAATCCAAATTTTCATAAAACTTCATTAATAAAAGTATTCAACTCCAAAAGGTTATCCCTAATCCATAAATGGATATAGACAACTTATGTGCATTTCTAGTTTATTGTGCTACATGAACCAATTGTCCAATAACAACTCTCTTGTTGAATTGGTTCATCTTTCAATCTCATTAAGATATGTATTTTGTAGTACTTGAATTTCTTCAAGTTCTACATCACTCCCACTGGCTCCTTTAGATACATATTATATCTAATGGAAGACTCCAGTTCTAGCGACAAAATAATTTGTTCTATAAAGTATTATAGAATATGTGTCACCAATTTTAGTTAGGATACATCCGTAAGTACATTTTTATTTAGATTGTGATCAAGTTTACTTAATATACCTTACAATCCAAATGATTGTAAAGACAAACTAGGTACTTTTTCCTCTATATCAAATATGGTGTCTCTATGACTACTTTAAATGGAATTGGTTTTGGATAGGAATAATTGTATGTAAAAGAATTTATAAAGAAGAGTCACAGAGATATAATTGAACTATCTTAGACCAAAAAATATCAAACATGATACGATTTAAATGGTCATTATATTCTTTATATATGTATTTACCGTAGCGAAAAATTCATATGGTCTTAATACCTTTTCGCGTTGTTTCTTTCTACTTCATTCTTGAACTCTTCTCTAAATAATTATAACTCGTGTCACATACACAAATCCATAATTACTGATTTTATCAGTAGTATAAATGAAGTAAGAGAAATAAAATTTATCTATAAAATATGTTTAGATGTCAATATACACCACACATGTATATAATCAAAATATATCATATGTCCTTTCACTTTATTGGTTGATTTGAAACATTCGATATATCTTCCAAAATTAAGACTTGCATCTATCAAATGATATAAAACCAAATGAATTCAACAATCTATTCTCATAGACTTTAAAAATGCATCTCTCACTTATTTGGACTAAACATTAATGTCATTTATATACTCAAGGTTCAAATCTTATTTGATCTATCCTACATTTGTTATAAATGAGCTTATCAAGATCGTAGAACTCAAATTCACAACTTAATTTAGTATTGAAAACACTATTTTGGATAATCATAACAACACTTGTCCATTATCAAAACATGCACTCTTTGTCTCGTCTATACAAGAATTAGAATTAATGTTTCTTTTACTAAATGAAACTTAATAATAACTATTTGGCTCCATTCCAAGCTCTAATCTAAGTCTAAACATAAGCTTTTATAGTCAATGAAAACTCGTTGTTCCATTCTAGACATAAGATGACTCAAATTTTGATCAATGTCCTACTTCTTTAAAGACTCTTCACATTCTTAGAAATGTGAGATCAATATCAGGTATCACATACCCATGATGTAGAAGTAGACAATTTGGCTTTCTATAACTAAATGTATGAAGGAAACTTAATAATAATTATAATTAATGTTTCTTTTACTAAATGAAACTTAATAATAATTATTTGGCTCCATTCCAAGCTCTAATCTAAGTCTAACCATAAGCTTTTATAATCAATGAAAACTCGTTGTTCCATTCTAGACATAAGATGACTCAAATTTTGATCAATGTCCTACTTCTTTAAAGACTCTTCACATTCTTAGAAATGTGAGATCAATATCAGGTATCACATAACCATGATGTAGAAGTAGACAATTTTACTTTCTATAACTAAATGTATGAAGGAAACGTCTTACTTCTTTCTTCTACTTTGACTCTTTTAATAACCATTAAAAAATTTCTTCTTTCAACACATGAAGTCACTGCCTTCCTTTAGAACCTTATTTCTTTGCCAAAACTTAAAGGATTATAAAATGAATCTCATTCCTTTTATAATTCATCTATTTAGCATCATAGACTACTTTCTTTTCAACAAGATGTGGTAGATATATTCAAAAATCATTCATAATGAATCCAATCTACCTGTCCGAGACAATCTCAAATAGAACTTGTGACCAACTATTTGGTCTATAAGAAATCAACATTTTAAATCTCTAAACTATTTAGATCCATTTGGATTCCTAACTTGTATAGAAAAAACCTTGGAAAGCTGCACATTTCCCATATCTTGTATTTTTTATTTAAAAGAAAATTCTCGAGGTTAATGATCATATCATTATTCGTGACGACTACAATTATGATATATCTTATTTCTAGACCTTCGACTTGATCTTTGTCATAAATATCGTTCTTAGATTCTAGTTATATCCGGTTGTTAGTAATTGGTTACTTGAAAACATACAATTTTTTCTCTTGGTTGAGAACAATTCTCAATTTATGTACCAACTCAGAAAATCCTTTATGATCATTACATCCTTCAAAAGGAAATTTCACATTAAAATAAAAAATAAATGCAAAAGATATTCTAACTTCAAAACGTGCAAAAGGATTGTATCAAATTAAATCATTTTAATATGGACTTTTATTAAAATGCTCCCACAATTTTTACTTAAACCAAATGATCCTCAATATTTAATTCAGAAAATTCCGTTGGAAGATTTTCTAGCGGGTCGAGATCCATATTTCACTTTGTTTTAAATCCGCATAGGAGAATTACACAAAAACATTATTATTTAGGTAGGAATTCTTTCCAATTGTATCTAATACAATTCTCTAATTTTTTCAGTCGAGTGAATAACTCCTTATTCTAATCCATCATATGAATTATTCTCAACTCTGGCTTCTAAACATATATAATTCTATTATAATTAGTTTAGTTAAGTCAAACCCGAAAATTTATAAGTTGGATATTACATTTATCCCATCGCACCTTACTAATATAAAACATGCAACTCACGTTGGGCAAAACCTACATTATTCGATACAAGTCTTGATGAGTGCTAAAATTTTGAAAAGCAGTTAGCTTAATATTTAGTTGATGGATTTTTCTTAAGTTTGGTCTCACTTACTTGTGTATCTCATACAATTCCATATAATCATACATTTCGTGCATCGCATACATAAAATAAAATTTGATAATACGACTATGATCACCTAAAATGCAAGAATTAAAAACTACTTTATTACACTTCTTTGACCCGCGAGCAAGCTTCTCAAGCCTCTCCACTGGCGTTATCGTTTAGCGTCGTCTTCTCTTCAACTCTTGAACTCGAATACTTATAATATTTACAAAAATAAAATTAATAGCTAAATGGCATGACACGCATGTGGTATTTGATTACAATAAATCACGACATGCGGGTCGTATTTAAATCAAATAAATCACGTCACGCATGCCGTATTTAAAATAAATAAAACGTCAAAATCTAAGATCGTAATCGTATACCAATTTATTTAATAATAAATAATTAAATAATAAATAATAACAAATTATCAATTTATAAATATCGACGCATCAACACTTGATGTTTTTTACGAACCATAAAGACACGACTCTTGCACCGTCACAAACCCTTTTGCAAAAGCGTTTATATCATTGAAACGTAATGATCGATTATCCAATATGATTGATCTAAATGTCATTGTTTCACCCTATAAATGTCGTATTTCGAAGCAGAATGCACATTAATCATTCAAATGTATAACAATCAATACGCAAATTGAATGGACGGAACAAAATAGTGTATTAAATACACTAACTTCGCATTAAAGATTTTTATATCATATATTAATTTATCGATCATATTTGTATCACTTATGGATAATCGAAGTATCGTTGCTTCACCATACAAATGTCGAATTCTAAAGCAAAATGCACATTGATCATTCAAATGTATAACAATCATTACGCTAATTTAATAGACGAAACAAAATAGTGTATCAAATACACTAACTTCGTATTAAAGATATTTATATCATATATAAATTTATCAATCATATTTGTCTCACTTATGAGTAATCGAAGTATTGTTGTGCCGTCACCATATAAATATTGGATTCTGAAGCATAGTCAATCGATATATAAATTATATAAAATATAATGTCAATATTTGATATTCAAACATAAACACTTTATTATTTTATTATTAATTTTATTTAATTACAATTGCATCGGCTAACGTAAATTAATTAACCGAACCCAATAAAAGGCATATACGGCAATTGTATATAAACATACAAATTTCACAAACACCATTCATGCATTATATATGCAGTGTTATTCGACGAACGAATAAGAGGCACACCAAAATTGCTAACATATAAATAGACATAACTCCAAATATATAGCCTTACGATTTATAAAATGCATGCTAACAATATTAGGTTACAGCAATGAAGTATACCAGAATTATAAGCCTATCGCAATTCTGATTTCTAAAACTAACAACGACTATATTATAAAAAACTGAAATAAACTAAAATCATTACGTATACCAACTCATATTTAATCATACAAAGGCATGTCATTATAATTATATCAACATATAATAATCATTACGCATAAATCATATTTAAATTTAATGATTTAATCAGAATCGGAGCTATATTTAAATTTAATGATTTAATCAAAATCAGAGCTATGATAGTATTGAAGGAAATTAAGAGGGGATTTTTTTTTTAAAAAATATTCTTTTAACTAAACAACATTGATGAACGGATTTTGATTAGATCATTAATCACAAATCTACATAGAATAAGAATTCTGAATTACTTCTTGAAAGGTGTTTTAACTATGATCACGAACGTGAAAAATAAAATTGTCTCTACAATATCCACGCAAGTACAAAGTAGAACATGATGTTAGCAGTTTATAGTTCTGAGAAATTGACAATTAGGATTGGTGGAGAAAAGAACTCATCTTTTTATAGAGAGCTTCTAAAACACTTTTATTCTAGAATTTTTCAAAATAAACTCAATCTTATTTAGTTAAATTATTTTAATTAAATAAATATGATTTATATTTAATTAAAATATTTTAATTAAATTAAATATAATATCAATTAAATTATATTATATTTAATCAAATAAATTATATATGTGTTAATGTATTAAACAATTTAAATAATGTCAACACATAATTAAATTAAATCTTATTTAAATTAGTCGTCCATTCCATTATCAATAATGTATGCGTGTGATCATGTAGACTCTCGTAACGTTGACAATAATATTAAATTATCTATTTAATATTATAAACAGTGAGCGGCATGTAGCAGCACATCACTACTATCCAAGTGACAAGAATGTCGTGTGATATGACATAACCTTTATGTGATAATGATCATGTGTACAATTATCCTTTTGCTCTTATAATTATATTGAACACAAGGTATATAATGTGTCATCTTATACAGTCCAATATTTTATTCCTTGATCACCGAGTATACTTGATAATAATAAGTAAGCCCAATATCTCATATCGACTTATTTGAGCACGGTCATGCATTTTACGGTCATACTTTATCAAGGAACCCACGGATATTACTCCTGTATATGTAGGAAGGGGAAAATCCCATCTAAATCATTTGTGTCCCTCATTAAGAGTTGTAAAGTACCCATCAACCATCTTTAAAGTCATCCTGTTACGGACAATGTTTGATTGGAAATAAAGTACTCAACTCCATATGTAGGGTCCATAGTGGTTTTAGGTCGAAGGATGGAATACACATTTATTATTATGAGAATAACTTATGACACTTACATAACAAATTATGTAGTATTCTCAAGGTCATGATACAAAGAGCATATACAGCCAATACTAATTGGCTATTAGGGCTAACTCCAACATGAAGTTATTTTGGAGGGATTTGATGATGAGGAACATCATTCCGATAATTCTCCTAAAAGGCCTTATGTTACCAATTCTTAAGATGTATCACCATCTAGGACTAAGAAAAAAGTAAAGAAGGTTATTGAAGATGATACAAGCATGGTTTGAAATTTCCAAGATTTAAGGAAATGGATGACTTGTTTGAAATGAATACAATCGTGTTGGTTAAACAAAGTAAGAATGCTAATGGTGGAGATATTTGGGCTGAATTGGCCAATATTGCCGTTGAACCAAGTTATTTGCCTCTTGTATACAAGTACCTTGTTAAGAATGTTATAGTGTTATATTTGATAAAGGCCTTGCCTAAGTTGATGCCCTGGCATATCCCTAGGAGAAGGCGGCAACGTAAGGTCGTTCAGTGGGATGGATCACCTCGCTCTTAAGTATTCCTTGCTCGCATAAGAAAAAACATGGGATAAGATGTGTCTTATGTAAAGAGAAAGTCAGGGTCGCTACTGACTCACGTCTCCCTAGGAAATAGGGATTCAACTATGCACGATTTGATTGAGTGGGTGGTGGCCTTTTCTGATGGAACCCTAAGCCTTAGTGTCACGGAGCAAAAAATGCCCGAGTGTAACAAACGCTCAAAATACAACAGAGTCGCCACCGAAGTTTATTTATTCCAAAAGGAAAGATAAAATATCGATAAAACCCTTAAAAGAATGAAAATATGGTCATTGCAATCAAATTAGAGTTCGGGGTCCGATTATGCAAAGGGAAGGTATTAGCACCCCCTCACATTCGTTGTACTCAACGAGATCCATTTAGTTAGTTTTGCGAAAGAATGTTAGCGTATGTTACTTGTGATTTCTTCTAATTATTGCGGATTATTTACAAGAGAGAGAAAAGAGAATTTTTAGGTTTTTTATTAATGTGCCTGATGAGACTTTGAATCTCGCTTCTATGTATCCCTAGGTGCGGTGGGGAACTCAAGACTACATAATTTTTGGTAGAAAATGTTTATTAGTTGGTCGACTTTAGCGAAAGGTATTTGGTCGCATTCGAACGGAAAACATTGCTTGCTACCCAAATATGGAGAAGTGAACATTTGCATTGCATCAAGAATGGACAACATAATCCGAATTCTCACAAATTTAGGTTCTCGTCGCATTCGTGCGGAACACGTTATTACTCACACGTGGTAGGAACGAAGCATTATTTGCATCATCTCGGAATGGACAAAGCATCTTTCATTCATGAAAAGGTTTTGACTACGCACTAAGGCTGAAAAAGATAGTTTAATGAGTTAAGATTGATTTTCGGTGGAAGCCAAGCATTCGAATGATAAGCTATTAAGACTAGCACCCAAATACTCAGATATAAGGATGAGTATTACGCCCAACTAACTCTTTTCATACAAGTTATTTGTGTTACTTGTGAAACGAATTAAGCCATAACTCCTTAATGGAAACCAAGCATCCAAATGGTAAGCTATTACGGCTAGCACTCAAATATTCAGACATTAGGATGGGTATTACTCCCAACTAACCCTTTACACCCAATGATGAATAAGCTAAACTCGAATAATTATTTTGTTTTAAAAGGAAGGTGAACACTCAAATGATAAGCTATTACGGCTATCACCCAAGTATTCGGAACTAGGATCTAACTAGCCCTTTTTCCATTTGCTTTTTACTAAGAAAAATATTTTAAAACGATAGATTACGTGGCAAAATGAACTTCATGTTGACCAAGTATTTTATTTGCATTGATTGAAAATGATTTAAGCGCGAAACAGTTTTGAAAATGGACTTGATATTAATCAAGTGTTTGATTTTTGGATTGAAATTGATTTGAATGAGTTTGAAAAACAACTTAATGTTGATCAAGAGTTTTGAACCTTATTAAGATAGATTAATTTTATGTCGCTTTTAGTCTATCTTATTAAGAATAAAAAAAAGATAAACTAAACAAATATAAACAACATAAAATAACAAAGGATTCAACCACACATGAAAGATTAATGCACAAATAACAAGAATATTTGGATTTTGAAATTAATTTGAGCAAAGGACTCGTCACTTTTTGTGTTTTAAAATTATTTAATTTTGATAAATAAACTAATTCTAAAAAGAAATATTTTTTGTCTTTTGATTTTTTTTAAAGAGTTTGATTAAAAAGAGAGAAAAAATAAGATTTATTTGGGAATTAATTTGTTTAGTTTAGAAAAAAGTGATATTAGTTGAACAATTGAATTCACTTTGCTAGAAACATTAATTTTTATTTTAATAATTAATTAACTAAGAAATCTCAATTAGCTATCATTCAATATATTAATTAACATATATAAAAAACAAACAATTGCAATGGAAAAACAATAAAAGAATGAAAGCCCAAATCAAAAAGCCCACCACAAATGAAGCCATCCTGGAGGGTGCATTAGCAATGGGGAGGAAAAAGCTCAAAGGGCATCTAGAAGTCCAATCAAAAACAAAAATGAGCGCTTTTACATATGCGATGCGAGAGTAATATCTTGGATTAAATATACAATATCTTTATAATATAGGCGAAATTAGTCATTCATCGTAAAAATGAAAAATGAAAATTATACATCATTGAATCCATTTTTTAAGTTTATTTATGTTACAAATTTGTATACAGAAATTCTTAAAAGATATAAATATTACAACACTTAGTCCACACGTTAAAGATATACTATAAATAATAATAACTAATAGTTTATTTTACTATAAACGACATAGTTTCATATTTTTGGTTTGTTAAATTATCATTCAAGTAAAAATGTACACGACTTGAACCCCAATTTATATTTATAGTTTATTTATATTATAAATTTGAAAACAAAATTTTTAAGGTTATGTTTGATTTAAATGAGGGAAGTAGAGAGGAGGAATATTAATAGAGGAAAGGAAAGGGAAGATTTTTTTGTAATTATATATATGTTTGATTCAAACGAGTGAAGGGAATGAGAGAAATTTTGATTAAAAATATGTTTGGTTCACGAGGAAAATAAAAGATTTTATTAATAATTTACATTTTTTTCCTTATGATTTATATAAGTGATATGATATTCAAGGGTGAAATTTTCATAAATATTTTATTAAAATAATATTTATAATATTGATTGATTAAAAAGTCATAATTTACAACATAACGTTAAAAAAATTCAGTACACTTAATTTATATTATAATTCTCGACACAAAATAAACTATTTGTTGATAACAACTTTTGAATACATAAAATAATTTATTATTAAATATTATATATTACAAAATAATAATAATAATAATAAATGGTTTAAAATTTTATATATAAAAAATATATAATAGAATACAGAATAAAAATAAAAAAATAATATAAATAAACATAAAAATAAAAATTATAATAAAAAAAATTGTAGAGATTTAATTTTTATTAAATAAAAAAATAATTTAATGGTGAAGAATAATTATAATAAGTTAATGTAAGCAATAGAGAAAAATCACAAAGAAAAAAGTAGGAACATAAAAGAAAATAATAATTTTAAAATAATAAAATAAAATTGAGAATTTTTTAATAAATATATTAATTTATTAAATATTAAAATTCACATTTTCTTCCAACCCTTTCGAATTTCCTAGATTTGGAGATGTATAAAAATGAGATTTGAAAATTTTTTGCTTCTCTCGCCTTTCCTTCTACAAATTTAATCAAATATATTTTATTATAAATATATCCTCCTATTCTCTCCACTCCTTTCAATCTACCTTAACCAAACACACCCTATATGATATGCTATCAAGAATATTATTCCACTTAACACCTATATAGGCATTTATTATCAACAACGAAACGATGACATAATTTCATAATTAAAATATATAAGACTTCATTTTCAATGAATTAGATATTGTAACTGCCATCATAATTCATAATATAATTTAAATATCATCTTAATAAACTAAGAAGGTTTGTCAAGTAAGATATTTTTTTCATAATATTTTTTAGTGTCATATTGATGAGTGTCTCAAAGTTATTTTTTAAGCACTCCAAATAAAGAAAATATTTTTTAAATAAATTATTTATTTTAATTTTTATTACATCAAATACAAATAATTAAAAAAAAACATTTTGTTGTGTTAAAAAAAAGTAATTATTATTTCTATTTTTAAAAATATTTATTTAATACTGCTTATCTTTTTAAATTTTTTTTTTGACAATATTTTTAAACTCTTAATTTCTCTATTTTTTAATTTAAAAGTGTAGCAGATAAAGTCAAATAAACAAACTATTAAAAAAATACAGAATTGTATTCAAACTCACACCTCTCTAACGTATTAAATATCTTCATTTCATATAAGTAAAAAACTAAATTTAGCTAGACAACAAATTGCATTTTAGAAAATAAAAAAATTAATAATTTTTCAGCATCTATTAAACGCATCATTTTATCCGCTGTTCCTCTTCTACTATATAATCTCCTAAATCAATTGCACGAACTTTCTAAATTGCTTTTTTACAGTAAATTATTTTCACTAAAAAATGACATTTAAGTAATTAAATAATGATTACTTTTTTATATTATATTCTCATCTCTTATTACAACGTGACAATGACAGACATTCACTTTTCAAATTTCACCAATTAAATCATATTTAAATGTTGCATACACTCATTCTCTCTTTATTAAAATTTCAAATCTCTCTCACATTTTTTTCTCACACTTTATCATTTTCATTTTTATTTTTTCTCTATTTATTTATTATCACTAAAAACACTAATAATCAATGGGGTAGCTTGAAAGCAGCCGATGAAAGCAGCTTGAAACCTGGGTTGTCCAGAATCCAGTTGTCGCCCTTTATCCGCACTTGTTCGCCATTACCAATCCTCCAGTGAGTACCACTTTCTTTATTTGAGACACAAAATTGTTATTTTCAAATGTCAATTTTTTTCTCATGGGGCATCATCAGCAAAATACATATTTTATTTTAATTAACACTTGTTTTTATTTGAGACATAAAATTCTTATTTTTTTTTTGGAGCAATAAAGAATATATATAATTCCAAAAACAGAGTATTACAAGCTGATCCAATCGGATCCAAGCATCAAAAAGACAAAACAAGGTTAAAGAAAACTATAGCTCATTAGCATATAGCCATAAATCCCTATTTTTTTGAATTCTGCCCTTGATTCTATATTGAATTTCCCGTATATCTAACTGTTCCTCTTTTGAGGGGAGAAACACTCTCGTATTTCGTTTAATCCAAACATGGTAGATTGTCTCAGCAGTGCACACCTTTAGCAGTTGAGCTCTTTTACTTTTGCCTCTAGTATGAGCAATGATCCAAGGCAATTCTCTATCCCATTCATAAGGTCTATGGACAAACTTCATCCACTGCAGTAGCATAGACCAGAGGCGCCGAATTTCTTCACAATCGAAAAAAAGATGGTTGCAAGACTCAAGTTCCCTGCAAAACACACAGAGTCCATCAGTTTGAACCCCGAACTTCAACAGCCTATCCTTAGTTTGGAGTCTTCTTTGACATGTCATCCACATAATGAAGATGGCACGAGGGCTAGCACTGTTGCCTCGCATCAGATTCCTCCAAGGTACACTTTCTCTGCTCCCTCTAAGCTCATCATACATCAATCTGGTTTTATAAGTACCTGTAGTCACAAACAGATTCCATGCAGTAGAATTAAACAAGACATCTCTATTTTTAAACATAGCTTTCAATATCCATGAATCAGACTGCTTGGATACATATGTGCTAGCATCACAGTTTCGCAAATAGAAGTGGTTAATCCAGTTTATCCACATCCTATCTTTTTTAGCATTCAAATTCCACAACATTTTACCAATAGAAGCTCTATTCCAAATGCCAAGGTCAATCACATTTAACCCTCCAGATGCCACAGGATCACAAATATGCTCCCAGGATATAGGAGCTTTGTTGCTGTTAGAATCTTTCCCAGTCCACAAGTAAATTCTACAGATGCTCTCAATGTGCTTGAGGACTTTCTTAGGCAGAGGAAATATCTGCAACCAGTAGTTAGCTATTGAAAAAATAATGCTCTTTACCAACTGAAGCCTTCCAGCATAGGACAACATCCTAGTGCTCCAGTGTTTGATTCTGCACATCATCCTATCAATGAGAGGTTGGCAATTGTTGATAGTGATCTTCCTACTATCCAGAGGCACACCCAGATATTTGAAAGGCATCACACCAATTTGGAATCCAGTCAATTGCTGCATTTGGCTTTGTCTGCAACTGTCCACACCACCAAAATAGATCTTACTTTTAGGGACACTCATACAAAGTCCTGTTGCCTTGGAAAATTCCTTCACTTTATCCATGAGGATCCTAATAGAATTCATGTCAGCCCTGGAAAACAGAATAATATCATCAGCAAAACAGACATTAACAATGTTCATCTTCTTGCACTTGGGGTGATATCTAAAACCAGGATTATCTTTCAGACTTTGGAGAACCCTATACAGATATTCCATAATCAAGACAAACAGCAGGGGAGAGATGGGATCCCCCTGCCTCAGACCTCTTTTAGCCTTAAGTAACTCACTAGGTTCACCATTAAGTGCAAACCTGTAAGAAACAGTTTCCACACAAGCCATAACCCACATGACAAACTTGTTTGGAAAACCAAGGGCATTCAAAATCTGATGAAGAGCAGTCCATTCTACAGTATCATACGCTTTCTGTATATCCATTTGGATCATGCATCTAGGAGAAATGTTCTTCCTGCCATAACCTCTGACTAGCTCTTGAGAGATCATGATGTTGTCATGAATAATCCTTCCAGGAATGAATGCAGACTGGTTCTCATTCACTACAGTGCCAATTACTCTACTTAGCCTTCTAGTGAGCACCTTAGACAAGATCTTGTAAAAAGTGCTACAGCAAGAGATGGGTCTCCAATCCTTTATAGTTTTGGCCTCATTAGATTTGGGAATTAAGGTAATTAAAGAGCAATTCAGTCCTTTATGCATTTTGCCAGTCTGATAGAACTCTTGCATAGCTGCCATCACATCATACTTAACTATTTGCCAAGAATTTTTGAAAAAGAATGAATTGAAACCATCCATACCAGGAGCCTTGGTGTTTCCTATGCCATTAAGAGCCTCCCACACTTCCTGTTCAGAGAATGGTTGGATAAGGCTAAGAGAATCCATCCTAGACAAAGTGTTCCCTCTCATAAGACAAGGCATATCAATACCCTGGAGAGCAGGTGCAGCAGTCCCTACCAGAGATTTGTAAAAACCAATTATCTCTTCAGCAATGTCCTCTTTTTTGCTGAGCTCAATACCTGTTAGAGAGGTAAGACTAACCATGTTCTTCTGCTTGTTTTTCTCTCTCACTACAGTGTGGAAATAAGAGTTGTTACCATCTCCAAGCTGTAACCAATCCACCTTTGCTTTCTGTTTAAGAATGTCTTCTTCCATTAGGCTAAGCTCCATAACTAACTCAGTTTGCCTTTTGACCTGGTCAATGATGCTGCTATTAAACAAGTCAGTCAAAAGCATTTGGTGGGAATTACTCAAGTCTTGCCTGGCCTGCTGCAGCTGAATTTGTATCCCATGGAAACTTTTCTGAAGCTGCCTTATAGGATTTTGTAACCTCTTCAGCTTGAACCACAGTCTATGCATAGCATTACCATGAACACTCTGCTCCCAATTGCTCCTCACAACATCCTGGTAATTCTCCTTCCTTGTAGTACAATTAAGAAATTTGAACATATGCTTCCTAGTGATGTGTGTACTGCTCAGACAAACCCTCACAGGGGAGTGGTCAGAAATGTTAGGGTGAAGTACTTCTACATTAGCATCTGGAAATGCCTGAAACCATTGAACATTACCAATCATTCTATCAATCCTCGAGTATATGGTACCAGTCATGTGCTTGTTAGACCAGGTATAGTGACAACCTCTAGAAGAAGCCTCATACAACCCCTGCCTTTGCATCATACCATCAAGATCACAATACTCAGAAATGTGCACAGGGCTACCTCCTATTCTATCCTTATTAGAGAGGACATTGTTGAAGTCTCCCATCACAATCCATGGCATGTTAATGGCATTGCCCAAATTATCAATTTGTTCCCACAACACTCTCCTTCTATTAAGCTGGTTCAAGGCATACACTATGGTAACAAAATACTGAAATCTACCATCCAGTCCCCTCACTTCCACATGAATGAATTGTTCCTCCTCACATACCAAATTTATTTGTACAACCTGGCTTTTCCACATTAACCAAATCCTACCATTATTGTGGTGAGAGTAATTGTCCAAATAGGACCAATCCTTCCCAAAATTCTGCCTAATCTTACTAGCATTATCTTTTTTGACCCTAGTTTCAAGCAAAGCTATAATAGGAACATTAAAAGTAGAGAAGTAGGAGCAAACCTCTCTATGCCTTACAACTTTATTGATGCCCCTTACATTCCATGTTGTTATCATTTACAACCACTACTTCCCTCCCCTGGAACAACTCCAATCCCAAGAGGTGTGAAAACATTTTGCACTGACATGTCAACTCCAGGTGTGAACAGGATTTTCTTCTTTGCTTTATCGGATTTGTTTGAACTAACCACAGTCCACTTCTCCTCAGGTGTATCAGTACTGGTGCCCTCTAAACTAGGAACTTCAGTGATACTCTCAAGTTTCTTAACTTCAAGAGCTGCTTCAGGTGGTTTCTTCCTAGGCTGCCATACCTTCTGTTGAGGATTTTGTTGCACTCCTCCCTTCTTGGCCTCACAATCATGCCCAATTTTCAGACAAATTTGACAATATTTAGGTCGCCACTCGTACTCAATATGTTGTGCCCACTCCCTACCACTATGATCCTTTATGGTAACAAACTCCTTCATAGGTTTAGTGATATCCACTTCCACTAACACCCTAGCATACGAGATCCTCAACTTCCTAGCCGTGCATTCATCTGTTGTAATTGGTTTCCCTATAGCACTCGTAATCTTGGATATGCTCTTTTTTCCCCATAGATGGAGAGGCAGATTTGGCAATGTGATCCAAAGGGGTAATACACTTAGGAGATCAGCTTTCAATTCAAAATCAATAGTCCAATATTTGATAAACAGTGGTTTACCATATATGAAATAAGGTCCTTGCTCCATCACCTGATTCATCTCCTCGTGACTCTTGAAGCGAACAATGAAGTATCCTGATTCATTGAAGTACAGCTCAGGCATCGCAACGAAATTCCAGGTCTTCTCCATAAAGTTTTTAACCGCGTGCATCGAAAGAGATTCTCCGAGTGCAAAGAGAATAATCGCATTCCCCCAGTAATTCAGTTCCTCTACCACATCTTCTTCTTCAATGATTATCTTCTCAGTACCATCAATGAATTGAGTGGCCACAAACTCCACAGGCATACCACGATTCAGGTTCCTATTACCTTGGAGAACTTCCACCCAAGGCTTCGGCGCAACCTTCCCCGCATCCGGCGATAACTTCAGTGATTCCGCCGGTTTCTCCACGAGCCTCGTCGTCTCAAGGTCCTCAACTGTCTTTACAGTTGGGGAAATCAGATTATCATGTGTCACAGTGTTAGCAGCTAGTTTTTCCGTTGAACCAGGTGGCGCCACCGCCGTGGATTTTGGTCGGCCGACGCGACGTTTCGCTTTGGTCATCAAAACCCTAGCAGAGGTTCACGAAATTTTAAAAAAAAAAAAAATTCTTATTTTTATATGTCAAAATTTCTATTTTTATCATGAGACACTATCAACAAAATACATATTTTATTTTAATTAACAATTCTATATAAATACACAAATGAATGACAATTCTATAGATATCCATTGCTAAATAAGATCATTATTTAACTTTATTATGATTTTCACCAAATCTATCTCAAAATCATATTACATCTTGCTCATTATAACTTTGAATTTTATTGATTGAAGTCATATGACTTTTTTTCATTTTGAATAAATCATTCTCAAAATCACATTGATATCACATCTATTTAAAATTACTACAACTATCTTAAACTTTATATTATTGTAAATTTTATCTTTTTATTGATTATAATTAATTGACATCTCATCTCAATACTATTTCAAAAAATATCATTTAAACATGCAAGCAATTTGCACTTGTCTTTAATATTATAGGACATAACAAGTTAGATCCAAGCAACAAAACAGACATAAATGTTAACTTCCATTCGATAAAGTGACACTTAGATCTAGATAAAAAGACATACGTAAATTGACCCTTTCAATGATGAAATATTTTAAATATTAATATGTATTCCAATCTTTTCATTGTAATATGGTTGAAGAACAGATTCATTCTTACTCTCAAAGATAATTTTTTTATTTAGTAGGTGTTGAGTTATCACTCATTTGTACTTGTTATTTTTCTTTTGGAAACAATTAATATTGATTGATTGAAACCAAAAACGCTAGATACATTTGCATTTGTCTTTTTTCTGAAACAATTAATATTGATTTATTGAAACCAAAAACGCTATATACATTTGCACTTGTCTTTAATGTTAAAAATGTAAATGAAATATTTTATGAACTGTCATGGGACACAATCAATTAGATTCTAAGCAGCTAAATATACATAAACATAACTCTCAATTTAAAGTACCATTTTACACTACTAAATAATTTTTACCTGTGCAGATGCACGAGTATATTACTAGTTCAAATAAAAAGATTAGACATAGGAACTTTGCCCTACTAAGTTATACAGGGAGAACCCAATTAGTCAAAAGTGTTTTGTTTGCCAGAACAAATTATTGGCTCCCATGTCGTCCCATGCCAAAGATGATAGTAAAAAAAGATAGAAGCTACTTGCAGATATTTCCTCTGGACTGGAAAAGCAAAGATATCTAGGAAATCTCCAATAGCCTGGAAGAAAATATGTAAACCTCTCATATTTGGTGGCCTTAACTTGATCTCTTTAGTAGAATGGAACAAAGTAAACCTGTGTAAACTGCTTTGGAACATTAGCAACAAATTTGACTCCCTTTGGATTAAATGGATTCAAACATATTATATAAAAACCACAATGTGCTGACTGCCCATGTGACAGAGAGTTGCTCCTGGATCCTTAAAAGTATTCTAAATCTCAGGCAGGAGATCCGTGGGAACCAAGCATGGAACAACTGCAACATCAAGAAGGAATTCAGTACTTGGTTAGTTTATGAGAAACTGAAAGGAGAAAGAGAAAAAGTGGAATGGAGGAAATTGTTCTATGCAAATTTGGCCAGACCTAGGGCTTTGCATGCATGAAATTCTTCATTTTTGTGTGCCTGGTATCTGATTGTGGTTGAATACTAAGGTGGATGAATGTACTAGTGATATAATACGGTTGCATTAGGCACGTATTCTAATACCTACACCGATTATAGCTGCAATTGATATAGTGGAAGAGGTGTGGATAGATGGGAAAAAAAGTTTGACATATGCTTGGTGGAGGATATGGAGTTTGGGTTGACGGAGGATGCATGTTTGGTAAAGTATGAGGATGAGGAAATGTCGGAGGTGTTAGCTGAGAATTTCAACGAACAAAGAGAAGATTGTTGAAAGGCCTTAACTTGATCTCTCTAGCATAATGGAACAAAGAAAACCTGTGTAAACTACTTTGTAACATTAGCAACAAATCTGACTCTCTTTGGATTAATTGGATCCAAACATATTATATAAAAAATCACAATGTGTTGACTGCCCATGTGACTGAGAGTTGCTCCTGGATACTTAAAAGTATTCTTAATCTCAGACAAGAAATCTGTGGGAACCAAGCATGGAACAACTGCAACATAAAGAAGAAATCCAGTACTAGGTGTGTTTTTTAGGAATTGAAAGGAGAAAGATAAAAAATGGAATGGAGGAAATTGTTCTATGCAAATTTGGCCAGGCCTAGGGCTTTGCATGCACATAATTCTTCTTTTTTGCATGCTTGATATCTCTGATTATGGTCGAATACTAAAGGTGGATGAATGTACTAGTGATAGAATACAGTTGGATTAGGCGCGTATTCTAATACCTACACCGATTATAGTTGTTATTGATATAGTGGAAGATAGGCATGGCAACGGGGCGGATCGGGGACGGTTTTTACCTCCCCCAAACCCAAACCCGAATCCCCAATCAATCTCCGTTACCCGCCCCAAACCCAAACGGGGATGGGGAATTAAAACCCAAACCCGTCCTTAACGGGTTCGGGTAGGGTTCGGGTATCCCCGTCCCGCCACCATGTATTTCGTAAAATCAATTATTTTAATAAAAATATTTACTTTTTCAAAAATCGAATAACATTATAAATAACAAAATGAAACAATCTCAAAAAATTTCATACATATATTTCAAATATTTAAAATAATAAATACAAATCAAATTATTAAAACATTAGCCACATATTTAATAATATAAATTATGAAATATAAATAATAATGTACATATTAAAATAAACGGGGCGGGTACTAATGTCCCCATTACCCGACCCATCCCCATGTTTTCTAATCGGGGAAAACCCAAACCCGAACCCAAACCCAATCAAAACGGGTTTTCCCCGTCAACTTCGGGGCGGGTTCGGGTGGGTACCCGTGGGTCTGGGTTTTATTGCCATGTCTAGTGGAAGAGGTGTGGATAGATGGGAAAAAGTTTGACATATGCTTGGTGGAGGATATGGAGCTTGGGTTGGCGGAGGATGCATGTTTGGTAGAGTATGAGGATGAGGAAATGTTGGAGGTGTTAGCTGAGAATTTTGATGAACAAAGAAAAGATTGTTGAAAGAAGATATTTCAAAGAGAGATGTGAAATGTAGCCTTTGAAGGCCATTCAAAGTATCAATTTATACGAAGTGGGATTTTTATCTTGTCAAAATTTCATTAAAGCATATATCTTCGAAGACAAGGATAAAAGACTTAGAATATTTTGGAGCTTTTAGAGAGCAAACTTCGAAAGCCATGTTGTTTAAGTTTGGCGCCTCGAGCAAAGGATGATTCAAATTCAAATGATTTGTCTTATCCAAAAGGGGACGCATGGAAGCCTTAGAGTTTGAAAGTCGTGCAAACGGAGAACATGGCATTCTGTTAGGAAAAGACCGTTAGGGTCAAATTAGTATAAATTAGAATCCTAGCGTTAGATTTTAAGCGTGTTCAAATCTGTACAAAACTCAATCATACTGAAAGTATCAAAGCGTATCGAGAAACGAGTGCTAAGAATGTATGTATTAATTTCAAATTAATTTCAATTGAATTACATAGTCTTTTATCTATTTATATTTATCTTCAGTAAAGTTCTTTTTATCTTCTTTACCTTTTCGAATCAGAACCCATTAACATTTCTGCACTTTATTTTATACCTTTCCATACATTTTCGAATCAGAACCCATTAACATTTCTGAACACAATACAAACATCAAAATCTTGAAACTTAGACCATGTCCTAGGATCAATCTAGTCGATCATGCGAGCAACCAGAATAATAATCATTATGGAGGACTAGCGCTTGTTTACGAATTTCCACCGAAAACAAATTGGCACGCTTAGTTGGACTTGTACCTAAATTTCGAGTCAAAAATTTATTTGTGTTTTTTCTGTTTTTATACTATATTATCTATTTGTTTAACACTGTTGTACGAGATTGAGGAGCAGAGAAGTAGCCAACGAACAAATGCCTAAAAGAAGATACAATAGGAAGATGGTTAACCCTCCAAGAAATAATGTAAAACAAGTTCCTCCTCCGATAGGAGGATGCACGGTTGCTGCGACAATAACTGATGACATACCAGTTAGTCAGGGTGCGACGTCCATTCCCATAACAACAATTTCGATGATAATCCCTTTGATGGCAGTTAATGGCCACGCCCTAGACCCTAAGGTTTCAATGTATCTAGGCTTTTTACACCATGGTTTTCGATTCCAATGCGAGATCTCCCATATGGCATGCCAACATCCTTCATGGCTGACTTACACAACAACACATTCATGTACACAAATCCCTTGGTCACAACCTTTTCACCATTATAAGGATCGGGTTCTGGTGTTAACCATTTGAATCAAAACAGTCGACCACCAGGATTCGCTAACCAGCTGCCTTCACTCACCACAAATTTGTCTGCAATCTTAAGGCAATAAAATGGATGAGAGCAATCATGAAATAGTGGGGGTACTATCCCAACAAATGCGTACCATATTTAATCCTCTAATCTAGAATGCGGCCTAGACAAATTTGCAGAATGATTAGGAGAACCAACAAATGGCCGCGCAAATGGGACGAATAGCCGATTTCTTTGGGGCCCCTATAGAAACGGTTCAATCGCCCAATCGTGATTGGGTAAGAGAGAATATGGGTAGAGCATTCGAAAAGGATCCCACAATTAACCAGACCCAACCAGTCCCACAAAACATTGCTGAAAATAATCAGGGAGGAAGGGTCGAACAACCTCGAAATCAACAGGCTATACTTAGGGTGGAAGGAGCTTGAAGGGTTGTAGTAGTTGATCGAAACCAAAATGCTAACGAAGTAGTTCAGCGTTTTTTTTTTTTAAAATGAAATGCTAGGAGAGAATAACCTGACTACCATGATCGAAAGGATTATGGCACGAAATGGGGCTAATGCTGGTTTTCGAAGACCAAATTACACTTCCCCCATACCATAGTACATTTTGCAAACTGAATTACCCATGGGTTAGAAAGTCCCAAAATTCAAAAAGTTTTCTGGTGACACTGGTGAATCCACCGTCGAACACATAGCCATGTATCTTACCGAGATTGGAGACATAGCGAATAACAAAATTTTAAGGATAAGATATTTCCCTAGTTCGTTAACAAAGGATGCATTCACTTGGTTCACCAATAAAAATAAAATATATCCTACTTTTATAAACCTAATATATTATATCATTAATATCTATTTTCTGATTTATATCATTAATTCGAGAAAGATATTTAAATATATTATAAATATATCCCACTTGATATATTTGACTAAAGAAAATGTTTATTTAAGCTAAATATGGTAGTAGGTCTAAAAAAGAATATAAATATAACATACAATATCATATATTTATGAATAATATTCGTATTTTAAAAAAAAAGAAATACATAAAATTTATTAAAATCATAAAAAAAACACGTGCATACGCACGAGTTTTGTTCGATTACGCGCATTTGGATACAACATTTTTTTAAATAAAATGTTAACAAAGAAAAATAATATTTAGATAAATAATTGATTATTTCGTATATAAAAATATTTAGATCAATAATAGATTTTTTTTCGTATACCATTTTTGTGTAAAAAATATTTGATCATAAATCTATTTTTCATATATAAAAATATTTAGATCAATAACAGATTTTTTTCCATGTACAGACGTCATTTTTGTTTAGGTATCTTTTACAAAAATATTTGGATCAATAGTAAATTTCGTATATAAAAATATAAAGATCAATAATAGATTTTTTCCTTTATACGGTTATACCATTTTTGAATAAAAAATATTTGGGTCATAAATATCATTTTACGTAAATAATAGATTTTTTTCCGTATACAAATATTATTTTTGTTTAGGTATCATTTACAAAAATATTTGAATCACTATTAAATTTTCGTATATAAAAATATTTAGATCAATAATAGATTTTTTTCCTGTATACCATTTTTAGATTAAAAATATTTTATCATAAATATCATTTCTCCTATATAAAAATATTTAGATCAATAATAAATTTTTTCCCCGTATATAAACTTCATTTTTGTTTAGGTATCATTTACAAAAATATTTAGATCAATAGTAAATTCCGTATATAAAAATATTTAGATCAATAGTAGATTTTTTCCCCATATACCATTTGTGAATAAAAATATTTGGATCATAAATACCATTTTTCGTAAATAATAGATTTTTTTTGTATACAAATATTATTTTTGTTTAGGTATCATTTACAAAAATATTTGGATCAGTATTATATTTTCATATATAAAAATATTTAGATCAATAATAGATTTTTTTCCCGTATATAGACTTCATTTTTGTTTTGGTATCATTTACAAAAATATTTGAATAAACAATAAATTTCGTATATAAAAATATTTAAATCAATAATAAATTTCGTATATAAAAATATTTAAATCAATAGTAAATTTCATTAATATATTATATCATTAATATCTATCATCTGATTTATATTATTAATTCGAGAAAGGTGTTTAAATATATTATAAATATATCCTACTTAATATATTTGACTAAAGAAAATGTTTATTTAAGCTAAATATGATTGTAGGTCTAAAAAAGAATATAAATATAACATATAATATCATACATTTATGAATAATATTCATATTTAAAAAAAAAGAAATACATAAAATTTATTAAAATCATAAAAAAATAAATACATGGAATATCATACATTCATACTAATATATAGTTGTGCACCATATAAATCACGTTATATTCAAAGAATAATTATATCTAATATTAATATCAAATATTTGGTCAAATATATATCAAACATTTCTATAACTAATAACTAATATGCAAATGTATACAAATAACTTTTAGTTTCTAATTATAAACACATTACAAAAGGAAAACTCGTCTATATGGTATTATTTTGAATTTTCCTTACCGATGAATAAAATAGTAATTAGAGGGACTATATATTTTTAATCTATACTTAACTATGAAGCACGGACACTGCGACACGACAAGGACACTCTGACACCGATAATATTAAAAATATTGGACACCGACACTACTACATATACGATAATATTTAAGTTTATTTATCTATTTATTATTAAAATAATTAAAAATATTCTAATGAAAATTAATGTCGTTACTTTTTCATTGATAATATTGTTTCAATACATGTTCAAAAGATGTGTAAGGTATGTTGAAAAGTATTTTTTTGGAAAAATTTGTCGGAATTGTTCTACAAGTGTTGTATGAGTGTCATATGGGTGTCCGACACCGATTTGAAGAGTGTCGGAACAATGAAAAAATCTATTTTTTTAGGTGACACTTGTCTGACTTTTCCGACACGTATCGTGTAAGTGTCGTACAAGTGTTGAACACCGACGCATGTCGAACACCGTGACACGCCTACTCTTAGATGTGTCCGTGTTTTATAGAAACTTAATATATCTGATCCTTATAAGCCCTTATTATAAAAGAACTTTTTTTAAAATTTATTCAATAATTAATATATTTGGTCCTTATATAAATCAAATACATTAATTATTTTATGAATTTAAAATGTGAATTTCCTCTCATAATAAAAATTAGAGTAGTATATTTTTTTAATTTATAAAAAATGATTTAAATTTGACCAATTTACAAAGGAAAAGACAAGGGTAAGATTATAATGAAAGGAATATATTTATATTTATGTATAAAAAATAGTTCTCATTCGTTGACCCTTAGAATTCCAGTGGCGGCCCCTACGCCGTTGGCCTTGCTCTTAATCTCTCCCTCTCTCTCCCTCCATCTGTCTCCAAACAAAGCCACCTCTTCCCAACTCTCCCTCTCTCTCTCTTTCTTCATGTCCTTGTGCCTTTCTCTCTAGTATTTAAAACCCCACGCCACTAACAACCAACATAACCAAACCAGATAAGATCACCAAACCCAAAAGCCCAAACCCAAACCCAAACCCAAAAGCCTCCCTCCATTCTAAGCAGAAAACAAAATAAAACATTTTCTTTGTTCGTTGTTCTGTCTTATAACACAGACAACAACAACAACAATTCAATATCTGTTTCAAACATCATGAAAGAACTCTTGTCTTGGCTCAAACTCCTCTTTTTTTCTCTCATCTTTCTTCTCTTAGTCCTCAAAGTAACAGTGTTACTCTGGTGGAGACCAAGAAAAATTGAAGGCTATTTCTCCAAACAAGGAATCAGAGGACCCCCTTATCGTTTCTTCATTGGAAACGTTAAGGAACTTGTTGGCATGATGTTGAAAGCTTCCTCTCAACCCATGCCTAATTTCTCCCACAACATTCTCCCCAGAGTCCTTTCTTTCTACCATCACTGGAAGAAAATTTACGGTATTTCATTCACTAATCTCAACTAATTCTTCTCCTTTCTCTTAATTTCAACAAAACAAACGACACATTTTTTTATTTAATAACATGCTTCAGTCATGACCATCATCATTAAAGTTGGCATGATGATGATTATGATGTTTCTTTTTCCAGTTTTGTGTTACTGAATTTGAGACTTTTAAAGCCTTCAAAAACTTGTTCCAGAGTTAGTGTGCTTGTTTCTTTTCACCACTTTTTTCAGCCTTTCTTTTTCTGAGGTACTTCCTCATAGCTCTTTGATGCATGATGTTGAAGTTCCATGTTAATTAATTTGGACTTTACCTCAACTTCTCAATTTTTCTTTCAATTCATCATTGATCTCTAAACTTTTTTTTTTCTTTCTTTTTAGCATCAAACAAAATATCCAATCCAACAAAACTTTGCCTTCAGTTTTGATGTGTAATGTTATCAGAGACATTTGTTTCATACTGACTGCTCTGTAAGGTTGTCAGTAATACAAACATTGTCCATATTCTTACTTTAATTTAACTACATGTTTTTTATTAAGCAGAAACAATAATATTTTTATTTAATAAAAAAAATAAGTGCATTTTTTTTTTTTGGCATTGGCATCGAGTTGTCATGTATTGTTTTGTTTTTGTATGAGAAGGATCGAATTGAATTTCGACAATGTAGTTGTATATGTTTGGTAACCGTTTTAAAATTGACTTGTCTTCTTCTTCCCACCTCCACCTGCTGTTCCTGTAGGGTCACCACTACACACTATCCATCCATCCATCCTCCCTCTCTGATAACTAATGGCTGTCATGTTTCCTGCTCCTTTCCTATTTTTGTTAACTTCACAATTACTACTTGAGGATTCTGCTCTTTCCAACTTTATGTATAAAAATATATCATTATTTTTTTGTTAATACTAATTTGATTTGATTATGAATCAATTGTAAAAAATTTCTAATTGTAGCTAACAATTTTGATGATATGATAAAAGGTGGAACATTCCTAGTTTGGTTTGGACCCACTGTTCGTCTTACAGTGTCTGATCCAGACCTTATAAGGGAAATCTTCACATCCAAGTCAGAATTCTATGAGAAAAATGAAGCTCCACCACTTGTGAAGCAGCTAGAAGGTGATGGACTTCTTAGCCTTAAAGGAGAAAAATGGGCTCACCACCGTAGAATTATTTCTCCCACTTTTCACATGGAGAATCTTAAAGTAATTAAACTCATCCTACCCCATTGTAAATTTTTTAATATTTTTTTTTAATAATGTTTATTAATAAATAGGATTTCGTGTCGTGTCGTGTTCAATATTTTTAGTTGCTGATACCGGTGATGGCAACAAGCGTGGTTGAGATGTTGGACAATTGGTCGGAAATGAGTCATAAAGGTGAGGTGGAAATCGAAGTTTCCGAATGCTTTCAAACCCTAACCGAAGATGTTATTACTAAGACCGCGTTTGGAAGTAGCTATCAAGATGGAAAAGCTATTTTTCGGTTACAAGCTCAGCAAATGGTCTTGGCTGCTGATGCCTTTCAAAAAGTTTTCATTCCCGGTTACAGGTAAATAAATAAATAAATAAAAAGATTGTGATAATATTAATATATATTTTTATTATGATTATTATGATTGTGAATTATTGGTTGGGATAATATGTACAAAATTTATATTTTATAGATTCTTTCCAACAAGGAGGAATATAAAATCTTGGAAACTGGACAAGCAAATAAAGAAATCGTTGGTGAAGCTAATAGAGAGAAGGAGAGAGAATTCAAATTCAAATGAGAGAATGGATGAAAAAGGGCCAAAAGATTTACTTGGATTAATGATTCAAGCCTCTAGCAAAACAAATGTGACAGTGGATGATATCGTGGGAGAGTGCAAGAGCTTTTTCTTTGCGGGCAAACAGACCACATCCAACTTGCTGACGTGGACGACCATACTCTTAGCAATGCACCCACAATGGCAGGTACAGGCACGTGACGAGGTCCTTAAGATGTGTGGGTCACGTGACATTCCAACTAAAGATCATGTTGTAAAGCTCAAGACGGTAAGCCAAAGGCAGCCCCTCCCCACACATCAACACTTTTATGCTACATAAGATTAATATTTGGACCCCAAATAAAAATCATGTTTTGTCTCCTAGTCCTTCTGTTTTTCTTTGTTTCTTTCCCAACTATAACATTGTTGCCACCTTTTGCTTCCTCTTACCCCTTGTGAAGGGAACATGGTGCCTAACACTGCTCATTTACACCTCCCCAACTGGCAATTCTCTATTTTCAAAACCACAATTCTCTACTATATTAATACATTCACAATATAATCCCGAAGTTATAAACACAATATTAAATTTTTAAAAAAATTTTACAATTCATTTTGGTTTTACTTTAACCTTTACAGTTGCTGCAGAAAATATTCAAAATTTATATATTTTTTATATCAATTTTCATCTATTGATTTGTTTGTTACTAGTATTCATTTCACTTTTATGAAATATTGTCTTATCTCCATCTTGAATTTTAATAATTTTATCTAATCTTTTGGGTTATAATTTCCTGCAGCTGAACATGATAGTTAACGAGTCACTACGACTATACCCACCTACAATCGCAACAATCCGACGGGCGAAAACAGATGTTGAATTAGGAGGCTACAAGATACCGCGCGGGACAGAGCTATTAATTCCAATCCTAGCCGTTCATCACGATCAAGCAATATGGGGCAACGATGTAAACGAATTCAATCCTGGCCGTTTCTCCGAAGGTGTGGCCCGCGCCGCGAAGCATCCAGTGGCGTTTATTCCTTTTGGGCTCGGTGTGCGCACATGTATAGGACAAAACCTCGCAGTGCTACAAACAAAATTGGCACTAGTAATGATACTGCAGCGTTTTAGTTTCAGGTTGGCCCCTAGTTATCAACATGCACCAACGGTTCTGATGCTACTTTATCCTCAGTATGGTGCACCAATCATATTCAAACAATTGTCCACACTGGATAATAGCCCTCAAGGGTCCTCTTCATAAGTGATTGGCAAGTTTGTGTAGAGCATGTAAATGGACCAAATTACCCCTCCTAAATTAAAATCCATGAATATATAGAGAGAAGTGTGATGAGTAAAATTACGGTGGTGCCCTTTCGTTTTGTCTGCAAATATTTTTATCCATGTGTTTATTATTTTTTTGGTTTCTGATCAGAACATACTGACTCTAGCATGTGAGGTTTGGTTTGGTTCTTTTGCCGATTGCAATGTGGTTGTTATTATCATAGGAATAGAGCAGTAGATGGCTAACAATTTGCTAGACAGTTGTTTCATTTGTGAATGCTATTGTGCATATTTTTTTTAAGAAATTTATAATTTTTTCAATGCAATTATTTTGGCCCCTGATTGTGTAACTATAGTACACTTCCGCAACAACGGTATCAACACCTTCTGATATTAATAGCGTTATCTACAATTTATAAGATAAAAAATAAATTGTGATTAATTCACACAACGACCACAACAATTTATATTACAACATCTATAACGACTAAATCACAAAATCTTTTATGCGACTGCAACGCAACTGTGACCGTTATTTAAAACTTTGGCTATTATGTTGATGTTATCTCTAAATATGATACAAGTAAAATTGAGAATATAAAGTTGGATTGATGATTGGAGTGAGAGAGTTAAAGATCTGCAACATGATAAGTTAACCATCCTTCATGAAGAGTCCTTATAAATTGTCTTGTTCCTTCATGAATGTGATGATGACATTTTGTAACTAATTGTAAGGGTGAGTGTGGCGGCACCCATTTGTGATAAGAGAGATAACAAGCAAAGTATAAAATCTGAATAAATTTAGATCTGATGATAGCTTTTAAGTCCACACAATTTTCAAGTCATGGAAAATACCCCAAAGCTCTGTTTTCTACAACTAAACAAGCTACCACCTGAGTTGCAATAGTATAGAGGAAATCATTGTATGGTTTCAAAAACTATTTCCACAAGAAACAATATTTCAATAATTAATCATTCCAATGTTAATGAATGAGAGCGGAGAAATGTATTTTTTTCATTGAGTAAATGAAGGAAAAGAATGTAACATTACAATATTTAGAGCTAATACATTGTTAATTAAGCAACCAATTTAACTAACTAATTAAGAGTAAGTAACTAACAAACAATTATTAGTAACAAATTAATTGAATTATGGGGATTAAAATTCAACTCACTTCCTTAATGTATAAATCTAGAAAGGCACTATCTATGATTTCTCCTTTAGAAACACAAATCTGTTGATCTTTATGGCTTTTGTAAAGCTAGTAGCAATTCGGCAGGACGGTGTACAACATCAATTTTTTCATTCATAATTTGTTCTCTAATAAAAGAAAATCTTATTTCACCACTTGTTCACTTTAGCGATTGTTACCAATGTGAAACATCGAGAGTTGTAATGGAGTGAAATGAGTTACGAGAACTATTTTGTAAATTAAACGTGATAATTAGAGAAATAATTATATGTTCAAATGAGATTACTAAACATGATTTTTAAGAAAGTATCAAAAATGAGTTTAATCGCCTTAATTCTTAGGTGTCATATTGTAGCGGGGAAAATCTGATATCGAAGTCATGGGATTGACTGGAATCAATATTTCGTTTGAAATCGCCACCGCGCTTTATTTTTTCAAAGGAAAAGGGAAAAGAACGTAAAACCCAAAGTTTTGTTTTTAAAAAAACAAGAAAGAGATCTCAGGTATGGGTGTTGATTATATGAGGGGAAGGTTTAAAGCACCCCTCATATCCGTGGTACTCCACGGGAACCTTTTTGAAAATCTGTGTTGTGTGTGTGCTAAAAACGGTTTGTTTTATTTTTAAAATAAGCTCGGCAAAGCGTTAAGCTTTGGGCCTACATACCTCCTCGGTGCAATGGAGAAGTCAGAGCTAATGTAGTTCCGCTTTTGGGAAAAAACGTTTTAAAACGAATAAACACTTTGTTGTCGTTAGAGAGAAATACTCAGCCATTGATCTTGAGCATGAGAACAAACAAGTTCTTTGCATCGCAAATGAAAGAAGGGCGCCAACTCGGATAAAATCAACGAGTATGCCACTAGCTCTCTCACGCGGAAAAGATCTCGTTATTATCAATCAATTTCAAAATCGTGGGGTATAACCACTCGTTTCGACAATTAACGGTGTCTAAACTTTTGAAGAAAAGCCACTAAGGGCGAAAGATATTTTTAAGAAAAAGGTTTTGAAAAGGTTTGCAAACATAAGAATATTTTGGAAAAAGGGAGAAGATTTTGAAAATTTAAGAATGGGAGGAGATGAAGAGGCTAACCTAATGCATAAAATAAAAGCTAAGGAAAGAAACGGTCTAACCGAATAAGAAGCCAACACTTGACATTAAGAGCCAAGGTAGTTTTCCCATCCTTTGGATTTATCAATACCAACACATTAACACTTGGGGATCCAGATGAACTTATTGTCTTAGCACCATTTTTCATTAAACACATTAAGATTCTGACGAAAATCGGGCAGAGTAACGGCTGTTTTCGGGTAAAATCCTTATATCAATGCCTTGGAATTAACCATCAAGGGCTTTCAAGGAAATACCTGCACACATAAACATACAACAGAACAATGCCAGACAGACAGAACAATCACAGGATAGTAATAGAATGAGTCCAAAGGTACTAGGTCCATAAGTCCGAATCTCCAAAGCGCTAGGGATAGTAGCCGATAGTCCAAAGAGAGCCTTATGTATTTTTTAGATTTTCGATTGTTTATTAGTGTTTTAGCATAAAAATAAAGTATGGTCCAAGTGGACAAAAGAAAAATAACGGAAGCATAAACATATGTCCAAGTGGACAAAGAAAAAATGACGGAAAGTAAATATGATGAAATGATAAAGTAAAGCGATAAAGCAAGAAATATAAAGAGCGGTAATATAAAGAGCGGTATAGTAAAGGTGCGGAAATTAAAGTTAGTTGTTAAGTGTTAAAGATAACCATCTTGAAACTTGTCAAGTATGTTATCAAAGTTAGTAGGAGATCGATGGTGAGTGAATGATGTACTCGGATTTAAATTCAATGGGGTTTATCAGAAGCTTGATAAAATCATAGCGACTACACGATAAAAACCTCCACAAGTCTTAAATCAACCGCATACAATTCTCTTCCATATTGGTTTTTTTTATTCGGGACACGAAATATTGCGCTATGTTAAGCAGATCGCCAAGTGATTTATGTAGAAATCACCCTACAACGAGGCCGGTCAAAACTTTATGTGCTAATGCATGCGAGAAGAACGATATGTAGATCGTTTTCCGAAAGCAATACCGCACGAAAAGAACATAGGTAACGATCTAGTCTTTACTAAGAATCCATAAGAATTCTCAAAGTATTAAGACTTTCATCGATCAAAAGAAAAAAAGGAGAAGGAGAAGATAAAATGCATAAAGATAATCAACTCACACTATCATTAATATCATTCATCTAATATTATCGATTAGGTCATTTCAAACCTATCAACATCCTAGATCCAATGATATTAATGAAATGGAGGAATAAGAATAAAATTCACAAAAGATAATCAACTCACACTATCATTAATATCATTCATCTAATATTATGGATTAGGTCATTTCAAACCTATCAACATCCTAGATCCAATGATATTAATGAAGTGGAGAAAGTAGGAAGCCAAAACAAGCATAAAAAAGGCAAAAAACACATTCTGCCTTACTGGAAATCGATTTACCTCTGTAGGAAATCGATTTCCTGAGTGCAGAGTTCAGTTTTGGGCGCAAAAAACAGAGTGGAAATCGATTTCCCTCTGTAGGAAATCGATTTCCTGCGCACAGTTTTCAAAAAAACAGCATTATGAACTTTGAAACTTGATTTAGGCAAACATACAAACACCTTATGATCACATATCCATAGGAGCACGAATTTTCCATCAAATCACCATCAAATAGCACCAATATAGCATCAAAGATGCATTGAACACAAGCAACAAAGATCTACATCTTAGAATTGAGAAATTTACCAATTCTTGAATTAAAGTGTTGAAGTAGCTTCAAGAACAAGCACAAAGTGTAGATCCTTCAAGTATGGAGATGAACAATCAAAGAAAAGAGTGAAATGTAGGAGGCTTAGTTCAAAATTAGCAAGATTCAATGTGAACCTTACTAATCTTATGAAAATGAACTTTGGGTGAGGGTTTTGGAAAGGGTGAGAAATGAATTTGCAAGCAATTTTTTGGCTCTCCAAGCTTGAGAAATGAGAGAGTAGAGGGCTCTATTTATAGAATTGGAGCAAGAGTAGTGGCAAATTGGTCTTTTTGTGTTTGGTGATTAACTTGTGTTTAATTGGTGATTAAAGTGGCAATTAAATGGTAAAAATGGTAAAATGAGGTTAAAGAGGGTTTAATGAATGAGTTAATTTTGATGAGGTGGAAAATTGGTAAAATGATCAAATAAAAAGGTGCCAAAATGATGTCAAGCTTCCCTCCTTATATTTTTTGAATTTTGCGCACAGGAAATCGATTTCCCACAGGGGTAAATCGATTTCCACCTTCAAATTTTCAAAAACTGTTTTCTTGCACTGTTTTGATTTTTGCCCGATCTTTCACCTGTAAAATATAAACAAAAGAGACAAAACATATATTTTTGATTTTTTTTGGTTAGTATAAACAAATAAAAAGGCTATAAATGCTCGATAATTCCCCTCAGAGATAATCACAGTATCAAAGATAAAGCTTCATAATGGTGCTCTTGATTGATGATTGAATGCAAATGATGTATGATCTTAGGGTCAAAAATTGGGGTATGACAGATGCCCCTATTTAAGTTTCTTCTATCCGGAGATGTGAGGGTTAAAATCCTCAGCTCGACGTAATTGAAGAGACTTAAATATAAAACACACAATTTTTGAACCTAAGGTATGATGCGATGCTAATGGATGCATCAAGTATGATTATAGAATAGAGAGGAATATAACACCACTGGGGAGATAAGAAAGGACTCCACTGGGGAAAAGGTATGTGTCATCCAGGAATAAAACTTGGATTTCACAAAAGAAAGAAACTCTCGACAGAAGCTTTCAAGATAAAACATGATTGCACTTCGAGAAGAGAATATCTGAGGCCTACATGAATGTGGCTACATCAAAATGAATATCAAGGTAAAACATGATTGGACAACATCAAATGACAATCAAGGTAAAACATGATTGGATAATCATCACAGGTCCATCAAGATAAAACATGATTAGATAATCATCACAGGTCCATCAAGGTAAAACATGATTAGATAATCATCACAGGTCCATCAAGGTAAAACATGATTAGATATCATTAAGGGATAATCAAGGTAAAACATGATTGGATAACATCAAATGACAATCACGGTAAAACATGATTGAAAAATACCAAATGACAATCAAGGTAAAACATGATTAGGTAACCAAAGCGATCAGGATAAAGCATGATTAGAGACAATCAAGATAAAACATGATTGAAGGGAACCAAGATAAAACATGGTGTAAGTGATCAGGATAAAGCATGATCAAAGACAATCAAGATAAAACATGATTGAAGGGAAACAAGATAAAACATGGTTAAAATCTTTCAGGAATGACACTGAAAGAAGAGAGAGAAATCATAACATCCAGGAATGGCACTAAATGAAGAAAGGATACATCAAGGAACAACAATAGACGGACAAGACGAACAAGTATCTGTTTTGGATAGGTGCCAAGTAAGTTGGACTTTGATCTCAAGGTGAAGATGTTGATAGCAACAGAACCTTGGAAAATGCAGATGAGTATGAAATTTGTTTCAATGCATGATGTTGAATTTTTCTATGCATGATATATGATCAATGCAATGCAATTGTTTGTGACAACTGAGGGAGACTCTTTTGTGAGGCATGATAGGAAATCGATTCCTCAACACGGGAACTCTGCCAATTCTGCTTACGAAGAAGATGCTTGGACATACTTCTATTACACTGGTAACTATATCAAAACGATGATCCTTTGAGAAGGGTTGATAAAACTGCTTGGGGATTGCTGAAGAAGATTGCCCCTGATTCACTAATTGTTGCAAGTTAACTGATCATGGCTTCAGTTCTTGAAATGCATGTTGGGATGGCTTGCCCCAGTACAAGTATTGAAAGGATATTCTGATCAACAAATCTTGACTGAACATCTGAACAACAGGATCTTGAAGTAACGTGCCCCTGATAGGATCACTGATCAAGTTTCTCGACTGTTTGAACTTCCTGAAAGGTGAATGCTTACTTGCAAATAAAATGTTCATTCAAGAATGGTAATTTTAATGCAATGCTCAAAGAATATTTTTGAAATCAAAATCATTATCGGAATGATGTTATTGATGTAAAGCAAATGTAATCACTGGTCAAAACATAAAGGTTGAGACGTTCAAAGTGAAAGATAAAGCAAAGATATGATATCAAAGCAAATGATTGGAAAATCTCATGGGAGTCAGCTTACGCAACCTTGTTGTAGTATGCTTTCAAACAAACCTTGCCTCAATTAGGTCTTTTAAAGGTTGTAACGTGGCCAGGTTCACGGTTTCAGAAACAAAGGATATAAGGCTCAAAATTTGATTGTACCCACCCCCTTCGTGATGATCTCCAGTCCTAAAATTCAGTTAATTCAACTTATGCATTCAGGTTCCAAGAGACTTCTGGAATTGCACCTTTGATAATGATGATATTTCACAAGCAAAGAGAACTTTTGAAATGGCGATCACTTCTTCCTTTTGATATCACAACATTTTGTTGTTTGGGGAATTTATTGACTTCTCTTTTTTCATCTTTTCCTTTTATATATCCCTAACTTTTGCCTGAACTGTTTATTTTGAACTTACAGTCAGCGGGATGCCCTTATTTTTGCCTAAGTCATCATTTTTGGTTTTGACTTAGCAGGCTTTTCTTTGTATACATTTTTTGATACATTTTTTTTTGAAAGATAGTGACTGCCTTGCTTAATGATTAAGATGAACCATCTTTGGCTTTCGATTGACATCTCCAACATTTCTTTGATGTATGCGGAGGAGCGCTTGTGATTGAAACCTTTGTGGAAAGGTGTACTGAATGATTCTCTTAAAATAGAATGCACAACCAAATTAACTGAGAACTACCCTGCCCCAGGTTAAAAATGTGGGTTTTTTCATACAGAAAGAAACTCCAACTTCGAAGGCTCAGAGGGGTTGACAAGGGATTAACTTCCTTATTTCTCCAGTGTTTGGGAATTGAAACAATGCTTGTACATCATCAGCAAAGTTTTATTCGAAAGCATACAGTTCAACAACTTGGGTATTTCGTTGTCATCATCCTCCCTCCAATCTTTGCATAAAACACAAGTTTGATAGAGAAAGCAAATGGAAGAAAAAGTTTTGTAAAAGAAAGCACAGACATAGTATATGTGAATGAATTCAAAATATGCAATGCTCATTTCATTAAAATCACCATTCAGAAACAAACAAGATCTAAAAGTAAACAGCACAATAAAGGAAATACAAACAGTACAGAAACAAGGCCTAGTGACTAATCAGCAACAAAGATGAGCTATCTTGTCTGAAACACTTGGCTTTAGGAAAATTGGGCTTTGACTTATCTTCAGCCACTTTGATCTGGAAAAGGATTAGTGACGACATTAGGACCCATATCCTTGAAAGAGAGCATCTTTGATCTCACCAACTCTTGAACTCTTTCCTTCAGAGGGAAACATCTTTCTAAATCATGGCCTGCTGCACCTTGATGGAAAGGACAATGAAGATCATATCTGAAACCATCAGGGAGAGGATTTCGAGGAGGCGGCATAGCTCTTGTTGTAATCAACCCTTTCTGGACCAAAGCAGGATACAGTTCCGTATAAGTCATGGGGATAGGATCAAAGTCGATCCTATTACGAATTTGATTCCGCTTAACAGCTTGAACTTGCACAGGAGCAACAGCAGCTACATAAGGTTGATCACCATTTTGAGGTCTACGACGAGATCCCCTTTTGTCATCAGACACAGCATTGGTCTCATTCTCTTTCTTCTTGTGGAAGTTTCCATAAGGTTTCTTCGATCCACCAAAGGATTCAGCAACATTAGCAACTTTCCCTTTCTTGATTCCCTCTTCGAGTCTCTGGCCAATAGTAACCAAGTCTGTGAAGTTTGAGGATACACTTCCAATCATTTTCTCCCAGTAGAAAGGGGAGAGAGTATCCATGAACATTCCAGTCAATTCTTTCTCAGCCAATGGTGGTTCAACTTGGGAAGCCAATTCTCTCCAACGTTGAGCATATTCTTTGAAAGACTCCTTTTCCTTCTGAGCCATGTTCTGAAGTTGACGACGGTCAGGTGCCATATCCAGATTATACTTGTATTGTTTCATGAATGCATCAGCTAAATCTTGGAAGTTTTGAACACAACCCTTTTCCAAACTCATGTACCATTTCAACGAAGCTCCACTTAAACTGTCTTGAAAGCAATGAACGAGCAAATTCTGGTTGTTGGTGTAAGCAGTCATCTTTCTGTAGTACATGGTCAAATAACTCCTTGGACAAGTATGCCCCTTGTACTTCTCAAACTCGGGAACTTTGAACTTGGACGGCATGACAAGATTTGAAACAAGACCCATATTATCAGCATTCACACTAAAGAAATTGCTTCCTTCCATGGCTCTTAGCCTCTTTTCCAATGCCTGATATTGCTCACGGACTTCTTCAACTTCACCACAATCTCCTTGACTAACACTTCGAGAACCAACATAACGGTAATCATAGAGAGGATTGTCATAGCGAACTGGAACAACTTGAGCAGTAGTATGAACAACAGGTGGAGGTTCAGAAAAGACCGGAGGTTGGAATATCTGCCTCGAAGTTTGACCCACCATAGAAGCATTGACATATGTTGGAGAGAAATTCTCAGGTAACCCAAATTCTGGCCAAGTAGAAGGTGGCTTCTGAACCTGTAAAGGATCAATAACAACAGTGGAGACTTCGGAAATAACAGTCCTCTGAGGGGGATCAGTCCTAGCCATCAACACTTGCATCATCTCGGTAAGCTTAATCATGCCTGATTTCAACTCATCAATTTCCATTCTGACTTCCATGTTATGTTTCTCTTGATCTGCCACTCTTTGTCTAACAGCAACTCTAGTTCCGTACTTGTGTGGAGGAATCAGCTTGGCAGTAGACAGACAACTCTGGAGATGGAGACAGGCAAGGATAAGTTTCTTGGACAACCTGGATGTATGTATGCAAATGATGCGATTGCTGTTTTTTTTATTTATTTATTTGATTTTCAAAGAATTCAAGTTATTACTTTGTAAACATCAAAACATGAAGGAGGTAAATCCTATATTGGATCAAAACTTTGATCAAGTTATCATCAAGATCAATCATCCATTTTGGTGGATTAAGATTTTCACCTCATCGACACCCAAGATCCATTGAGTTTGATGAAACTTATGATGTTTACAAAGAAAGACCTATGAGTTCCTTGGAAATCAAATGAATGCATGGATGCATGGTTTATGCATCAATCACAATCAAGATCACACATGGTCGCACAAACAGGGTTCAAAGGTTCGACGTCACGAGCATGGAGTCAAAGTTAAGAACCACCCACAAAGGTATGTACTAGGGAATTTTGTACCTGCCAATCGGGTTCTACAACGGTTCCCAGAGTTTTCAATCTTCTATCGGATATTACCAGCACGCACAATTGCTCATGGGCGCCAATAATATGCCTAAAAAGACCTCGTCTGAGCGTAGTATCGCATGACAACAAGCTCAAATTGGTACTTGATCTTGTTTCTGCACTACATCCTAAAAAGCTTAGATGGGTAAAAAGGGTTCTAGGTCATTCAGCTTCTACGGACACTCACTATTGAAAGTAATAGCGTTATCACGATGGTTCGTAACAACATCTACTACCTTCCATGAGGCCTCCACTGATTGGGGTTCCACCATATGACGCTCATGTTAAGGATTGCTCCTGACATGCGACTATTGGTCTTACCACCTCCTATCTCAAGTTACTCACAAAAGTCCGGGTTAGAACTTTATCTCATCACAGAGGAACCATCGAGCACCAAAAAGAAAATAAAAGAAAATAAAAAACAAAGCACACAATAATATATACAGATACAAAACACACAGATAAACAAAAATAGGCTTAACACACTTAAAACTGGATCCCCAGCAGAGTCGCCATTTTTCCTGTAGCGGGGAAAATCTGATATCGAAGCCATGGGATTGACTCGAATCAATATTTCGTTTGAAATCGCCACCGCGCTTTATTTTTTCAAAGGAAAAGGGAAAAGAACGTAAAACCCAAAGTTTTGTTTTTAAAAAAACAAGAAAGAGATCTCAGGTACGGGTGTTGATTATATGAGGGGAAGGTTTAAAGCACCCCTCATATCCGTGGTACTCCACGGGAACCTTTTTGAAAATCTGTGTTGTGTGTGTGCTAAAAACGGTTTGTTTTATTTTTAAAATAAGCTCGGCAAAGCGTTAAGCTTTGGGCCTACATACCTCCTCGGTGCAATGGAGAAGTCAGAGCTAATGTAGTTCCGCTTTTGGGAAAAAACGTTTTAAAACGAATAAACACTTTGTTGTCGTTAGAGAGAAATACTCAGCCATTGATCTTGAGCATGAGAACAAACAAGTTCTTTGCATCGCAAATGAAAGAAGGGCGCCAACTCGGATAAAATCAACGAGTATGCCACTAGCTCTCTCACGCGGAAAAGATCTCGTTATTATCAATCAATTTCAAAATCGTGGGGTATAACCACTCGTTTCGACAATTAACGGTGTCTAAACTTTTGAAGAAAAGCCACTAAGGGCGAAAGATATTTTTAAGAAAAAGGTTTTGAAAAGGTTTGCAAACATAAGAATATTTTGGAAAAAGGGAGAAGATTTTGAAAATTTAAGAATGGGAGGAGATGAAGAGGCTAACCTAATGCATAAAATAAAAGCTAAGGAAAGAAACGGTCTAACCGAATAAGAAGCCAACACTTGACATTAAGAGCCAAGGTAGTTTTCCCATCCTTTGGATTTATCAATACCAACACATTAACACTTGGGGATCCAGATGAACTTATTGTCTTAGCACCATTTTTCATTAAACACATTAAGATTCTGACGAAAATCGGGCAGAGTAACGGCTGTTTTCGGGTAAAATCCTTATATCAATGCCTTGGAATTAACCATCAAGGGCTTTCAAGGAAATACCTGCACACATAAACATACAACAGAACAATGCCAGACAGACAGAACAATCACAGGATAGTAATAGAATGAGTCCAAAGGTACTAGGTCCATAAGTCCGAATCTCCAAAGCGCTAGGGATAGTAGCCGATAGTCCAAAGAGAGCCTTATGTATTTTTTAGATTTTCGATTGTTTATTAGTGTTTTAGCATAAAAATAAAGTATGGTCCAAGTGGACAAAAGAAAAATAACGGAAGCATAAACATATGTCCAAGTGGACAAAGAAAAAATGACGGAAAGTAAATATGATGAAATGATAAAGTAAAGCGATAAAGCAAGAAATATAAAGAGCGGTAATATAAAGAGCGGTATAGTAAAGGTGCGGAAATTAAAGTTAGTTGTTAAGTGTTAAAGATAACCATCTTGAAACTTGTCAAGTATGTTATCAAAGTTAGTAGGAGATCGATGGTGAGTGAATGATGTACTCGGATTTAAATTCAATGGGGTTTATCAGAAGCTTGATAAAATCATAGCGACTACACGATAAAAACCTCCACAAGTCTTAAATCAACCGCATACAATTCTCTTCCATATTGGTTTTTTTTATTCGGGACACGAAATATTGCGCTATGTTAAGCAGATCGCCAAGTGATTTATGTAGAAATCACCCTACAACGAGGCCGGTCAAAACTTTATGTGCTAATGCATGCGAGAAGAACGATATGTAGATCGTTTTCCGAAAGCAATACCGCACGAAAAGAACATAGGTAACGATCTAGTCTTTACTAAGAATCCATAAGAATTCTCAAAGTATTAAGACTTTCATCGATCAAAAGAAAAAAAGGAGAAGGAGAAGATAAAATGCATAAAGATAATCAACTCACACTATCATTAATATCATTCATCTAATATTATCGATTAGGTCATTTCAAACCTATCAACATCCTAGATCCAATGATATTAATGAAATGGAGGAATAAGAATAAAATTCACAAAAGATAATCAACTCACACTATCATTAATATCATTCATCTAATATTATGGATTAGGTCATTTCAAACCTATCAACATCCTAGATCCAATGATATTAATGAAGTGGAGAAAGTAGGAAGCCAAAACAAGCATAAAAAAGGCAAAAAACACATTCTGCCTTACTGGAAATCGATTTACCTCTGTAGGAAATCGATTTCCTGAGTGCAGAGTTCAGTTTTGGGCGCAAAAAACAGAGTGGAAATCGATTTCCCTCTGTAGGAAATCGATTTCCTGCGCACAGTTTTCAAAAAAACAGCATTATGAACTTTGAAACTTGATTTAGGCAAACATACAAACACCTTATGATCACATATCCATAGGAGCACGAATTTTCCATCAAATCACCATCAAATAGCACCAATATAGCATCAAAGATGCATTGAACACAAGCAATAAAGATCTACATCTTAGAATTGAGAAATTTACCAATTCTTGAATTAAAGTGTTGAAGTAGCTTCAAGAACAAGCACAAAGTGTAGATCCTTCAAGTATGGAGATGAACAATCAAAGAAAATAGTGAAATGTAGGAGGCTTAGTTCAAAATTAGCAAGATTCAATGTGAACCTTACTAATCTTATGAAAATGAACTTTGGGTGAGGGTTTTGGAAAGGGTGAGAAATGAATTTGCAAGCAATTTTTTGGCTCTCCAAGCTTGAGAAATGAGAGAGTAGAGGGCTCTATTTATAGAATTGGAGCAAGAGTAGTGGCAAATTGGTCTTTTTGTGTTTGGTGATTAACTTGTGTTTAATTGGTGATTAAAGTGGCAATTAAATGGTAAAAATGGTAAAATGAGGTTAAAGAGGGTTTAATGAATGAGTTAATTTTGATGAGGTGGAAAATTGGTAAAATGATCAAATAAAAAGGTGCCAAAATGATGTCAAGCTTCCCTCCTTATATTTTTTGAATTTTGCGCACAGGAAATCGATTTCCCACAGGGGTAAATCGATTTCCACCTTCAAATTTTCAAAAACTGTTTTCTTGCACTGTTTTGATTTTTGCCCGATCTTTCACCTGTAAAATATAAACAAAAGAGACAAAACATATATTTTTGATTTTTTTTGGTTAGTATAAACAAATAAAAAGGCTATAAATGCTCGATAATTCCCCTCAGAGATAATCACAGTATCAAAGATAAAGCTTCATAATGGTGCTCTTGATTGATGATTGAATGCAAATGATGTATGATCTTAGGGTCAAAAATTGGGGTATGACAGATGCCCCTATTTAAGTTTCTTCTATCCGGAGATGTGAGGGTTAAAATCCTCAGCTCGACGTAATTGAAGAGACTTAAATATAAAACACACAATTTTTGAACCTAAGGTATGATGCGATGCTAATGGATGCATCAAGTATGATTATAGAATAGAGAGGAATATAACACCACTGGGGAGATAAGAAAGGACTCCACTGGGGAAAAGGTATGTGTCATCCAGGAATAAAACTTGGATTTCACAAAAGAAAGAAACTCTCGACAGAAGCTTTCAAGATAAAACATGATTGCACTTCGAGAAGAGAATATCTGAGGCCTACATGAATGTGGCTACATCAAAATGAATATCAAGGTAAAACATGATTGGACAACATCAAATGACAATCAAGGTAAAACATGATTGGATAATCATCACAGGTCCATCAAGATAAAACATGATTAGATAATCATCACAGGTCCATCAAGGTAAAACATGATTAGATAATCATCACAGGTCCATCAAGGTAAAACATGATTAGATATCATTAAGGGATAATCAAGGTAAAACATGATTGGATAACATCAAATGACAATCACGGTAAAACATGATTGAAAAATACCAAATGACAATCAAGGTAAAACATGATTAGGTAACCAAAGCGATCAGGATAAAGCATGATTAGAGACAATCAAGATAAAACATGATTGAAGGGAACCAAGATAAAACATGGTGCAATTGACTCAACAAAAACTGTTTGAAATACTATTGACTAAGAAATTTCTAAACGTATTGATTGCATAATTAATGGATTCACAATTTGCAATGAAAGCGCGTGTGTGTGAGTATGAGAGAGATGGGGGATTTTTTTAGGCAGTTCCACGATTGATTTCGCTATAAGTACGTCTGCCCCCAATTCTAATGGAATTGAGATAATACAAATTAACCTTTGCAAATGTTGTTTACAAGAGAAAAAATAGCAATCCAACCCTCCAAATCTTATGTTTGATGTTGATCTTATCTTCTTCTTTTTCCTTGATCTTGAGCTCGATCAAGTAACCCAATACGTAGAATTTGATCTTTCGGCTACCACTACTCCTTTGACAGAACCCTCGTTCAAAGTTTTCACTTGGCTGAATCTAAATTGCAAACTATTGTAAACCAAGATTACCAAAATGATCTTCCTGTTACCGTTACTCCTTTGACAGAAACGTCTTTCTTTAAAGCTCTTACTCGTTTGAATCAAATTTGCGAAATCTTGTGAAAAACCCCCAAATCAATCCTTGATCTCGGAGGAAAACACCAATTGTATTTATCTTGAAACTCCCAAAGAATTTTCAACCCAATTGATTACCACAAATCTAATTGGACCTTATCAAATTTTCTCTTGATCACACAACAAAAATGATTATGTGTAGTTGTTATATGTATGCAATGAAAAAGGATAAAGATGAAGAAAAATTATTTGTATGTTTTTGGTTTCTAATAATTTGAAATGATGCATGAATGCCTTTATATATGTGTGTGTGTCGGAAAGAAATAATATAAAAAACAGAATTGCAAAATTACAAGTTTGGAAAAAATAAAGTCAGAATGTATTGACTCCATGGACTTGTGAGTCGACCCATAAATTTTGGGAGTCGACCCATAGAAGCTAAGAGTCGACTCCAAGAAGGAAGTGCCATTTGGTTTTAAAAAAAAAGCTTCAGAGGGAGTCGACCCATAGAATCTGGGAGTCGACCCATAGAAGTTGGGAGTCGACTCCTACTAAACATAAGTTTTTTTGAAAATAATTGGGAGTCAACGCATAGAAGTTGGGAGTCGACCCCTAATCTTGTTTTTCCACATAAAATCATAATTTTGACTTGTAAAAATATTTTTAACTTGATTTTAAGTGTCCTAAGATGAAAATGTATACTTAGATATAGAGAGATAAGGTCCAATATTCAAATACTAAATATTACCTAGTTTTGACATCATTCAAAACATCTAAGAGGATATTGCACTCACATACTCCCCCTTTTTGATGATGGTAAAATGTACGATGTATTTGTAGTCTTTGATCATATCTTCCCATGAATACGTGCATCTCCCTTTTAATATTTGCAAAAAGTCTTTATTCTTTGTTCTTGCATAGCTTATCTCCCCTTTGACAACATCAAAAAGAGAAAAAACCACAAAACATAAGAAGCATCAAGTAAAATACACAACCACACATATACCATTCAGAGGCGTTACAAAGATAAATTGATCAACGATAACGTGAACTCATATAGAATTACATTAAAGTGAAAAATGTGTAAACGTAAATAAACAACAATGCATACAAAATCATAAGTAGTTCATTACCAACATACTACAACATTGTCAAAGTAGAATTACAATAAAATGAACATAGAAACAAAACAAATTGCAAATACTTCATTGTTCATGCAACAAACATATAAGATAACATGCTTAAACATCAAACGATTTAGGATACTTCTAATTTTGAAGCTAGAGGGCATGAAACACATAGGATTACAATACAATAATATATGAAGTCATTATAAACATATAGGTTGAAAACACATGGTTTAGCAATGAAATTTTTGGAAGCGAACACATATGAGATGTATTATTCATCAAATGTATCACACATTTTGGAACAAGAAACACATAATTTTAAAAGAAAACGTTACGTACAAAGAGAAAATTGAAACAATACTACCTTGTCGAATGAAAGATGGAGGATGCACTCACATGGAATGGAACTTTCTAACAAAAGTTGAAACACATGTAAAGAGTGCCTCTGTTTTTTTTTACGTCAACGTTCTTTATAGATGTCTCCGAGAATGTTATCAAATGAATGATCTTTGGCAATCTTCAAAGCAAAACGAAGACCATCCACTTCATTTGGACTCTCTTCCTTCTTTATACAGGCTAGTAATCTTCCACCTTCTTTGGTTTTACCGCCTCAGGATTGATCAATTGATTCTTTGTTTTTTTAGTATGTCTTTTGAAGATACACCTGCATAATAAAAACCTTTACCGACATTTCTCGGATAAGATTTGTCAAAAGTGACATGCACAAATTCTTCAATAGTAAGTAATATCTTATTATAAACCCTATAGGCTTTGCTTGACTAAGATTATCCATGTTAAGCATATAGATATTATTTACCCTCAAGCCTTTAAACGAGTAATCTTTCTTTTCAATATGTTCAATCATGCAACAAAGATTTGTGAAAGTTATTTTATAGTCTTTGTCGCATAGTTGACTAATGTTAAGTAGATTATGTTTAAGGCCTTCAATAAGTATAACAACATAGATAGTAGTAAAAGAGAGATTACCTACACTACTTTTACCAAGTTTTGCACCCTTATTATTGTCTCCGTAGGTCACATAGCCCTTCTTCTTTTTAGTGAAAATAATTAATACGGAAATGTCAACCGTCATATGCCTTGAGCACCCACTATTGAGAAACCACATTTTCTCCATGGAGCCAAGACATTCAACCTACAAGATCAATCAAGAGTTCTAGGTACCTAATTTTCATTGGGTCCTAGAGAGTGAAGGACACTATGTTGCACTTAGGCAACCATTTAAAAATACCTTTAGGAACAAGAAATCTCATAAATTTATATTTTGCAATGGTATGACCTTTCTTGCAACAATAGTGACAAGTCAAGTGATGATGAGAGGGACTTTTTCTATTTGATTCCTTTACAAAAAATTTATACTTTTTGTACGGTACATATAAAGATATTTAAAAATTTGTATGATCAATAGCAAATTTAACTTTTTGTTCTAAAGCCTTTCTCAATTTGACTTTTAGAGTATTAACCTCTTTTTGTCAAATTTGACAAGTTTCACAACTAAATCAAGAAGGCTCCTCATCCTCAATTTTAACTTTTGGAACCTCTAACATGGTTTGCTTAAGAGCTTCAATTTGTTTTTCCGTTCCTAAAACTTTGGCTTCTAAGTGTGAAATTATTCTCTTACTTGAAGTCAAACTTTTAAAAGCTTATTTAGCTTCTCCACATAGATGTAAAATGTAATTTGTAAATCAAAATAAGATATTTTATCAATAGTTTCTGATTTTGAATGGCTTATATTTTTTTTTGTGCTTGGTTATGAGGCAAAGATTCGCCATATCATCACTTTCACTTGAGTTATCCGCCTTGGAGAATTCACTATTATTATCCCATGCGATGTATTCTCTTCTAGGCTTGCTAGACTTCTTTTGTTGACCTTTACCTTTATGCTTCTTAAGTAATGGACACTCTGACTTGCAATAACTGATTCTTCCACAATTATGGCATGAACCTTTAGATTTTTCCTTCTTACTTTACTCTTGCTTTGAGGTATTTGATTTCCTTCTATAGTTTAAAATATTCTTGTCGTAATCCTTCAATCCATTTCTTTTAATATATTTATGGTACCTTATAACAAACAACTTCGTTTCTTCATCATCTGAACACTTATCATCACTAGTTCCACTATCATCTTGCTATATAGTAGAGGACTTAGAGCTAGAAGCCACAAGAGAAATAAACTTCTTGTGTACCTCATTTTTCTTGTTCTTCTCCTTCTTAAGCTTATTCTCATGATTCTCTAAGAAAATGAGCTCTTGCTCATGTTCTTCAAGCTTTCCAAAAAAAGTAGTATTATCTAATGTCAAGAGATGTTTTTATATTCATTGATTATGGTAACCTTAAGTTGCCATTCCCTATTTACACATCTTAAAACTTTGATAGTAGAAATTTCATTGGAAACATGCTTACAAGGTGCATTCAAACGATTTACAAGATTAGTGAACCTCTTTTTCATATCAGCAATGGTTTCGCCATGCTTCATATGAAAGAGTTTAAACTCTTGGTTCAAAGTATTGATTCTAGCTTGTATGACCTCATTTGTGCCCTCATGGGAAACTTGCAATGAGTCACACATAGCTTTAGTAGTTGTGAAATGGAAAACACGACAATATTCATCAATTCCTAATACGTATATTAGAATATTCCTTGCTTTTCAATCATATGACCACTTCTCTCAACAATTGCGTTCCATTGTGATTCCGATTTAGGTACTCAATACCGTTCACATTGGTCATGGTAATTTAAAAAGGACGATTTTGGATGGCATTCCATATTTTCCTATTAATAGAATTAATATGGAAACACATATAATCCTTCTAATAACCATAGTTTTCGCCATTGAAAATGGGCGATTTATCATACGCCCATTTAGGACCGGAAGCCAAAATCTGATAAGCAATTCTGAAGCACAAAACAACTTGTGATTCTTATACCACTTGTCACACGACAGGATACGATCTAGAGGGGTGAATAAATTGCAAATGAAATTTTCTTATTTAAATTTTTTTAACTATGGCAAGCGGCAACAATTCTGGATCAACATTCGTCTATCTCGAACCGTTATTGAAAAGATCAAATATGCGTTAAACCATTTATAACGTATTCGATTCATGAGAAAATTAATCAATATATTTTCAAAAAATTATTTGAATAAAACCACACAATGATTATCAATTTTTAACAAAATATCAAATAAAATCTTAACTTAAGCAATTTGTCGAACACTTGGTGTGCAATCAATTCTGATCAGATTTTTCTTTGGTTTGGTTGATATGAAAATCCAATTACAATCTTATAGATTGTAATCAACTCAATAAAATCAATTTGAAATACTATTGTCTAGGAAATTATCTAAATGTATTGATTGCACAATCAATGGATTCACCATTTGAAATGAAAGTAAAAGAGAGGGAGATAGATAGAGAGAGACATAAGGATTTGTTTAGGCAGTTCCCTAACCCTTAAAACCCTATGTTTGATGTTGATCACATCTTCTTCTCTTCCTGTGATTTTGAGCTCGATCAAGTAACCCAATACTGAACAAAATTTCTAAAACACCCATAGGAGTCGATCCATACGAACTGGGAATCGACTCCTACTAAACATGAGTTTTTGAAAACAATTAGGAGTCGACTCCTAACCTTGTTTTTCACATAAAATCATAATTTTGACTTGTAAAATTGTATTTAACCTGATTTTAAGTGTCGTAAGATGAAAATGCATACCTTGACATGGAGAGATAAGGTCCAATGTATAAATACTAAATATTACTTAGTTTTGACATCATTCAAAGCATCTAAGAGGATAATGCACTCACAATTTACACAATTCAGTTTCACATTCTCATTTACAAAATTAAAACTTTGTAAACTTTCTTAAACGAGAAAAGTTTCAAAACTAAAACAGATTATGAGCATTAAGTGATATACATTTGAATTATGATATTGATACGAATTAATAATCAAAGTTTGAATGTGATTATTGTATAGCCAACACAAGTTCTTCATTTCTCAATAAAATTAGTGTGACTTATTTCACAATAATGTTTGGTGAATATCAACATAGTGTTTGGTGATTGTGAAAAAGGTTTTTTTGATTCAAAGTGATTCAAAGTTCATAATACGGTTTGTTGTGGTTTTGTAAATAAGATAGTGGTGTGCTTTCTTGGTTTATTTATAGGTGTTTCTTTAGAGTGTTTTGGTATGAGACTTGTAAAGAGCATTTGATCATATTAGAAAATGCTCTAAGGGAATACAGGGACTAGAAGTAACCTTAAGTTGGTAAGGGGAACTAGTATAAATCCTTGCGGGTTCTTTATTTTATCCACTTTAGATTATTCACTTTTCATTCTTCCTTAGTAACATTCATATCATTACTTCTGATATTTTAACAAGTTAAGAAACTTAGTATATTTGTGCTGTCATTCAGCAGATGTCATAACAGTTGTCTTGACATTGCATGGTGTTAGGACATCAGTCTTGATATTTGTATTGTAAGATCTAGAATTTTAGGATTGATCTTATATGTGGTGTGACTTTTGTGCTTAATTAGGGTTTTTTTCCTTACCATGCTTAATTGACCATGTCTTGTGTGATTGTTGCTTGGTCTTTATTTTCCTTGATTGGAATTTGTGACACATCTTTATCTTAAAACATTACTTTAAATAATGTTTGTAGGTAAAGTAGTTTTTTTAATTATGATTACTTGATGTTATTGTATGTGGGGCTTGTTTATTATAATGGAGCTTAGGTCTAAACCCTAATGTATGAACCTTGTGACTTTGCCATAGTCTTTGAAAGTTTGCATAAGCCTCTTTGCCTTTGTGGATGATCTTAATGCCTATGTGATGATCATGATGATTGATGCTTTTCCTATTATTTAAATACTTAGTGCATTAATTCTTATTCAAATCCAAGAAAAGGAATAGTAATGTTGACTCACTTTTCATGTGTTATGCTTTGTCTTTATGTGTTGTTTTCATTTCTTATCTTTAGTGAACCTCAAAACCTAATTTCAAACTTGAATCTTTTTCATTAAAGACCTTGACTTTATGTCATTGCATTTTCAAACTTTCTTTCTTTAATAAATGCTTAAATGTACTTAAGCATATTAAACTCATTTCATAAGACTAAAAAAACATACAACCTCATTCAAATCTTTTTGCCACTTGGCTTTTTATTTTAAACTTTTTTCTCAAAAGATTAGACACGAGTCATCTTTATGGTTGAGATGTGATTCTCCTATACCCATGGTATTGATTGAGATATTTTTGATTATTTTCCACTTAGGTAGTTAGTGGCATAATTGTTGATTTATATCCAAGTTGGAGTCCTTCCCCCATGATGATGCAAAGATCCATCTTCTCATAACTTGTGGGTGATTAGTAAGAAACATCTTCCTTAAAGATGGCAAAATATATTCTCTAAATAAAATTAACTATAACGAACCCTTTTTGTTATTTTTACCATGATTTACGATATTTTGATCCTTAATTGGTACGTAGGTATAAGACTTTATGTCTTTCCAAACACAAAAATCTTAAAAGACACTTCTTTTCTCATCTCCCCAATCCTTTGCAAACAAAATTTTTGTCCAAAATATAGATATAACAAGAGTTTCCTATAAATTACTATAGAACATAGGGTGTTAATACCTTCCCGTTGTATAACCAACCCCCGTACCTTATATATCTTCTTTGTGTTTTGCTTTTAGTTTTGCTTATTGCATTGCATCTTTATTTAGGGTTTTTGATATTTTCACTTTCCTTGGAAATAATAAAGTTTGGTGGGGACTTCTTATTTTGTGAATCAAGTTAACCAAATATCTTGGTCTCTGATTTTTCACCGCGACAGACCCCTGCCTCGCCTCTTCGGGCCTTCTTATTTTCCAACATTGCCTTCCTTTTCAAACACAAATAAAGGAGTCACTCTATATTCACAAAAGAAAGAGGTTAGAGAAAAGAAAAAACATATAAATAAAGGTGGACATGGACAATCAAAGCTATATTACGTAAGAAATCACCAAGGACTTTCTCATCCTCCTCATACTCCATCAATTCCCTAAAATTTTGAATGTAGATCTATTATAGAAATTTAATACCATCCTTCTAGGCCTCAATAAGATTATCATTATCTAATCCCATTATCGACACAAGCTCACTCGCCCATTACAGAGCAAATCGACGGGATAAATTATCCTCAAACATAACCATAAAATAATATATCTCGCCCACACTCAAACGAACTTGTCTTCCAATTTTTTGTATTCTATGAGTGTAAAGTAATTAAACTCTTATTGAGTAGAGAAATTATAGAAATCTATTTTCCCTTGTCAACCCCTTTCGTACCATAAAATGAAAAGAAAACACCTACAATGTGCATGATCTCTACGACCCTACATAGGATTTTAAATTTCCTAATGAAAGATCGATTATTTGGATATAATTGTGAAAAGGAGAGGTTAGTTATTTTCAAGATGTCTACCTCAAAGACGATGAAGGTAATTATCCCCCCTTATAAGTTATAATGCATATGCAGATGTAGAAGTACATGTGCCCCGCTCCTCGAGGATGCCTCAGGTAGGTTTTCAAGCCTTCAACATATGGTTATATCAGAACATCATATTTTCTAGCATTACTTAATATTTATAAGCCTCCCATAATGATTTCACCATATCCTCGCTATTAAACAAGGAATTAATGTTCATAACATCTCCATTGAAGTGGTTCGTATTTGTAGTTGAAGTCTCCATTTGGAATCTCACTAATCTTGGTTAAGAAGACATCAAAATAATGCCTCTATAAATAGTCTCAACACTATCAGAGCTACTTAGAACTACTGTCGTAACTTCCAAATATTTCGATTTCAATGGATCTCTAATTAACTACATTATCCGCTTTCCTCGAGCTCTCAACACAACAAGGCCATAACTCCCACATATCTTCATGGGTGTAAGGCTTAACTACATTATCTCTAGCATCCAAATCCCTAAGGAATACCATTTTCTACACAATAAATGAAAAAGAACAAAAAGTGTAGGAGAAAAAAATATATATGGTAAGGCTTCATGATAAGGTGAATAAAATTGAATTCCTAGAAACGAGTTAAATCGTAGAGTGAAATAACTATTGTGAAAAAAGGTCACTAAGCAAATGAGTGATAATAATTGAAAGAAAACAATATGAATTTATGAGGAAGCGTCTCCATCTACCTCATGTAGTCAACAATAACATTTAAACATAGTTAGTGTGACAATATATCGATGGCTCTCCTCGAGAGCATGTAAATTAGTAAATGACCTATATTAATCGGTCCTTCTCATCTATAAAACATCACCACCATTTATGATATAATAGTCTTCTAATTAGATCCATTGGTTAGAGAATCAAATATTTAATCTAGTTAGAATTCCCTGATCAAATTCAATCTTAAACCGATATGTGACATAATTGTTACACACAACACCGCCCTTCACATTTTTCCATTAACCACTTCGACTTTATAGGCCTCGTACTTTAGGGACTATGGGCCATCATGAATTTTCCTTGAACCTTCCCTTATTTGCATGTGTCGTGCTTGAAGGACTAAATGAAGGATAGAAAAACACTTAGAAAGGGGGGGTTTGAATAAGTGTAGCTTTAAAACTTGTAAGATAAAAACTATTTGCACAATGATTTTTATCCTGGTTCGTTGTTAACTAAACTACTCCAGTCCACCCCCTTGGAGTGATTTACCTCACCTGAGGATTTAATCCACTAATCACACTTGATTACAATGGTTTTCCACTTAGAAACACTCTAAGTCTTCTAGAGTATCCTGATCACAACCTGATCACTCTAGGAACAAACTGCTTAGACAACTTCTAAGACTTGCTAGAGTATACTGATCAACAACCTGATCACTCTAGAACTTACAACTTAATGTAAACAAATTCTTTTAAGAGTTACAATGCTTCTTATAAAGCTATTATCACAACTGTGATTTTCTCTTAAGTTTAAGCTTAAATCTCACTAAGATATTACAACAGCAATGTAGTGAGCTTGATGATGAAGTTTGAGAGCTTTTGATTTGAACAGAGTTTGTGCAAGTTTGGTTCAGAGTTCGTAATTCGTTAACCTTTGCTTCTCAACAGAACTTCATATTTATAGGCACTTGAGAAGATGACCGTTGGGAGCATTTAATGCTTTGCGTAATTCGTACAGCATTGCATTTAATGTTTCACTCTTTTGTCAACTACCTCGAGCCTTGTTTCCGCTGTGTCTACTGACGTTGCCTTTAATAGCTTCTAACGTTCCTTTTGTCAGTCAGCGTAGCCTGCCAGTCTAGTACTTCTTCTGATCTGATGTTTGTGTAAACAACGTTTGAATATCATCAGAGTCAAACAGCTAGGTGCAGAGCATCTTCTTGTCTTCTGACCTTGAAGTGCTTCTGAGCGTGATACCATGAGAACTTCAGTGCTTCTGCTTCTGATCTCAAGTTCTTCTGATGCTTCCATAGACCCATGTTCTGATTCTGCTTGACCATCTTCTGATGTCTTGCCTAGGGGTGCTCGCGGTGCGGTTTGGGCGGTTTTGACGAAAAAAATCATCCGAACCGCAAGAGAAAAAATAGTGCGGTTTGGTTTGGTTCGGTTGACTTTTAAAAAAAATCCGAACCAAACCAAACCAAACTAATGCGGTTTGGTTCGGTTCGGTTGGTTCGGTTTTTTACAAATATTTTATTGAGCCATACATACACATATATATGACAACATAATTTTATATTTAGACATTCATACACTAACAAATAACAACAAAACTCGTCATATTTTGACAACAATTTTCCATGTAATATGTAAAAATTAAATTAGACAAAAGTGGAATATTAAACATAAAATAATAGCATAAAACAATATAAAATTATTATAATGAAACAAAAAAATAGAAGAGACGAAAGATTAGTGAAGGTGAAAAAGAAAAAGTGTTGAGAGATTAGAGAAGAAGATGTGCGATAAAAATGAAACTGAAATACAGAACATTTACATAAAAATGAGAAGGTGAAAAAGAAAGAATATAGGAGAGTAAAGATTATAGAAGAAGAGGGAAGATGTATATGGCAAAGAAGGTGAAATAATGTTATTAGAGATTTGAGAAGATCGGGACTGAAATTATATGTGAAAGGATGAGAAAATTGTTCGTATTCATAAGGCTAATGTATAATAGGTTTAAGTTTGAGTTGGATGTGAGTTAAGTAAAATTTAGGTCGTAACATAATGCGGTTTGATTCGGTTTGGTTCGGTTTACAAAATACAAACCGCAAACCAAACCGAACCGTGCGGCTTTGTTAAAAAATGACCCAAACTAATCCGAACCAAATGCGGTTTTTTGCGGTTTCGGTTTGGTTTGGTTTGGTTTGCGGTTTTCTATTGGGTTGGTTTGGTTTTGAGCACCCCTAGTCTTGCCAGACCACGTTCTGATGTTGCATGCTGAACCTTCTGAGTCAGTGCTTCTTGCGCTGATTTTGTGCATACTCTTTGTATAATTCCTGAAACGGAAATTTCATAGTATTAGAGTACCACATTATCTCATACAAAATTCATATCCTTGTTATCATCAAAACTAAGAATATTGATCAGAACAAATCTTGTTCTAACAATCTCCCCCTTTTTGATGATGACAAAAACATTCATAAATGATATGAATTTGCGATCAGAAAATACAGACGGCTAAGGACAATTACACAGCTATAGCATAAGCATATAGACAATGTGTGAATATGTCTCCCCCTGAGATTAACAATCTCCCCCTGAAATAAATACTAGAAGAATTTTATAAATAAAAGACTTCCCTGAGTATTTCAGTTGAGACGTTCACACTTAGATCTTCAGAACATTCACAGCTTCTGATTCTTGCTTCCATAGGACAGCTTCAGAACTTGAATTTCCTAGATCTTCAGAATATTCATAGCCTCTGATTCTTGCTTCCATTGGACAGCTTCAGAGCTTGAATTTCTTCTTGAGTCATTGCATGCTAGATTGTATCAGAACATTGTTGAATGTACCAGAGCATCATCAGAGCATCTCTACATCCTGAAATGTTACAGAACAACTAAACGACAACAGTCAGCATGAATGAATCAGATCATAGAATGTGTTTCAGAATTTTATACTATGTATCAGAACACACACATAAAATGTTTCAGAGCATATTTTGTAACTAAAAACATGCATCAGAACATATAAGGAATAAGAATGAAAAAACTATTCTATCATCAGAATACCAGAACATTCTTCCTTCTTGCTTCAGGTCTTGAAGCTTTATAGCACTCAGCTTGCTTCAATTTCCAAGAGCTTGATTTTTTATAGAATTGCTTTTCCTCATCTCTTTGCTTCTCATGTTGAGCTTTAAAGAGGATCTTCAATTCCTGCAAGACAATACTCAAAAGCATAGAACTTTGCAAGTTCTGTTAGAAATGTGGAGCCTTTCTCCCAGCAACTGATAAAATAAATTAGATCATTTATCACATTTTTCTCCCCCTTTTTGTCATAACATCAAAAACATAAAAGATTCAGATGAAAAACAAGACAAACACATAGAAGAAAAAGGATAATTTTCATTAAGCACGGAGAAAAGGTTCAGAAGTACAAGAGGAAGGGCAAGGGAAGATGCAAAGAAAAAACAGATGCAGCATATCATGAATCCCATTGTTGCTCTCATTCTGCCTTTCCATGAAAGCACGAAACTCAGCGTTGATTGATCTCTGCTCATCCTGGTTCTTCTGAATGACTTCCAAAGTCCTTGCAAGACGAGAAGGTTCATCAGAAGAAGCTTCACAACTTCTTTCCAGAGGGATGGCATGCTGATCCGTAGCTTCCGAAGTCAGATCATTTGCAGGATTTTCCTCAACAGGAATGGTTTCAGCAACATGATCTTCAGCATCTGCTTCTTCCATAGAAGCATCTCCATACTCTGCAGCAGGAACCTCAGAATCTCCATTCTCAAGTGCCTGAAGAATGGCAGCAAGATTCCTAGGAGCAGAAGGACCTTCAACTTCTGGTGGGTCAACAACTTCTGGAATGACCAAGCTTGGGTCTTCCTTAGAAGGATTTTCCCTCAGAAAGTCAAAGAGCGTCCTGAAGTCTCCAAGCAAAACAGGATATTGAGGTTTCCAGACCACAATTTCCCTGCATGGGTTAGCTTCCATTGCAGCAGCAATTCTTGCTTCCTCCAGTTCATCCACAAACCTCTTCTCCTCAAAGATATATCTCCCTCCGAGACGAGCAAACCAGAAGTCTTCATAACTTCTCAGAATTCCACGAGGCCGTGGAGCAGCTTCTACATAAGCTTCTTGAAGTTCTATAAAACAAGCATCTGCTTTTCTGCGTAAGATTCTCCAGAATTTCCGCATAGCAACGTCATTTAGGCCAGAACTTTCAGCGATTCTGATAGTATCGAAGACTCTTCTGAGATTCCTCTTTACCATTTCAAAAATTACACCAATAGGGTATAGTCGGCGGGATTTTAGTTTGGTTCTTGAGGAGACAGGGTTAGGGACAGAATAGGGTTGAGGCTCTCTATCCAACCTATAAGAAGATTCTGCTTCATTGTCAGAATCTAACACTACCATTTCAGCTTCAGGACGAGGCTTGGGAGTGTAGTTGCAATCACGGAGCAATTTCTCATGTGATGCAGAGTCTGGAAGATCAGAAACACATGGGTTGTTTTGAGAGTTGGAAGGAATGGGTTCAAAGTTGGCATGGGGAGGAGGTTGAGAAGTGGATACATTTGTGTGTGGTGGAAAGAGAGTTTGTAGAGGTGGTATATCTAGAACAGGATTATCAAGGACCTGGTCAGAAGCAAGGTTGATTGAGGGTGGAGGAGAAGGAATGGGAGCATTTGGAATGGGTGAAGGAGGAGGAGTAAGGATTTTGGTTACAGGAGAAGTGGGAGGTGTAAGAACATGAACTTTGATGGGTGATTCTGATGGGGCTTTATCTGGCTCAGGGGTTTGGGCAACAGCTATTGGTGCAACTTCTGAATGTAAAGCAGGAATAGAACCAGGTTCAGAGAGATGTATACCTTTAGATACCTTCTGAACAGCTTCGAACACAGCCTCAAGCTTCTTCTGTTTCTTACTCTTCTGCTCTTCAACGATCTTTGCCTTTCCACGAGACATTTCTCTCCTTCTGGCAGATTCCAGAGCTTCCTTCTTATTAACAATAACATACCGACCTTCAACTGCTTGAGTTGTTGGTCTTTGCAAGATTTCTTCCTGCTGAATCACAGCTTCTTGAACAGCCTCTTCTTCATCGGAGTCATTTATTATCAGCTTCCTTTTTCTGATTTTCTTCTTCTCAACAACTTTAACATTTTCAGCATTATCATTCGACTTCTTCTTCTTCCTCTTATCAGCAGCCTCCTTCTTATTCTTTTCAAATTCAACTGAAACAGCCTTAACTACTTCAGCAATAACTTCTTCTGGAACAACCTCTTTAACAGTAGCAGCAGCTTCGTTCGGAACTACCTTCACCTGATTATCAGAAGGATGATCAAATTTTCTTTTGGTCCTTCTTTCCTTCTTTTCAGCAGCTTGAGGATCAGCTTCTGAAACATCCTCTGAGGCAGCAGCCCTAGAAGTTTTCTTGCGGCCTACTTTAGCAGGAGCACCTTTTTCTTGATCTTTTACTCCTTCATCTTCTTCCAGTGACTTCAAATACCTAGTTCTGACTCCTGGTACCTCACTTCTGAAGAAGGTTTCAAAGTCAGCAAGAACAGGGTCTCTTCTGCTTCTTGTTCCAGAAATAGGTTGAGGGGTTTTGATGATAGTATCAATCACCTTCATCTTTCTCAAAGTGAGAGCATTCAAACAACTACCAGTGGTAACAACAAGGTCTTTGATAGTACCTTCAGTTTCCAGGTTCTCAACAATCTTGGAGTGAACCAGAAGGTTTGTAATAATTCTTCCAAAAGGAATGATAGTACAATTTTTCACTCTGAAGGCATTTCTGGAATCCCTCACAGCATTCCACATGTGATTGAAGATTATGTAGATAACATCAACCTTCTTCTTCGTGGCAATGCAATACAGAATGTATTTTTGCTCATTGTTGACGAAATCAGCAGCATGTGTTCCTTTCCTGTGATAGAAACACCCCAGAAGAATCTTGGTCCAGATTTTGTAGAGGTCTTTCATGTCCTTGACATTCTTTGTCTTGTTTACATATGTGTAGAGAGTAGACAACACATCATCCCAATCAGCCCTTTGATCAATTTCAAAAGCACCTTCAGGGTTTCTAAGATCAAACATCATTCTTAGGATGTTCTCAGTAACTACCACAAACTTCCCATGGACGAAAGACAAGATGGATTTAGGAGCAACAACTGCATGCACCCAAAACTCCTTAACAAGATCTGGGTAGACCAGTCCACAGAACTCAGCAAACAATGAAGTCCATCCTTGAAAGATGATATCTTCTTTAAGATGATATTCATGTTCTTCGATGCTATCAAAATCTACCATGAGTTCACAGATTACTTCCAAGTCCTTCTTAGGAATGGAGCAGGCAACAACCGGAGCGATTTGCTAATTTTCTTCTTCTTGAAGATGAAGTGGGACAGATGAGCCAACGTTGTGAGATGATGAAGCGGCCATTGAATCAAAACAGAATTTAGAAGAACAATTTCTGGGTTTGTGCTTAGGGTTTGAGAAGAGACTGAAAAGGTTGCAAAAATGCATGCAAGAAGAAAGAGAGAATGGGAGCGAAAAAGATAAACGCTATGATTTGAAATGTATTTATAGAGACGGATTTGAAAAAGAATGCAATAAAATTTTGAGAAAGAACAGTTATAGAATCAAAAGAAATCAATTGCATTAAATGATGAGTGACGTTAGGTGAGAGAACGTGGTAAATGAAATGATTTAACACAGTTACCTAGGACGGCGTCCCATCAGATTCCTCACGCTTTTTACTAACCGTACAGACACGTGTTCATCATCAGAAATTACTTGATGACAGCTGTGTCGTTCTGAATAGACTTTACACCTTCTGATTCTGATCACTGCTTCTGATTGTCATTCTTTAGAAATGATCTAGTTCTGATAGGATCATCTTTCTTTCCAAGGATCACATCTTCTGAATGAGCTGATGAAAGTCTAGATGATCTCCTTACTGTTGGTTCTTCAGAAATCCTAAGATTCTCTAAAGATACAGCAACTTGATCTTCTGATCCATTGCTTCTGAGACTTTCAGCTTCTGGAGCTTTGCTTCTTGGTTCTACAGCTTCTGATATGTCAATATCTATATCTGCAAAATTCTCAAACTGCTTTGGTTTTTCAAGACCAAGCTTATCATCAAACCTGATATTGATTGATTCTTCTACAACCAAATATTCAGTATTGTATACTCTGTAGCCTTTAGAGCGTTCAGAATATCCAAGAAGAAAACATTTTTGTGCCTTAGAATCAAACTTACCAAGATGATCTTTAGTATTCAGAATAAAACACACACATCCAAAAGGATGAAAATATGAAATGTTGGGCTTTCTGTTCTTGCACAATTCATAAGGAGTCTTATTTAGAATAGGTCTTATAGAGATTCTATTCTGAATATAACATGCAGTGTTTATTGCTTCTGCCCAGAAGTGCTTAGCCATATTGGTCTCATTGATCATGGTTCTGGCCATTTCTTGTAGAGTCCTATTCTTTCGCTCTACAACTCCACTTTGATGTGGAGTTCTAGGGCAAGAGAAATCATGGGCAATACCATTTTCTTTGAAAACTCCTCAAAGAATCTGTTCTCAAATTCGCCACCATGATCACTTCTGACCTTTATGATTTTGCACTCCTTCTCAGATTGGATCTGAGTGCAGAATTCAAAGAACACTGAATGAGACTCATCCTTGTGTTTTAAGAACTTTACCCATGTCCAGCGGCTATAATCATCTACAATGACTAATCCATATTTCTTCCCTCTGACAGATGCTGTTTTGACTGGTCCAAACAGATCAATATGCAGAAGTTCTAACGGCCTTGAGGAAGAGACAACATTCTTAGATTTGAATGCAGGTTTGGAGAACTTGCCCTTCTGACATGCTTCACAAAGAGCATCTGATTTATATTTCATATTTGGGAGTCCTCTGACCAGATTTAGTTTGTTAATCTGAGAAATCTTTCTCAAACTAGCATGTCCTAATCTTCTATGCCAGACCCATTTCTCTTCAGAAACAGACATAAGGCAAGTCACCTTCTGCTTCTCAAGATCTGAAAGATCAATCTTATAGATGTTGTTCTTTCTCTTGCCTGTAAATAGGATTGAGCCATCCTTCTGACTTACAGCCTTGCAAGACTTTTGATTGAAGATTATATCATAACCATTGTCACTTAATTGACTTATGGACAATAAGTTATGCGTTAATCCTTCTACAAGAAGTAAATTAGTTATGGAAGGAGAGTTACAAAAACTTATGGTTCCAGAGCCAATAATCTTGCCCTTCTGATCTCCTCCAAACTTGACTTCTCCACCTGGTTTAAGCACCAGGTCTTGGAACGTAGACCTTCTTCCCGTCATGTGTCGCGAGCACCCAGAGTCCAGGTACCATGACATTTTGTGCTTTGTCCTCTTTGCAGCTAAGGGTATCTGCAACAGAAATTATCTTCTCCTTAGGTACCCACAATTTCTTGGGTCCTTTCTTGTTAGTTTTCCTCAAGTTCTGATTGAACTTGGGTTTAGCATAATAGTTAACAGGAGGAACAACATGATATTCTTTAGGTTTGACAGCATGATATTTCTTAGGTTGTGTCACATGCTTCTTGGTGTGTACAGTGTTAAAACTCTGTGCATGTGAAGTGAGCCTAATATCATGTGCATGGCCATATTTGAACTGATCATACAATGGCTTCTATGTGATTTTCAGATCATCAATAGGTTCAAAGTTATGTGAGGTATCACCCTCATAGCCAAAGCCAAACCTTCTGTTTCCAGAAACACCATATATTATAGAAGCAAGATGACTTCTGCCAATACTTCTAGATAGGAACTTTCTGAAGCTCGAGTCATATTCTTTCAGAATATGATTGAGACTAGGAATGGATTTTTCTGATTCAGAAGGAGATCCACTGTTTTTGGATAATTTAAAACTTTTTCCTTCAGTTCAGAATTTTCCGATTCCAACTTCTTAGTTTCAAATTCAAATTGCTTTTTCAGCTTTTTGTATTTGATACTAAGGTGAGCCTTGAGCTCCAGAAGTTCAGTCAAGCTGGAAACTAATTCATCTCTAGATAGTTCAGAAAATACCTCTTCATAATCTGATTCTGATGTAGATTCTGATCCATCATCCACTGTGGCCATCAGTGCAAAGTTGGCTTGCTCTCCTTCAGAGTCTGATTCTGATTCAGATTCAGAATCATCCCATGTTGCCATAAGACCTTTCTTCTTATGAAATTTCTTCTTGGGATTCTCCTTCTGAAGTTTTGGACATTCACTCTTGAAGTGTCCAGGCTCATTGCACTCATAGCAGACAACTTTCTTCTTGTCAGATCTTCTGCCACCAGAAGATTCTCCTCGTTCAAATTTCTTTGAACTTCTGAAGCTCTTGAACTTCCTTTGCTTGCTCTTCCAGAGTTGGTTTACCCTTCTGGAGATCATGGACAGTTCATCTTCTTCTTCTGATTCTGATTCCTCAGAATCTACTTCTTTTGCCTGAAAAAGCGTTAGTGCATTTTTTAAAATTAGATTTTAATGCAATAGACTTACCTTTCTTTTGAGGCTCGTTTGCATCCAGCTCTATCTCATGGCTTCTCAAGGCACTGATTAACTCTTCCAAAGAAACCTCATTCAGATTCTTTGCAATCTTGAATGCAGTCACCATTGGACCCCATCTTCTGGGCAAGCTTCTGATGATCTTCTTTACATGATCAGCCTTGGTGTAGCCTTTATCCAGAGAACATCTTCTCAATATCTTCATCATCCTCCATCTTGAAGGCTTCATATTTCTGGATTAGAGAAAGAGCTTTAGTCTCCTTGACTTGAGCATTTCCCTCATGGGTCATTTTCAATGACTCATATATATCATAGGCAGTTTCCCTGTTAGATATCTTCTCATACTCAGCATGAGAGATAGCATTCAGCAAAACGGTCCTACATTTATGATGATTCTTGAAAAGCTTCTTTTGATCATCATCCATTTCTTGTCTGGTAAGCCTTACGCTTGTAGCTTTTACTGGATGTTTGTAACCATCCATCAGAAGATCCCATAGTTCACCATCTAGACCAAGGAAATAACTTTCCAGTTTATCTTTCCAGTATTCAAAGTTTTCACCGTCAAATAATGGTGGTCTAGTATAACCATTGTTACCATTATATTGCTCAGCAGAGCCAGATGTAGATGTAGATGTGTTTGTTGGAATTTCACCAGCCATCTTTTACAGAAGCGTTTTTCTCTTCCTGAATCTTTTCTAAACACGGTTAAGTGCTTGCACCTTAGAACCGACGCTCTGATACCAATTGAAGGATAGAAAAACACTTAGAAAGGGGGGTTTGAATAAGTGTAGCTTTAAAACTTGTAAGATAAAAACTATTTGCACAATGATTTTTATCCTGGTTCGTTGTTAACTAAACTACTCCAGTCCACCCCCTTGGAGTGATTTACCTCACCTGAGGATTTAATCCACTAATCACACTTGATTGCAATGGTTTTCCACTTAGAAACACTCTAAGTCTTCTAGAGTATCCTGATCACAACCTGATCACTCTAGGAACAAACTGCTTAGACAACTTCTAAGACTTGATAGAGTATACTGATCAACAACCTGATCACTCTAGAACTTACAACTTAATGTAAAAAAATTCTTTTAAGAGTTACAATGCTTCTTATAAAGCTATTATCACAACTGTGATTTTCTCTTAAGTTTAAGCTTAAATCTCACTAAGATATTACAACAGCAATGTAGTGAGCTTGATGATGAAGTTTGAGAGCTTTTGATTTGAACAGAGTTTGTGCAAGTTTGGTTCAGAGTTCGTAATTCGTTAACCTTTGCTTCTCATCAGAACTTCATATTTATAGGCACTTGAGAAGATGACCGTTGGAAGCATTTAATGCTTTGCGTAATTCGTACAGCATTGCATTTAATGTTTCACTCTTTTGTCAACTACCTCGAGCCTTGTTTCCGCTGTGTCTACTGACGTTGCCTTTAATAGCTTCTAACGTTCCTTTTGTCAGTCAGCGTAGCCTGCCAGTCTAGTACTTCTTCTGATCTGATGTTTGTGTAAACAACGTTTGAATATCATCAGAGTCAAACAGCTAGGTGCAGAGCATCTTCTTGTCTTCTGACCTTGAAGTGCTTCTGAGCGTGATACCATGAGAACTTCAGTGCTTCTGCTTCTGATCTCAAGTTCTTCTGATGCTTCCATAGACCCATGTTCTGATTCTGCTTGACCATCTTCTGATGTCTTGCCAGACCACGTTCTGATGTTGCATGCTGAACCTTCTGAGTCAGTGCTTCTTGTGCTGATTTTGTGCATACTCTTTGTATAATTCCTGAAACGGAAATTTCATAGTATTAGAGTACCACATTATCTCATACAAAATTCATATCCTTGTTATCATCAAAACTAAGAATATTGATCAGAACAAATCTTGTTCTAACACTAAAGACCTTCATGTCTTCTCCTTAAACCACATCTCTCTTATAGACATTGTTCTTGAAGGACTATGAATCATTATATCGTAATCTAATCTCACGTTGATATCAGTTGTTTCGGCCCATCAGTGATCTACCTCGCCCTGATATCTAAAGTAACTGAAAAATACTCATTAATACTTCACATAGCCACCTTATGTCATTATTCTTAAATAAGTGAGTCATCTGCCAGGTTGGACAAAAACATAATTTTAGTTGTGTGTGATCGGATTTATATAAGCAAAAAAGTCGGTGTCCCCCTGTAGCAGGGAAATTTGTGAGACTAAAGCCATGGGAAAAACTTAGCTCATTTGTTTTAAACAGAGTCGCCACCGCGTTTTATTGTTTCCAAAAGGAATGGGAGAAAGAGTGAATAAAATCCACAGAAGTTTTTAAAATCAAAACTAATAAACTTATCAAAGATTTTGGTACAGAGGGTTTGTTATACAAGGGGAAGGTTTTAAGCACCCCTCATATTTATGGTATCCCATAGGTTTGAAAATATTTTTTTGTGTGTACATTTTGTTTTGAAAAGCATATGTGATTTTGTTTAAATAAAGTGTGGGGATGGGAAAAGAAGTTTTTTTGAAAGTGAGCTCGATAAGACATCGCATCTTAGGCCTACATACCCCATTTAAGAAAAGGGAAGTCAGAGCTTTTGCAGTTCCTCTTAAAAAGGAAAATAAAAGGGCCAAAGTGGCCAAAATCTTTTTGGGTGTTGAGCTTTAACAATACTCAACGGGTTTTTAAAATGTTAAGCTTTAACAATACTTAACAAGTTTAATAAAAAGGGACCAAACTTTAACAATACAAGTACAATGGACTAAGAGTAGTTTCACCGGGAATAATTCTCCTCTTAGTATCAAGGATTTAAAACAAAGGGTTGGTTGAGCTTTAACAATACAAAACCAAGGGTTGAGTTTAAAAAGGTTGAGCTTTAACAATACAAAACCATTTTTAAAACAAGTGCAAAGCTATAACAATACTAAGCACAAACTAAAATAGATTTGGAAAGGAGTTTGAGTACCTTGACAATTTTAGTCAATACTATTCTCATTCCTTTGGATTTTTCAACAATAAGTTTAAGTAATCAAACAATGGATACCTCAAGTGTGTGTGTGTGTGTGTGTGTGTGTGTGTGTGTGTGTGTGTGTGTGTGTGTGTGTGTGATAACATGTGTCACAAGAGACAAACAAGTGAGTATGATAAACATTAACATAAACTTAAATGATAATGGACAAGGATGTTTAATACCATTGGATTAATTAATGTATGAATGAATATGATGGATGATGGAGATGAATCTCATGCATGTGGGTTAGTAAACAAAGTATATACAGTGATAACAAGTACAAAAATACAAGGATAAATAATCAACAAGTATATACATGGACAAAATATAATGATCAAGGTAAACAAATCACATTTAACATGGATAAACAAAGATCAAGAAGTTTTTGAATTAGGGTTTAAAACTTAGGGTTTTTGAAATCAAACCTAAACCTAATTCATTTTTTAACGATTAAAATACCAAATTCTAAAAGAGAATTGGTCTAAGGGTACATGGTAAAATTAAGAAGACATGGTCCTAACCCTAGAATAACATTCATAAAAATAGTAACAATTTATTTGAATAAAATATTTAAATGAAAATGATTTTTGATATTTTAAAACACATATAAAAGACATGTTTTTGATTAATTTTTTAATGGTAAAATAAATATTATTTTTGGATTTTTTAATCATGATATAAAAATACACAACATAAATAAACAACACAAAAAAGAACAAATTAAAAAGATTAATTTTTCTATTTTTAATGATTTTTCAAAGATTGAATAAAATTAAAACAAACAAGTATTAAAAAAATAAGCTTTTGGCCTTCGTGGGTGATGAACCCATGCCACGCCCTCTTGCTTGCAACACAAAACTTAGCCACTGGGCCATGCGCACGCATTTGTCATTGGGCCCAAACAAATCAATACAAAGCAAAACAAGTGAAGGAAAATGAAAAAAATAAAAGCGAAAGGTGTGGGGCGAGGGGGATTCAAACCCCAGACCTGAGGGTCACGCTTCACACACAAACACTTAAACAGTTGAGCTAGAACAATGTAGTCGTTACTAAAACGCCTTAAATTAAATATAATATAAACTAGAAATTTGAAAATGGAAGAAGATCTTCATCTTCTTCATTCCAGCAGCAACAACAACAACAACCATTGATTCAAATTCAAATTCTTCAAATCTTAATCAATTTCAACAAAATAAAAGTGCATTCTGATCAGCTTTTAATCACGAATTCAAAAATGTAACTAACGAAAATTTATTCAACCCTAGCTCTTGAGTGTTTGGTTTGGATTAAAATGGTCTATGTAGCTTAACACAACTTCAAGTGCAAGTAAGGTATGTAAAAATGGAAATGAGTGTTCAAGGGGTTACAGGTCTTGAAAGAGGATTTGGATAGCTTCTATTTGATGTATAGAAGCTATCTGAAGTGATAGTTTGGGCAATGTGTTTATGGTTTGTGTTTTGGAAGGTTAAGGTTTCAAATGGCTCTTTAATGGAGGTTTGAAGGTGATTTTTGGCTAGGGGTGGTTTGGGAGATGGAAAAGACGATGGGCAGCTTCTAAATGTTGATTAGAAGCTGTTGAAAGGCTTAGTTGACACCCAAAATTTGTAGAACTCCAAATGACTTAAAAAATGCAAAGTTAGAAAGAAGGAGAATTTCAAGTTAGAGGGTCACTTGGAGAATTCTGGTGTAAGGGATGCAATGAGCAATTCCCTCTATTTATAGGCATAAATTAGGGTTTGTGGAGGGAAAAATCTGATCCATTTGAGCTCCCATGTGATACTTGTACCATCTTGCTTGTTTGTGAAGAAAAGAGAAAATTGTGTTTCCCACGGTGTGGTACAAGGCTCAAGCATGCTTCCATGACTTTATTCTGAACATTATGAGCTTTCTTGTGGTATTTGAAATGTTTTTGCTGTAGAAGAGACAATGTATTGGCTCAAGGAGAGTGGACTTTGCATAAAGCTATGCTTTTCTAAAATGGAAGTGGTGACTTTTGTACATAAATGACATGAAACTTGGATAATGCTTAGAACACATGGATCATAGCTCAAAAGAGAGTGTAATCTTCTGAGTTTGGTGTCTTGAACAAGTTATAGGACCTGTACTTCAAAGATTCCTTCAAATTTGAATCAAATTCAAACTTTGTTCTTCACTTCCATGGCTTGAATTCAAGTGTCATGGAGCTCTCTTTGCAAAATCATATCTCATAGCTCAAGTGATGAAATTTCATGCTAATGGTCTCTTTGGAAAGCCCTTGCTACATAGTTCATTCCACTAGTTAAAAGTTTTCTCAAACTCCTTTTGGATCATGGTGAAAAATGGTCACAGACTTGGAAGAAATTCATGTTAAAACACTTAAAATTTCTCCAAGTTTTTTGAATATAAACTTCTTAATCCAATACCTCTCAAATTAATCACTTTTTGATGAAATGCTATATGTGACAAAGTTGTTTGTTTGAACAAGATCTACAATTTTCATGTTGGGATATTTTTGAGTTTGTAGGTGAAATTTGAAGTTCCCAAAATGAGGTCAAAATCACTTTAAAACCCTAATTTTGACTTTTGTTGACTTTTTTACTCTTGATGAATTTTCTTGATTTTTATTGGTCAAATGACTTCATTAATCATATGTTAATGATTTTGATCTTCAAAAGTCCATGGTTGACCAATTTTCTCAAAAGTCAAAGGTTGACCCACACAGTTGACTTTTTCCAAATGACCTGCAACTTTGTGGATTCTACATGAATCAAGCTATCCTCTTCAAATGGATGATATGAATGAATTATAAAATTGATTTGGAGACCTTTGAATCATAGTTTGAGCCATGGAGCCATGTCCTAATTAAAAGTCAACTTTCCAGATGAATTAGGTCAAAACCCTAATTTGGGCACCAAATGAGTTTGAAAGTTGTTGATCTTGAATTGGGAGAATGTTTGAAATTATTTACGGGCCCCAAATCCCTAATTTGCTCAGACTCCTCTTGACCAGTCTCTTGTCTTAGAACACAAGCAGCAAACAACAATTATTTTGGTATTTTTTGGTTAGCAAATGATGTATGCATGATGATAATAATGATCCTACTATTTGGAATATGGTGGGATCTCAGTGGTCAAAAATTGGGGTACAACACCCCCAAGGAGGGACATGGCTATAAATACTCATCCAAAGAGCTGGATTAAAGATCGTTATTTCAAATATCACAAACCATAAGAAACAGCCAACTTTGCGTATTGTCGATATAGTCTCTAATATTGTACTCACTACAAATACTTATACATATTTCTTAATGTGTGTAAAATAGCCAATAAGACATTCATTGTGGGATAAACGGAGGCGAGAAGGCTTTTTGGACAAGACTACTCCAAGTTGGCCTGCAATGAACCTTTGATAGAAACATCATCCCCGTTCATATACGTCAGAGCCCGAAATTATTTTTTCTCATGTGGAAACTCTTTGCCATGTTTTTTATAGATATAATCTTTTAACTTCGTCTCCAAGGAAGAAAGTCTGTCATTTTTCGAATCCATCTAAGTTTTGTTCTAATTGAAATTTTCCTTCATCTTTCGGATATTGGTTTTTATCTTCCCTTCACTCTTTGGATTTGGATGATCCAATACAACTAGGACGGGTAGGATTTACTATGGAAATAAGAATCAAAATAATGATTGTTTTTGTAAGATCATAATAATGACTTTAGTCAGGCCCATTGGCTTCCATTCCTTTAAAGCACGGGTCAATAGGCCAAAAGGATCACTCTTATGAGTGGTGACCCCTGCCTTGCCTTTCTAGGCCTTCTTATTTTCCAACATTTCCTTCCTCTCCAACACGGATAAAGGAGCCATTGTTTTTGCACAAAAGGAAAAATGTTAGAGAAAAGGAAAAAAACACATAAATAAAAGTGGACACAGACAAACACACTTACATAAGCAATTTTCGAGCACTTTCTTATCCTCCTCATAGTCCATTAACTCCCTAACATTATGAATATAGAGCTATACTTGAAGGTTAAAACCATCCTTCTATGCCTCACTAAGGTTATCGTAATCTAAGCCCATTATCAACACAAGCTCACTCACCTAATACACAGGAAGCAAGTGAGCTGAATTATCTTCAAAGATAACCATAGAACAATATCTCTCTCCCCACACTCAAGCAAACTTGTCTTCTAATTTTTTGTAATTTGATGATTGTAAATTAGTTAAACCCTTATTGAGTAGAGAACTTATAGAAACTCATTTACCCTTGTCATTCTCTTCCGTACCATAAAGTGAAAAGAAAACACCTACAATATGCATGACCCTTAGGGCCCCACATAGGATTTTGAATACCCTAATGAAAGCCCAACTATTCTGATAGAGTTGTGAAAAGGCGGGGTTATTTATTTTCAAGATGTCTGCCTCAAAGACGGTGAAGGAAATTCTCACCCCTTATAAATTATAAGGCATATTCACATGTATAAGTACACGTGCTCCGCTCCTCAAGGATGCCTCAGGCAAGCTTTCACACAATAAATACATGGTTATATTAGAACATCATCTTTGGTACCATTCCTTAATATGTATAAGCCTCCCATAATGATTTCCCCTTGTCATCACTATTAAATAAGGAGTTAATGTTCACAACATCTTTGTTGAAATGGTTCATATTTGTAGTTGAAGTCTCCATTTTGTAATATCAACGATCTTGGTTAAGAAAACACCAAAACAATGCCACTATAAACACTTTCGACACTATCATAACTACTAACAAAACTACTATAAAAACTTCCAAATATTTCCATTTCAATTTATCTCTAATTCATTGCATTGTCCGCTTGCCTTTAGCTCTCAACACAACTAGTTCATTAATCTCACATATCTTAATGGGTATAAGGCTCGACTATACTACCTCTAGCATCCCAATCCCTAAAGAATACCATTTTCTACGCAATAAATGAAAAAGACCTCAAAAAGGTAGAGAAGAAAATACTCATGGTAAGGCTTCATGATAAGGTAAATACAATTTAATTTCTAGAAAAATGTGAGATGTTATAATGAAATAACTGTTCTGAAAAGAGGCCACTAAGAAAATGTGTGATGAAAATTGGAAGCAAACACTATGATATTTATAAGGAAGCATCTCCCTCTAACCTAAGGCGTCAATATCATGTAGACATTATTAATGTGACAATATATCAATGGCTCTCCTCGCGAACATGCAACTCAATAGATAACCCATATTAATTGACCCTTCCCATCTTTAGAACATTCCCACCATTTATGACACATAAGTTTTCTAATTAGATTCATTGGTTAGGAAATCAAGTGTCTGATCTAGTTAGAAGGCCACAATCAAATTCAATCATAAACTCATATGTGACACAATCGTTACACACAACACTGCCCTTCATATTTTCCCATTAACCACTACTCCCTTACAGGTCTCGTGCTTAAGGGAATATGGATCATCATGACTTTTCCTTGAACCATTTCTCCCTCACATACGTGTGTATTGCTTGAGGGACTTTGGACCTGCATGTCTTCGCCTTAAACCAAACCAACCTTCATGATCTAAGTTCATGTTGATGTCATTCGTTCGGCCCATCAGTTAGCCACCTTGCCATGATATTCGAAGTAATTGAAAATTACTCATCAATACTTCACATCACTAGTGGGACCACCTTATATGAAGAAGATAATCTCAAATCTCTATTTGGTTGCAACACGTCATTAATATTAAAGAAGTGAGTCATCCGCCAAGTTGGACAAAAACACAATTCAAGTTATGTGTGGTCGGATTTAGAGTATTTGAGTTGTGTGTGGTCGAGTTTAGAGTATTGTGGGATGATTAGAGTATTTGAGAAGACTACATTATAGTCTAATAACTTATGTATAAATATTTTTATTTTTGTTGTAATTGTGTCAATTATAATTAAAAATCTTTTAATATTGTGATAATCTTGTAAAGTACGAAAAGACTAACAATCTATGTTACACCAGGAATAAGAATGGTGAATTAATATAACAGGAATGATATTTGTACACTGCACATGACAACTACACCGTATTTTCATACGGTTTGATATTTCTATTTTATTTAATAATTAATTTTTCACTTTTTCAAATACAAATGAATGCTTGTTGTTGCTGTATTCTACCTAGTGTAAATATAGGTGTATGATTTTGGGTGTATGAATAGCACTCCTCTTAATATAAACCATTTTAAGTATATTTTTGTTGGTTTTTCCATCTTTTTAATTTCTATTATGAGTATGTTTATAAAAATATTATTTTTTTAAATTTATTAAATAAATATTGAATTTGAATTATACCGTCTTAATACAATGTTTATTCAATAAATTTAAAAAGTAATTTTTTTAGTGGGTATTTTTTGAATATTTTATGAGTTTTTTTTGGAGACCACTAAATATATCACACTAAACAAACATTTAAACATTTTATCAAGGAGCCTGCAAAACTAAAGGTAGCAAACAGCTAAACATCGTCGAGTATGTTCTCTTTGCTCGTATTTTTTCGCGGAGGGAGTCAATGTTTTAGACTCATACACTCTAATATGCCCGCCCTATTAGGGGTGTTCAAAACTGAATCAACCCAATAGAAAACCACTAACAAAATCAAATAAAACCAAAATTTCAAAATTTCGCATTTGGTTTGGATGTGTTTGGGTCATTTTTTAACAAAACCACACGGTTCAGTTTAATTTGCAGTTTTTATTTGACAAACCGAACTAAACTGCATTATGTTACAACCCAAACTTCACTTAACTCACATCCAACCCAAACTCAAACCTATTATGTTTTAACTTTACAATTACGAATGATTTTCTCTTCATCCCACTTAAGATTCCATTTTAAGTCTTTTTAAATCTCTACTAACGGTATCACACCTTCTTCTCATATTTTTTCCATGTAGATCTCGCCTCTTCTTCTCTAGTCTTTTATCTCATGTTTTTTTTCTTCATATTCTTATTTTTATTTTACTGTTCTCTCTTTCAATTTCATTTTAATGGATCTCTTCTTCTCAATTTTCCACTCTCTTATGCTCTTTCTTTTTCATCTTCTCTAATCTTTCATCTCTTATGTTTTTTCTGTTTTATTAAAATGTTTTTGATATAGTTTTATGCTATTATTTTATGTTTTTTATTCCATTTTTTTCTAATCTTATCTTTGCATATTAAATAGAAAGTATTTCTTCAAATATGATAAATTTTATTCTTATTGATAGCGCATAAATGACTAAATACAAAACTATGTTGTCATTTATATGTGCATGTATGACTCAATAATTTTTTTTAAAAAATCGAATCAACTGAACCAACTCAAACCGCTTTGGTTTGGTTCGACTTTATTTTTTAAAGTCAACCGAATCAAACCGAACCACACACTTTTTTCTCTTGCGGTTCAGATGACTTTTTACGTCAAAGCCGCCTAACTCGCACTACGAATACCCCTACGCCTTGTCCCATTTTTGAGAGTTTTTTGCGAGCGTGGACATTAACATAATTTTTTATAATTTTTAGGTTAAAAAGATGTCGTGTGTCCGCAGACTGCCCTACCTAACCCTCATTTTTTCCGAAGCAGGTTAAAGTTTTAAATTCACAACTTATCCAATATCCGCTTCGTTCCGCCCTATTCTTCTATGGTGTTTTGCAAAAATAACTTAAACAAACATTGAGAATAGAAGTTGTAAACTACTCTTCCACTGACAACAAGCTTCACAATTGAGTACCGTTGGCTGACCCCAAACTAGTAGCATCGGTTAAGATTTCATCTCATAATTTCACCTTCCATGATGAAGAATTATTATCTTTTTCAATGTCCTCTGTACTTTTATGATCTCTAGACAAGTGTTTGCCGACTTTCTAGAACAGAAGTCATGAGTAGCACAGCGTTAGTAACAAGTTTAGGACTGAACTCTATCGTCCTTCACTTTCCAAGAAAGACATGTCATGATATCCCTTTCTTATTGCATTTGATATTTTTCTTGAATTAAGAGATTTAATGGCATACAGGTAAGAGATTCTAAAACAACGTTGCTTGCTGTGTTTCTAAGTTCCTTCTCGTGACATTGTTTAATGAGTTTAGACTTGTGATCTGTGCAAAACAGCAAAACCCCGTTTTCCAACACTCACGCATTCAACATAGTTTGAGACATGTTTGTACTTACTTGCACACAAAACCAATGTATAGTTAATGGAAAGAATTTAATTAAATTTTTTTAATTGGTGGTTTAGATGAGTTATGAATATGAATATAGTTGTGATTAATTGATAGAATAGAAGATTTTACACTAGTAGAGTATAAAATTAAACTCAAAATAAAAATTATGTGTGTTAAGAACTTTACATTGCATCACATGGAATTTGAATACAAGTTTATAGTAAGGATGATTTTAACCTTGCAATTTAATTTTGTAAGATTGAATTAAGTTCGATCAAATTTTTGAAATGATATAAAAACCTATTGTATTTTTATTATCAAAACACCCATATTAAATCAATCAAATGTCCGATGTTAGATGTCGAGCGTTTGTTAAAAAGAGTTTCTCATAAAAGAGATAAGATATAAACTTAAGTTTATAAATAAAATCATCGTAGTTTTAAATCAGTTTAGTACACATAAGTTTAATCCAATATTAAAATTTATTCAAAATTTATTAAATCAGGTGTTATAGTTATCGTTACTGAACCATTAGACTCATGCGAAGTTGTTTAATCATGTTCGTGAAAAAGAGTAATAAGAGTTCATATTAAATTATTGTACGTAAGTTTATAAATACAGCGATCACCACCTTACAAGTTATAGTCTCAAATTTTTTTGTAAAATGTAAATTTAATTTTTATCACATGATTAGGAAATTAAATAAAAACAGAAAATATGTTTTCTTTTTTTAAAATTATTTGTAAAAAGATACAAATTATATGTAGTTTGAAATCTAAAGCACATTGGAACAATTGTCATGTTGGGATGAATAATTTATTTGTAAATTATAATAAAAAATAAAATTAAAAAATTGTTTGTGAACAAGGCATAAAATATTGTGGTAAAATTTTCTAAATAATCTCATAAAATTTACATCAATATAAATAAAATCAAATAAATCAAATCAAACATAACCATAGCACTGTGGAACATGGTGAACAATTAGAAAAATGACATATTTGTGTAATTTAAAATCATAATATAATCAATTATTAAAGAAAATCATAGTATATATTTAAGAGTGGAAAATAGCTGCCTCCCTGGTAGCTTCTTTGTATTTATTATTATATAGGGCCATGCAGAGGAGTAAGATTTGTGTTACCTGAAGGATTTAAAGCAAGAATAATCCATTCAAGACATAAACTGTTCTTTTTAAGCAAAGGGGACCATAATCCAGCATGCAGTGGATTGTTTATTGATTCTCTTTTATATGATTTGCGGCATTTGAGATACTAGTAATTTACTAAGTCACAACCCTTAATTTGTGTACTGCTTTTTGGGATCTTCTAATCTCAATTCCCTAAAGTAGGGGAGAGAGCCTCTAATTTTTAACTGTATTTTCATGGTCCCCAAGATGCATGTGGTTAGGGGAGATCTTCTTGTCTTCTAATTTGAGTGTTCTTTTTAGCTTTTGTTAAAGAAGCCAAAGCATGCCATGCAGCATGTGGTGGCCCCATTGTATATTTTTATCTTGTACATAATTTTCAATAGTAAAATTGTACCCTTAGAATCCTAGTAGTGATTGTATTGTTAGCCATTTATTCCTATCATGTTAATCTTGAAAATGGTGTCATTACAATTATAGTACTCTACAATTAATGATGTTATATGCTTCATATTTTATTACTTTTGTACTTGTAGTAGTAGCTAGTTATTTTAAAGAAGAGAATGTGAAGATTAAGTTTCTAAGTAGAATTTAATGAGAAGTAATAAAATTACTTTTATTACTTTTGCATATTTTAAACATTCTTCCCTTTGGTTTTATTTATAAAAAAATTATTTTTTAAATTTATTGATTAATCAATATATCTTATCTAATATATTAATCAAAGATATTGATTATTCAATAAATTTAATTTTTTATTATAAATAAAATCATAAATAATATAATAAATTTAAGGGTCATGCTAACGAGTGCCCCATGGGCACTCTTTAAGCATTCTAATTAAAGAATATATTCTATAGAAAAGTTAACAATTTCAATTTCCGAGGCAATTAATACACATATTATCAATAAAAACTTGCTATTTTAAGGCCTTAAAGAGTGCCCCTGGGGCACTCGTTAGCATTTCCCTAAATTTAATTATTTAATATGCAACTCCTAATATTTTCAACTATAAGGGTCAATATGTATGAAAATATTAGGAATGGATCTTAGGAGTTAACTTCTTCTAGAGCAATTTTATAGGGGTTAATGTGAATCCTATTTTTCTAACATCTAGAGGTTTCTTAAGTGTAAGATTGAAACTACTCTTTTTAAATATCTTAGTTTTTCGATAGAGGCTAAATCTATGATTAAATCTACTTGGGAATTTTTAGTCGATTTGTTGACTAGGAGGTTTCATTCTTGAAAGCACATATATGTTAATTTAGGTGGTCGAGTGGCTCTTCTTAATCTTATGCTTAATGTTAGTTACATATTCTTCTTATCCTTTTTGAACATGTTGTAAAGGTTTGGAAGAAGCTTGTTAAGTTACAAAGAATATTTCTTAGGGGATGGATAAATGGAGATGGAGATTGCTTACAAATGCTTCAGGTTTTTCGTGTAATATTCGTGTAGCTAGATATGGTGCTTCCGTCGTTTCATTTCTTCATGGGGATATTAGGGTTCCAATCTACTTCTACTTGGTGGAAATGTGTGTCTTTCCATAGGTCCAAAAAGGATGACCCTTATGTTTGGTTCGTTGATGGTATCCTTAAAAAAGTTGGGCAGAGCCTCCAAATATCATTTTGGAAATACCTTTTATTAGAACTGATTCCCTTGAAGATTAAGTTCTCGAGTCTGTTTTCTAACTTCATTCGAATTGATGGGATGGTGAGAGATATTGATCTGGTGGATAACGAGGACCTGGTTTGGGATCTCAGATGGAGAAGACCTTTCATCCTTCAAGAGTTACATATGTTCTATAATCTTCTCTCTATTTTATGAGGTGTTATTTTCTCTCAAGATAGAGATAAGTGGGTTTGGTAACATTTTAGAGAGGTTTTTTCTTTGTTGCCTTCAAGGTTGTCAAACTCGGGAGTCTACACAGACTCCTAAAGGATTCGTAGACTCGACTCATAAACTTGTACGACTCTATAGAAAATTAAAAATGACTTTTAAAAACCTGTAAGTGACACATATATGACACAACATTGTTAACAATAACATTATCTTGCTCAACATTGACTTCAATTTGCACATTTTCTTCATTAGGATCTTCAGTTATTCATTCATCATCTGAATGAATATCTTCAAATGAAAGAACATCACTTTTATTTTCTTTTCTACTTTTCAACTTCAAATTGCACATGACATAAACCAAATTATTTATCTTTTTTAATGCAATATATTTCTTCTTTTTGAATGAACTTGCAAAGTAAATAAGAATTGAACTCAATGTTTCTAAAAAAATAAAAATCAAGTCTATAAACAAACAAATAATAATTCATTATCATTTCAAAGAAACTCCAATTCTGTTCACAATCAAAGGAGCTACAAGCTAACCTTTGAACACGAATTCCTAACCTCTTTAATTCTAGAGTCATGTCTCCATAGAAATTCCGTACAAGAGATTATGATAGAGACTTTCTAATTCTCGTACAAGCAAAAAAGGGATTTCTTAAAATAAATATTTTTTTTTAGGAATTTGGACCTTTTTTGGTGTAAAAAAACAAAATTAAAAAAAATTATACTCGTAAACTCTTTATAGACTCACAACTCTATACCAGTTTGTGCGAGTCTACACAAGTCTACTCGAGTCTATAAAAAAATATTCTATGCATGAGTCTACTCATTTATACTTCCCAGACTCGTAAACTCGTACGAGCTTACGAGTCTACCTGCGAGTTTGAAAACCATGGCTGCCTCTGCTTACCATGTTCAATTAATTGGTTCCTTGTCTCCCCTTACAGCTAAAAACTCGACATTTCTCCTTATTTGGATTAGTTGAGCTCATTCTAAAGTGTTGGTCTTCTCCTAGAAACGTTTGCAAAATAAACTCCCATCTATAGAGAATCTTTCTAAAAGGAGGGTGATTGGTGATGTAACACCCCTTACTAACCCCGCGGAAATTTAAAACAATTATTCAGAGTACATGAAATAAGGGTGCCACAATTCATAATAAATAAACATCATTCAGTCATGTCATGCATTCACTGAGGTAATCATTCATAATTAAAACGTTTCATGTTAACACAGCGGAATTTATCAAAAACGGACTAAGTTTAACATCTTCAAAACTTATCCTTCAAAACATCAAAACATAACTAGAGTCATAATCATAAACTCTAAACAATCGCGTCCCCAGTGTTACAACTATCAGAGCATGACACCTGACGCTACTAAAACACTGACTCATGAGCTAATCCTCACCGAGTCGAACAGCCGCTATCCTCAATCTGAAAATGACAACATGTAAGGGTGAGTCTCATCATAATTAACAAATGTTATAAGGTTATAAAGTAATAACACATCACAGTTGCATCATTCACCCAATTGTTTCATAAACAGACATTCACAACAAGTCAAACCAAAATCAATACATCGTTAACATTTACAACACTGGAATACATCCAATCATGTTATAAATTATGCATATGTATGAACTGACGCTATGCATGTGGTACCAACATCATCAAATGGGGATAACTCATGACCGATCCAACATCATCCAAGATACGGCCCTGCCAGCACAGATTCCACACGATGGGAATCATGCCCTTCACTGATCCAACACACCCTTATGGATACAGTATCATCAATGAACATGAATGAATGCAACATATACAACATACTTCTACTATCATCATCATCAATCATCAACATCATCATCATCATTCAAGTATGTTCATATATATTAACATCATTCAATCACAATTCCATAATCATCATATACAAAACATACACGTATTTGCATCAATCATCATACTCAATAAGAATAGCATACATGTATTTTCATCATTCTAAAAACCGATCAATCATCATCATATAGATTATCCTACAAGTTTCGTTTAGCTCAAAACGGCGCATCAAACGGACCAACGGTTAAAAAGTTATGCATCTTTGAACTTTTAAAATATCTCAAAACACCAACAGCACGCGGCGCCATCACCAGTTTGCGGCGCGAACTGAGCGTCCCAAAAATTCATTGGCTCTCTGCCAAGCTGTTCGCGGCGCAAACATCTACACGCGGCGCGAAACGAGAAAAAGTTACGCCTTCGCGGCGCGAACACAGGTACGCGGCGCGAACATTGGTACGCGGCGCGACCTGAGCGTATCACAACTTCCTGGCATTCTGCCCACCTGTTCGCGGCGCCACCCTGTGCACGCGGCACGAACCTGCGATTTCAGAAACCCCAACCTGTAGAAAACAGCATTCTATGCATTCCAAACACACCCAATTCATACCAGTACGAACCTAGAGAAATAGAATGCACAAACAACACAAAATACGTCTCATAATACACCAATTACACATCAATTGAGACCATAACAACGCAGACATCATAGATTCAAACATAGAGATCAAACATCATACAATTGACTCAATCCCTAAACCTATCATATGACTCAATCGACCCGAATTCCACATCTATTCAGTATTATCAACCCCTAACCCGATAATAGATGATAATCAGATAAGTCCCCCTTACCTTAGACAAATTTCTTGATTCTTGGTCTCTCCCTCTACCGTTCTCCTTCACGTTCCTCGTTCCTCAGACTTCTGTTCTTTCACGTTCTTTCTTTCTTCCCAATTCCAATTATTTTATGAAAATAATAATAATATTAGTAAAGGGCCTTCCTATATCACACCCCCCCTTTTACTATTTCTCACATGGCCCAAATGTCATAAACCATTATTTATTTATTATTTTCACAAAATCCTTAATAATTCTAATTAATAATTCAATATTTTTGATTAAATTAATATTAAAATTATACGGGCGTTACAACTCTCCCCCACTAAAAGAGTTTTCGTCCTCGAAAACATACCTCAGGTAAAGAGCTCTGGATACGAATCCTTCATCTGGCTCTCTAGCTCCCAGGTAACATTTCCTTCAGCTGGTCCTCCCCAAGCTACTCTGACTAAAGCTATTTCCTTGCCCCGCAATTGCTTCAGTCTTCTATCTTCAATCCTCACAGGTAACGTTTCAACCGTTAAGTTGTCTTTCACCTGTACATCATCCACTTGGATCACGTGGGACGGATCCGAAATGTATTTCCTCAATTGAGACACATGAAATACATCATGCAAGTTGGCAAGCATTGGCAGTAACGCAATACGATATGCCACTTCTCCCACTCTTTTCTGAAATTTGGAATGGTTCAATAAAACATGGAGTCAACTTCTTTGACTTCAAAGCTCGACCAATACCCGTCATAGGAGTAACCTTCATAAACACATGATCTCCCTCTTGAAACTCAAGTGTCTTCCTCCTCTTATCATAATAACTCTTTTGACGACTCTGAGAAGCTTTCATCTTCTCCTGAATCATCTTAATCTTCTCCTTAGTCTGTTGTACAATTTCTGGTCCAATCACAGCACTCTCACCAGCTTCGTACCAACACAATGGAGTTCTACATCTCCTACCATACAATGCCTCAAACGGAGCCATACCTATACCCGAATGATAGCTGTTGTTGTAGGTAAATTCAATCAAAGGCAGATAACTATCCCAAGCACCTCCTTTTTCTAATACACAAGCACGTAACAAATCTTCTAACGACTGAATTGTTCTCTCAGTCTGTCCATCCGTCTGCGAATGATAAGCAGAACTCAGTCTCAGCTTAGTACCCAAAGCCTTCTGCAAACCTTCCCAGAACTTAGACGTAAATCTCGGATCTCTGTCTGACACGATACTCGAAGGAATACCATGCAGACTCACTATCTTCTCAATGTATAATTGAGCCAGCTTTTCCATCGGATAATCCATTCTTACCGGTATGAAATGTGCAGACTTTGTCAATCTGTCCACCACAACCCAGATAGCTTCACAATTCATAACAGTTCTCGGCAAACCCGAAACAAAATCCATCGATATGCTATCCCACTTCCACTCAGGAATAAACATCGGTTGCATAAATCCAGATGGCTTCTGATGTTCAACCTTCGACTTCTGACAAGTCAAACAAGAATACACAAACTCAGCAATTTCTTTCTTCATTTCAGGCCACCAAAATAGCTTTCTCAAATCATGATACATCTTGGTAGCACCAGGATGAATACTTAATCCACTACGGTGTCCTTCTTCTAAAATATTTCTTTGGAGTTCAGCAACATCCGGAACACAAACTCTGTTTCCAAACCTCAGTATACCATTCTTGTCAACTCTAAATTCACCGCTCTTGCCTTGGTTAATCAAAGTCAACTTGTCGACTAATTCGACATCAGCCTTTTGGCCCTCTCTGATCTCTTCAAGAATACCACTGGTCAGCTTCAGCATTCCCAACTTAACACTAGTAGGAGTACCTTCACATACCAAACTCAAGTCTCTGAATTGTTCAATCAAATCCAATTCCTTCACCATTAGCATAGACATATGCAAAGTCTTCCTACTTAAAGCATCCGCAACTACGTTTTCCTTACCCGGATGGTAATTCAAACTAAAATCATAGTCTTTAAGGAATTCTAACCACCTTCTCTGCCTCATATTCAGTTCCTTCTGGTCAAAGAGATATTTCAGACTCTTATGATCACTGAACACTTCAAATCTCTACCCATACAAATAATGTCGCCACAACTTCAAGACAAAAACCACCGCTGCCAACTCCAAATCATGAGTCGGATAATTCCTTTCATGCACTTTGAGTTGTCTCGACGCGTACGCGACCACTTGTTGGTTCTGCATCAATACACCACCTAAACCCATCAGCGAAGCATCACAATAAACCACAAATGATTCTGTCGGATTTGGCAAAATCAAAATAGGAGCACTAGTCAACCTCTTCTTCAGCTCTTGGAATCCTTCCTCGCATTTTACATCCCAAATAAAAGCCTGACCCTTTCTGGTTAATTTAGTTAACGGCAATGCTAATTTTGAAAATCCTTCAATGAACTTCCTGTAATATCCTGCAAGACCAAGAAAACTACGAATCTCTGACACTGACTTCGGCGCTTCCCACTGAGATACAGCCTCTATCTTAGTAGGATCGGCAGCAATACCATTCTTAGAAATTACATGTCCAAGAAAACTGACCTCTTCTAACCAAAATTCACACTTCGACAGTTTGGCAAAAAGTTGCTTCTCTTTTAACAACTCCAACACAATTCTGAGATGTTCTGCATGTTCTTCCTCACTCTTAGAATATATTAGGATATCATCTATAAACACCACCACGAACTTATCGAGATAAGGATGAAATATCCTATTCATATACTCCATAAATACACCAGGTGCGTTAGTAACTCCAAACGGCATTACCGAATACTCGTAATGTCCATACCTTGTCCTGAAAGCGGTCTTCTGAATATCATCGTCTTTCACACGAATCTGGTGATACCCAGACCTCAGATCAATCTTACTAAACACACATGCTCCAACCAACTGATCCATCAAATCATCAATCCTCGGAAAGGGATACCGATTCTTGATAGTAACCTTGTTCAATTGTCTGTAATCCACACACAGCCTCATTGAACCCTCTTTCTTCTTTACTAGTAACACAGGTGCACCCCACGAAGAAACGCTAGGACGAATGAACTTCTTCTCAAGTAATTCTTCCAACTACTTCTTCAGTTCTGTCAGCTCAGACGGTGACATACGGTACGGTGCCATTGACACTGGACTAGTTCCCGGAATTAAATCAATAGAAAACTCCACTTCTCTTTCCGGTGGTAATTCATTCACTTCATCCGGAAAAACTTTTGGGAATTCACACACCACAGGTAATTCGCTACTCGCCACTTTTTCTTTCACATTCATCAATGCGAACAACATAAACACTGTTGCACCATCCTTGATAGCTTCACCCACTTGTCTAGCCGTCATCTCCAGATCATCAGAATGAACTTCTTCAGGAAAGATTACTGTCTTCGAAAAACAGTTGATGTGAACACGGTTAAATTCTAACCAGTTCATCCCCAGGATTACATCGAGTTGTTTCAACGGAAGGCACACTAAGTCCATCCCGAATTCCCTACCAAAAATATCAACCGGACAATTCAAGCATGCGGACGAAGTAGTTACTGACCCCGACGCTGGAGTATCAATAACCATACTTCCATTTATTTCAGATATTTCCAAATTCAACCTCTCAGTACAATCCAAAGAAATAAAAGAATGAGTTGCTCCAGTATCAATAATCGCAACTAAAGGTGTGCCATGAATAAAACACGTACCTTAATTAGTCTATCCTCCGGAGTGGTTTCCGATCCAGACAAAGCAAAGACCTTTCCTCCAGCTTGGTTCTTCTTCGGTTTAGGACACTGTGGGCTAATGTGACCCTCCTCACCACAATTGTAACAAGTCACAATCTTCTTCTTACAATCAGCGGCAACATGACCCACTTCTTCACACTTGAAGCACTTCTTCTGATTAAGCTTGCACTCATTCCTACGGTGCCCGATCTCACCACAATTATAGCACCTGACAAAAGCACTGGAGTCTCCCCCACTAGGCTTCTTCCAACCACGAGTCTTTGGATTACCTCTACCATATGGCTTACCCTTATCCATAGGCTTCTTCCCTTTCCTGTCAACTAACTCGCGAGAGTGAGATGACTTCAGCTTGAGATTATCTTCCTCGAAGATCCTACTATAGTCCACCAAGTCTACAAATCTCCGGATTCTCCGATATTTGATACCCTGCTTAATCTCATCGCGGAGACCGTTCTCGAACTTGACGCATTTCGAGAATTCACTAGCTTCATCATTGTTGTAGTGGACGTAGTACTTTGCCAACTCAACGAACTTCGAAGCGTACTCTGGTACTGTCATGCTACCTTGAACTAGTTCCAGAAATTCAATTTCCTTTCGACCCCTTACATCTTTAGGAAAGTACCTTCTCAAAAACTCTCTCTTGAACACAGCCCAAGAAATAGCCACACCATCAGCTTCCAGTTCAGTCCTGGTAGTTAGCCACCAGTCGTCAGCCTCTTCAGACAACATGTGAGTACCAGACCTCACCTTCAGATCCTCAGCACAATCGATGACTCTGAAGATTCTCTCGATCTCCTTAAGCCACTTCTGAGCACCTTCAGGATCATGCGTTCCCTTGAACAATGGAGGATTGTTCCTCTGAAAACTGTTCAGCTGCCTGTCAGCACCAATCGCAGCTCCATTGGCATTTCCTCCCAGCAATCATGCCCAGAGCCTCAGTGATAGCATCATCGTTTCTTCCTCCTCTTCCAGCCATTGTTCTGCTTAAATCACAACCAATTTAATCAGAACAGAAGTATCGACAGTTAACTCTTACTAGTCGCATACACAGGAAAGCAAAACTGACACTAAGACTCTGGTCATAACGACCGACTATGCTCTGATACCACTATTGTAACACCCCTTACTAACCCCGCGGCAATTTAAAACAATTATTCAGAGTACATGAAATAAGGGTGCCACAATTCATAATAAATAAACATCATCCAGTCATGTCATGCATTCACTGAGGTAATCATTCATAATTAAAACGTTTCATGTTAACACAGCGGAATTTATCAAAAACGGACTAAGTTTAACATCTTCAAAACTTATCCTTCAAAACATCAAAACATAACTAGAGTCATAATCATAAACTCTAAACAATCGCGTCCCCAGTGTTACAACTATCAGAGCATGACACCTGACGCTACTAAAACACTGACTCATGAGCTAATCCTCACCGAGTCGAACAGCCGCTATCCTCAATCTGAAAATGACAACATGTAAGGGTGAGTCTCATCATAATTAACAAATGTTATAAGGTTATAAAATAATAACACATCACAGTTGCATCATTCACCCAATTGTTTCATAAACAGACATTCACAACAAGTCAAACCAAAATCAATACATCGTTAACATTTACAACACTGGAATACATCCAATCATGTTATAAATTATGCATATGTATGAACTGACGCTATGCATGTGGTACCAACATCATCAAATGGGGATAACCCATGACCGATCCAACATCGTCCAAGATACGGCCCTGCCAGCACAGATTCCACACGATGGGAATCATGCCCTTCACTGATCCAACACACCCTTATGGATACAGTATCATCAATGAACATGAATGAATGCAACATATACAACATACTTCTACTATCATCATCATCAATCATCAACATCATCATCATCATTCAAGTATGTTCATATATATTAACATCATTCAATCACAATTCCATAATCATCATATACAAAACATACACGTATTTGCATCAATCATCATACTCAATAAGAATAGCATACATGTATTTTCATCATTCTAAAAACCGATCAATCATCATCATATAGATTATCCTACAAGGTTCGTTTAGCTCAAAACGGCGCATCAAACGGACCAACGGTTAAAAAGTTATGCATCTTTGAACTTTTAAAATATCTCAAAACACCAACAGCACGCGGCGCCATCACCAGTTCGCGGCGCGAACTGAGCGTCCCAAAAATTCATTGGCTCTCTGCCAAGTTGTTCGCGGCGCAAACATCTACACGCGGCGCGAAACGAGAAAAAGTTACGCCTTCGCGGCGCGAACACAGGTACGCGGCGCGACCTGAGTGTATCACAACTTTCAGGCATTCTGCCCACCTGTTCGCGGCGCCACCCTGTGCACGCGGCGCGAACCGGCGATTTCAGAAACCCCAACCTGCAGAAAACAGCATTCTATGCATTCCAAACACACCCAATTCATACCAGTACGAACCTAGAGAAATAGAATGCACAAACAACACAAAATACGTCTCATAATACACCAATTACACATCAATTGAGACCATAACAACGCAGACATCATAGATTCAAACATAGAGATCAAACATCATACAATTGACTCAATCCCTAAACCTATCATATGACTCAATCGAACCGAATTCCACATCTATTCAGTATTATCAACCCCTAACCCGATAATAGATGATAATCAGATAAGTCCCCCCTTACCTTAGACAAATTTCTTGATTCTTGGTCTCTCCCTCTACCGTTCTCCTTCACGTTCCTCGTTCCTCAGACTTCTGTTCTTTCACGTTCTTTCTTTCTTCCCAATTCCAATTATTTTATGAAAATAATAATAATATTAGTAAAGGGCCTTCCTATATCACACCCCCCCTTTTACTATTTCTCACATGGCCCAAATGCCATAAACCATTATTTATTTATTATTTTCACAAAATCCTTAATAATTCTAATTATTAATTCAATATTCTTGATTAAATTAATATTAAAATTATACGGGCGTTACAGGTGAATCTAGTGGAATTTAGTGTCCCTTATGTGGGGATTCATATGAGTAGGTCTCCCATATATTTTGCCACTTATGAGTTAGTCATGTTTGTGTGGCATATGATCTTATAGTGGTTCAGTTGGAAGATGGATCTTCCTAGAGACCATGTGCTTCTTTTTTAGTTTCTCCTTTCTTTAGGTGGTATGGCCAAGATCAGTGATAGATTTGTTATGATTTGAACCATGGTAGTCTGAATCATTTCGAGAGCGTGTAATGATGTCATCTTTAGTGGAGTTTTAAATAAATTGCAAACAAAATATTAAAATATATTAAATAATCAAATAAAGTAAATTTTTACAAATGAGAAATATTTAAATAATCAATTATATAAATATTTATTATATAGTTGATACATTAAAATATATTTATTAATATTAAAACTAATAATAAATTTATTAAAATTTATATTTTTTTATACTCAAATATTTAATTCAGAAATATTTAAATATTATAACTTCATTCTTTTTTTTACAGGATAAATTTATTCTAAAATATTCAAATATATTTAAAATATAATTAAAATAATACATAAATAGCAAACAATATTTAAAATATAATTATATTAAATAAATAATCAAAATGCATTAACATCATTTAAAAGCACAAAAATTAAATCCAATTTTAATATATAATATATTATTAAAAGATATAGTTAAAATATGGTCAACATAAATAATTTAAATCTTTAATATTAAAAAGAAAAAGTTGTACGAGAGAAGGTTAATATATATATATATATATATATATATATATATATATATATATATATATATATATATATATATATATATATATATATATATATATATATATATATATATATATATATATATATATATGAGGAGGGATATTCTTACTCCAGGAGTAAGTTTAAAACACTTACTCCAAATCTTAACCATTGATTTTCATTAATCTAACGGCTTTAATTGATTATAAATGTTTCAAAAAATAATAAGAATATCCCTCCTGGAGTAAGAATATCCCTCCTCTCTCTCTCTCTCTCTCTATATATATATATATATATATATATATATATATATAGGGCATATCATATGAGAATGACATATTTATATGAGAATGTGAGAATGAATCCGAACCATTGAATTTTAAAATAAATGGTGAAGATGATGAGTGAATCTTTTTTTTCTCTCTCCATATATATATATATATATATATATATATATATATATATATATATATATATATATATATATATATATATATATATATATATATATATATATATATATATATATATATGAGGAGGGTTATATTTACTCCAGGAGTAAGTTATTATAACTTACTCCAAATCTAGACCATTGATTCTTTTGAATCTAGTGGTTAAAAATAATAAGTAATTAAATGTGGAGAGAGAAAAATACTACTTATTATTTTTACCCATTAGATTGAGAAAAATCAATGATCTAGATTTGGAGTAAGTTATAATAACTTACTCTTGGAGTAAATATAACCCTTATATATATATATATATATATATATATATATATATATATATATATATATATATATATATATATATATATATATATATATATATATATATATATATATATATATATATATATATATATATATATATATATATATATATATATATATATATATATATATATATATATATATATATTTGAAGAGGGAGGGAGGGAGGGAGACCACGTGATTAAAGGAATTGACACCTAATTAGTGATATGATTTTTCTTAATAAAAATGAGTTTCAAACGTTTTAGTGTTCTTCAATATTTTAACTGATATTGAGATTAATATAATTAAAGTTATCAAATTGAATTTGACTTAAAGAATATGCTATGCTTATATTTTTCCACGAGTTAGATAGAAAAGAAAACATGAAAAATAGATTTTTTTTGGTTAGCCCGCAAAACTTATATTTTTTAGGCTATCCTGCCCATTTAATTTAATAATTAAAAAAATGTTTATTTTGGTTAAACAAATTCTTTTAAAAAAGAGTTAAAAGGTAGTGCACTGACAGTGTAAAATAATTTTACACTGTCATCCAATAGGGAGTCATGAATATGCCATGTCATTAAAGTTTTTTTAAAATAAAAGAATGTTTTAATTGGATGCATGGTGGTAATTGGTTGACAGTGTAAAAATATTTTACACTGTCAGTGCATGACCCATTTTCTCTTTAAAAAAATAGTTTCGATAAAAATTAAGAGGTCGACGATCAGCCGCGGATCCATAAACTTATTATGGTGGGGGATATAAATATAATCTATATATTTTGACTAAAGAACTACTCCCTCCGTTTTTTTATTATAAGTCGTTTTGGAAAAAAATTTGTATTTTAATATAAGTCGCTTTACAATTCCAATGAATAATTAATGCTATTTTTCCTATTATATCCTTAAATATTTATTATTCTCTCTCCTTTCAATTATATAAATTTATCTTCCACATGTCATTAATGAAGGATAATTTTGTAAAAACCTTCATAATTTCTCATTTTCATACAACAATTATTATTTTTCTTAATCTGTGTGAAAAGTCTAAAACGACTTATAATTAAAAACGGAGAGAGTATATTAGAAAGGTTTACAAACTATATAATTTATTTTAAGAAATTACAATTATTTTCTTCGAATTTTGGCATTTCAAAAAATTAAATAGCTTTTTTTATTACTAACTCTATCAAATATATAACTATACATGTTATTAAATTATCATTCAGCCACATAAAGTTTTTCATTTTATTCGATCCTCACAATATTTTAAAAAAATAAAATGTTTTTCAACAATTGTAATTACTGTTAAGTAAAAATATTTTTTTAATCAAACATTAAATAAAATAATTCATTTTAACAAACTTGCAATGTTGAAGAGAATAAAAAACAAAAATAACAAAGACTACAATAAAAATTTTAAATTTATATATTAGTTGTCGGTATTAGAGGGCAAAATTTAATTGATGTTAACATAAATAATTGAAAATTTTAATATTGAAAAGAAAAAATTGTATGAGAGAGAACAATGGAAGTGTCTACAAAAATATAAGAAAGAGATTTTTTTAATTAAAGGAAGATATTAAATTAAGAAAATAAAAGACCTCTCAATTATGTTGGTATTCCTTTATCTCAACTTAAAAAATAGACTATCTTCCAATATTATTAAGAATGAAAAAAGAATACAAAAAACTTGAAAGGGAATCGGTAACAATTTTAGTATGAGCTGATACAAAATAAATCAAGTGACTCATTAAAAACCTTTACATGTAAACCACTAAGGAAAACTAGGTAAAAGAAATATACTCATGGAAACCAAATCTATTTCTAGAGAAAAAAAATGACAAATGTTAGGGATATTATTCCATCATTGGGCGTGTCATGTGTAGGGGTGATCAAAACTAAACCAACCCAATAGAAAATCGCAAACCAAACCAAACCAAATCGAAACCGCAAAAAACTGCATTTGGTTCGGATTAGTTTGGGTCATCTTTTAACAAAACCGCACGGTTTGGTTCGGTTTGCGGTTTGTATTTTGTAAACCGAACCAAACCGAATCAAACCGCATTATGTTACAACCTAAATTTTACTTAACTCACATCCAACCAAAAATTAAACCTATTATACCTTAGCCTTATGATTACCAACAATTTTCTCATCCTTACACATATAATTTTAGTCCCGATCTTCTCAAATCTCTAATAACATTATCGTACCTTCTTTGCCACATACATCTTCCTTCTTCTTCTATAATCTCTACTCTCTTATATTCTTTCTTTTTCACCTTCTATTTTTATGTAAATGTTCTGTATTTCAGTTTCGTTTTTATCACACATTTCTCTAATCTGTCAACACATTTTTTTTCTTTTTCACCTTCACTAATCTCTTGCCTCTTATATTATTTTGTTTCATTATAATATTTTTATATTTTTTTATGTTATTATTTTATATTTAATATTCCACTTTTTTCTAATTTAATTTTTACATATTAAATGGAAAATTGTTGTCACAATATGACGAGTTTTGTTGTTATTTGATAGTGTATGAATGTCTAAATACAAAATTATGTTGTCATCTATATGTGTATTATGACTCAATAAAATATTTGTAAAAAACCGAACCAACCGAACCGAACCAAACCGCATTAGTTTGGTTTGGTTTGGTTCGGATTTTTTTTAAAAGCCAACCGAACCAAACCAAACCGCACGATTTTTTCTCTTGCGGTTCGGATGATTTTTTTTCTTCAAAACCGCCCAAACCGCACCGCGAACACCCCTAGTCATGTGTGGGTAAATTAATATTAGCAACACCATCAACACATTGATTCCTTAGACGATAAATGTAAGAGGTTAAACTTAATACAATTTAACCTCTAGTTTTTAGGTGACACGAAATTATGGAAGAATTTTTTTAAACAAGAGTAACCATTAGTGACTTAGTCTTTAACCATAACAAATTTTAATATATGGGATAAGGAATTTCAATGCCCATAGTCACACAAAAAATCTCTGCATAAAATTATAGTTAATACATTAATGCTTAACAAAATAACTAAGAGTGGCTGCAGAGTGATGACACTCTGTCACTACATAAATTCTGTCAAAGAAACGGAGAAAAACGAGACAAAGATCACTAAATTTGATGAAGAATAACCAAAGAAACGAAGTAAAAATGACCAAGTATGAAGAAATAGAAACTTGAAGAAAATTGGCTAAAAATGGGAGCAAACGCGTGTAAGCCACTAAAAAAATCACGCCAGCATCGCGCGTCATTGCGTGCGTGATGGATCTAATAAAGTTGCACCGCACGATGCAGGCTAGCACGCGCGAGATTGGCCTTTTTGTGGACAGTTTTCTGAAGCAATTTGACATATTCTAAAGGCTTTAAGAGGGGACTTTTTGTATTTTTTTAGGGTTCTGCGATTTTACACTGCAAGTGACGATTTACAACACCAGAAATACCAATTGCAGCGCATTTGAAGCCATCGGAGGCCTGTTCTTTAAGGATTATCTTATGCAAACTATTTCTTATTATTTGGTATTGTAATTTATTCAATATGAGTAGCTAATTCTTTCATATGTTAAGTTTTGTAGGATGAACCTATTTTAATATTGTTGGGACACATGTTTGATTTGTTATTGTATGAATAATTTGAGTTATAATTCTATTCAATTGCTTCTTGTTCGTAATGCTTTTTATGTGAGATACTCTTTTAACCTAAATTTGGGCACATCGGGAATACTGACCATTAGTCTATGTGTTGGATCTAGAACAATTGTTACACTTACACCGGTTGAATATGGATGGGAGACCTCAAGTAGTGGCTTATGAATTAACGCACTATTGCATCGCCTAATCTTGCTTACGCTGATGGACTATGGATAGGAAACTCCAAGTATAGATTAGTGAGCTATACACCAAGGGATTGGTTATAGCAGTTTTGTTAATTCACCGTGGAATTATAGCAACAATATCATTCATGTAATACATCGAACATCAACAATAGGGAAATAGGGGATTCCATACAAAACCTAACCGCTTTCGTATTATCAACAAAATAACTTTAATTTCCTTTCGCAATTAAAACTTGAATTCATCACAGAGCTATCATGGAATATACCACCAGACGCATCCACCCTTTGGCTATCAATAGCATCATAATCAATATTGCACTTAATCCAATTGGCCTTAGGAAGGTGTGAATACACTTCTTTGGTCGCTGAAGCTTTAGGAAGGCGAAGCTTGGCATAAAAGATTTTTAGGATTTGTAATTCCTGTATAGAACTTGAAGAAGAGGCCCTAGGGCATTTTCCAATTATAACAAACTATTTCACGATTGTTTGAAACTTGATCCTGTTATCATTAAAATGAGATTGATTCCTACAATACCAAATTATATCATGATATTAATAATACCTGCAAGCACAACCAATTTACATTGTTGAGATCAATTATAGTTGAATAAATTAATAATATTATCAATATCATAAGTGACTTGTATTTGCAAAATATAACCAAACTAATGCCATAACTATCTAGAAAACCCGTGATCAAGAAAAATATTTTGACTAGCTTCAAGGCTAGTACCTCATAAATCACATTTGAAGGCAAATTACAACCTCTTGCCATAAAGTTTGCATTAGTAGAAAAATATTCCAAATAAAAAACTTCCAAAGTACAAGAGATTTTGAAGGACAAATGTGTTGTGCCATATATGCTTACCGCACATAATTTTCTTTCTAGGAAGATAAAAATGCATATAAGCATCCTTGAGGGTGAAGGAGCCAAATTTAAAAGGAGTCCATAACAAATAATCATCGCTGTCATATTTAGGGATATGAACCTTGTACAACAAGTTATTCAAATCAAGGAAAATTTGATTCATATCAAGAGAGATACACAAATGCTTGTCATGGATGAAATGTCGAACCTTCTCTTCCAATTTAATATGAGGATCAATATTAAGCCAATAGTCAGTCCAGAAATTAGTTTTGTCACAATTATTAATTTTCCATTGAAAGTATATCCTGAATAATATGTAAGTGAGACTTAATAGAAGACAAAATAGAAGAGTCCATATGATAATTAATGTGACCACTTTCACTTTTAGTATTAGCTCTTATCAGAATTGCTCAATGTTGATCATAAGTGAGGTAGTTCCAAATCAAACGAAGGAAGGACAATTTGTTCATATTTTTAATGGATCTTAGACCTAGTCATCCTACCTCTATAGAATTACAAACTTTATGAAAAAAAAAAGAAAATTTCTTTAGCCACCTCCCTATGGGGGTCACCCCCAGCGAAAATCCCAAAATACCCCTGCTTCGGAAATGAACTTCCGAAGCGCTTTTTTTTTTTAAAAATTTCCATAATTCGGAAGTGCATCTCCGAAAACACCTCATGGGGGGTGTCTTCGGAGATGAACTTCCGAAAACACCTCATGGGGTTGAATTCGGAAATGAACTTCCGAATTATGGAGAAACTGTGTTTTTTTTTTATGTTTTTTCTTAAACTGTCTCGCATTTTAATTAAACGCAAACGCCAAATAAAAATAAGCAACAGATAAACTGAAAATACTAAGATGATAAATCCAATCCAAAAACACTGTGCGAAAGATACAATCCGAAATCAAAACAAAACAAAACAAAACACGTCAAACAAAACAAAAACACGTTATTCTGCCCGACGAGCGTTACAAAATACACATCAAACAAAACAAAAACACGTTATTCTGCCCGACGAGCGAACTCCTCCGAATGAAGATAATTATACCAATCCTCATCCCACTCAGTCTCAGAACCATCAGCGTTGATCATGACTCTCACGCCTGAAGACTGAGCCTGCACGTCCGAGCCATGGACCCCCAGGGGACGAGAAGCAGAACCAGTCAAAACCTTCTTCTTCTCCTTCACCTCCTTCACCTCCTTCACTCCGCGAGAGCACGAGGTTGAAGAACCCTTTCTTCCCTTAGCGCCACCCATTCCTGCGTAAAAATGAAGAAAGAAAGGTCCATGAGACCTCCTTTTATAAAAGAAGAAAGGGGACAAAAACGTTTGGGAAACAGGCAAGTCATTAAAGAACAAAGACGTTGGAAACCAGCGACACGCCGTCAAAGAAGTCAGAACGCATGCACACAAACTTCAAAGAAACAGGCACAATAAACAAAGGCGTTAAAAATAAAGTACTTGCAAATTAAAACGGACACTCCCTACCCTCTCTAGCCGACGCAGTCTGGGTCTCCCTACCCTGTCTGATGCGTGCTGGTTGGTTGTCTGACATGTTCCTGTAAACAATTGAAATCGATTAATATGCGAGACAAAATAAAAAACTAAAAAATTTGAACTTCTGATACAATTCGGAAGTTCATTTCCGAAAACTGGGATGGAGGTGTTTTCGGAAATGAACTTCCGAAACACCCCTGCGATGGAGTTTTCTGCAACTTCCATGGCAGACCCCAAAATCAAACATAAAACCAATTCACAAAGCTTCTAAACAACCTAAATACTACTAACAACCAGTCCATATATCATTTATGCAATTGAAACCCTAAATAACATGCATTTGAATAATGAATCTAACAAATTTAAAACTTACAAATTGAGTGATTTGTGGGCTTTTGAATGTTGTATAGCAATGTGATTGGAGCCTTGATGCAGCCTTGGAAGTGTGTTTGCACAAATTTTCGCCTTTGCTTGTTTTTTATTTGAGTTAGGGTAAATGAATGGGGGAGGGGGAGTGTTTTGATAAATCTGCATAACGCGCAGCATTTCGGAAATGAACTTCCGAAATACTGTTTTCGGAAATGAACTTCCGAAATAAGACAATTTTTTCAAGAAAAAAGGCGTTTTCGGAGATGCATCTCCGAACACACCTTTTTCTTGCATTTTCGGAAATGCATTTCCGAAGTCAGGGGTAGTATGGGGTTTTCACCAGAGGTGGACTAGAAGGTAGGGAGGTTGGCAAAGAAATTTTAAAAAAAAATCAATTTCCCATCCATTTGTCTGCATCAGATAATAAACTAACATGTCATTTATATATGTGAAAGCTATACAACAACATACTATATGAATACTTTTAACAAGCTCCGCACTACATGCCATGGAAACTTAAAAACGTCCTCCAAGCAGTGAACTTACACTTGATCCTATATGCAATTTTTGGAAGATGAGAGATTTTAGATTTGTCTTTAAAAATAGAAGATGCTCAAAAAACCTTACACTCCATCTATATCATTTTTTTCTTTCATTTTTTCTATTTGGTAATTTACTCCATATCAGCACATTCAAATGGTAAAAAAAATTGAATTTTATGCTATGGGGTATAGATTCTCTTCAAAATTAATGTGAAACTTATACTCTTATGAGTATAGAGAATAAAGATAGAGAGAGAAAAAAGACAATAGAAAGAAATAATCCAAAATTAAAACTTTTCACATATGTAACTGTTTTTCTATTATGACTATTTATTCTGTAAAAATACTCAAGAGGACTGGTTGGGTGGCTGTACTTTATGCTAACACTATTTGGCATTATACGTCGTGTTACTGTATTACGGTTGATGAGATAATTCAAGTACGCTGGGAATCGTAGCTTTGATGCATTGAGCAAACCAATCACATATATAAAACAAAAAATCAATGTTTAACGTACTAATGTACTCTATTATAATTTTCATTCTACTTTTATTTATTTATATAATGCTTCTTTCTCAATAATAGTCCTAGCAATCCGTGAAGTAATGTAGTTTATTGATTTTATGGTACCAGAGCTTTCTGTTCGTTTATGCTTTGTCTCACCGCGTTAACATCTAAGCAATGTCCCCTTTGCTTTGCTATATGACAAAATCTACATTCCAATTGGTGCATTTTATCTCAAACACCTAAACTTATGTTTCTACTTTTACTTTATAATAGTTTAAGTATAATAGTTTAAATATATTAATGAGTTTAAGTGTCACTGATCAAAGCACAAGGAATTTCTTATGTGCTGTGTGTTAAGATTTATAAAAAATTCAATTGTAATTCTAAGACCATGTAGTTCGCAATCCATCATGTCTCATATCCAACTGCCAAGAGATTTTAAAGGGAAATAATGATGGTGATTGGTGCAAATCAAAGTGCATAAGAGAACAAAATGAGATAAATGAATCAGTGATTGATTAAGTCTTACATCGTTTACGAATAAATGATGTATTTGATTGTTTTTTATTTCCATTTTTCTAACAGCTCCAACCAGTAATATATCATTGTGGCAACAGCGTAGTCCGTCCCGTTTAGGCATGTCATACAAAAACCCACAAAATAAATGAAATTAGGCCTAACAAACATGGTTGAGGGCGCGCGCAAACCTAATCTTGACTTTTCCGAAAAAAAAAAAAAAATAGGACGGGATAAATATGCAAACCTTATATTCTTAAAGTCAAAAATTTGTAAATATTTTTGTTAATAACCACATTCACAAAAAGTTATAAAAAAATGGAGCAGGACGGCATAAATCCACAAGACCGGATCTGTTTTATCACTCCAATAACATCAGAGCTCTAATTCAATTTGATGGTGATGTGGAAGTTGGATGATATATTATACCATATCTCTTTATGCAAAGGTTAATTCAATGCAATCTATTCTCATCCCTTATCATCTACACCTCAAAATAATACTACGGTTTATTGTTATTTTAAGTGGACAGCTCATGTCTCTGTGACAAACCCAACCTGCTTCCTTAACTATTTTGTTTCTCAACCAAATATTGAAGAATAACATTTTTAAAATCCCAAGTAAATACTCGATCAAGATCTATGGGGACCGACAAGCACAGTATTTTTGCAATTATATACAAAAACTTCACTAAATTAATCACAGTTGTCTCCTAATTAGGCACTCATGCCAAAGCAATTGAGCTGGCTAATGTGTACCCTTGTTTAGTTAGACTGTGTCTGTTTGTCTGTCATGTACACCAAATAGCAAGGACCTTCAATAGCATGATTGCCAAATTTTTCTCATACTTCTCAATCAAACTAACACTGTCTTAGTTAGGATCAATGTCAATGTGTCAACTTTGCAAAGGCTTATCAATCTTATGTACTAATGTAATGGTACCAGCTATAAGCTACTAAGAGATGGGTAATGTTTAACCCAAAATTCATGGATTAGGTAGATCTGCCGGCTACATTACCAAAATAGAGAGAAAACGACTTATTTGCTTTTTTAATGCCATCATGGGATAAAAGATGTCAATTTATTAAGACATTTGGTCCAGGAAACAGGAAACTGGAAATGGGATATAATAAACTTCAAAGTGATATATATATATAAATATATATATATATATATATATATATATATATATATATATATATATATATATATATATATATATATATATATATATATATATATATATGTTTGATAAAGTTTTTAAAAAAATATATACATTTATATATCTCATTAACATATTAAATAATTTTAAAATAATGTTACATATACATGACTTTTATGATTTTCTAACAATAGATTTTGTAATATAAATATTAAATTAAAAATTATCAAAGATGTGATAAGTTATATTAATCCAAATTTTTAAGTTGAGTACTCCATCCATCCTATATTATAAGTAAATTTTACTTTTTAGGTTTATTGAATAATTAATGCATGTGATATACATATAGATTAGATACATTAATTATTCAATTAATTTAAAAAATAAAATTTCGTTATAATATAAGGCGGAGGGAGTATACGTCAATTCAACATATTTATTAATTCAAAATAAATTTTATAATAAAGTCGTTAAAATATAATACGAATGATAATAAATTCTTTTTGTCAAAATAAAAATCAAATTTTACAAAATTTAGAAATTTAACTTATATTAAGAACAATATAGATTCTGAATTTAACAAATCAAACTAGAATAACATTTATAATTATTTTATTATGTTATATATTTATGATTAAATTATATTTTGGAAATTTTATTGTTCAAAATTTTTAAATCATATAAATTTTAATATGGACTACTTAACTGTTGGATTTGTGAAGAAGATGTTCATCACCTATCTTAGTTTAATTTTGATAAAGACAAAAACTTATCAATGAAGAAATATCAAAGAAAAAATAATTGGAATCAATTATCAATATTGCATAAGCTTTAGAAATTAAAGGATTGAATCATGAACATTAAGGTACAATGACAATTTATATGTATATAAGATTTAAGTGCTCGAAATCCTTTCATCTAAACCATGTTATGGTTCTTAAATATTCATGCATGATTGACATTTAAATCACACTTTAAATAACAAATTTTAAATTTTTTAAAGGAAGCAATCAATTGCTCCTTTACATCATTCAATTGCTTGTGTTCTCTGTTTGTGAGAATTGAAAATTAAAATCGAACAACTGATTAATGTTATGAAGCAATCGATTGTGATGGGTCTCTTTTGCCTTGAAATATAGACCATACCATTCATTGATGGTGTTATTCAATTTATTGATGCTGTGTAATTTTTCTTTTATTTTTGAACGTTACAAATGGAACAATCGATTGATCCCTTAGCACAATCGATTGCTTCCTGATGCTATGTGAAAAATCTGAACAACGTTTTGGTTTCCCCTATGGGCGGCAATGATCCTACTTAGGGATCCAACATTTTGATTTCCTCTATGGGCGGAAATGATCCTACTTAGGGATCTAACATTTTGATCACATTTATGGGCAACAAGGATCCCACTTAGGATGCAACAATTTTATTGCCCCTATGGGCGAAAACTTTTTGATTGCCTCTATGGGCGGTGAGGATCTTACTTAGGGCCTAAGGTTTTGATTGCCTCTATGAGAGCCAAGGATCCCACTTAGGGATCCATTGTTTTGATTTCCCATATGGGTGGCAAGTATCCTACTTAGGGAACCATCGTTTTGATTACCTCTATGGGCGACAAGGATCCTACTTAGGGATCCACTGTTTTGATAGTCTCTATGGGCAGCAGCGATGCCACATAGGGATCCAACATTTTGATTGCCTTTATCAGCGACAAAGATCATACTTTAGGATCCATCTTTTTTACCGTCTCTATGGGCAGCAAGGATCTCAACTTAAGGATCCAACAATTTGATCGCCTTAATGGGCGACAAGGATCTAATTTAGGGATCCAATATTTTAGTTTCCTCTATAGGCAATCTTTTTCCTAGCTTGTGGATTTCCTACAAAAAGGTAATAACCGAAAAACACTAATTCTCTAAAATAAAAAGTGAGGTGCCTCATTTAAAACTCCCTCCCCACGAAAAAGTGTAGAGGAAATATAGTGCATCCCACAAAATAAACTTGTCCTTACAGTCGGTAGAGATTTATATTTTCAGTATTTGGCGAGCGTACCTTATACGGATGGAGCTAGTCTCCCTGACCCAGGTGAATCCTCCTGCTATGGTGTTGAGCGTACGGGGTGCAACTTTACTGCCTAATCCTTGGGATGCCTCCTTAGCTTTGGTGGGCTTGTGGCTTCCCATGCCATCTCACCTTCGCGCATTGGACTTGTCTAACCCATGGGAAGAGTCTCCCTTTACATATTTCTTAAGGTGTCCCTAGTAGATTAGTCTCTAGATTTCTTTCTTGAGTTGGTAACAATCTTCGGTGTGGTGTCCCTTGACTTTATTAAACTTGCACAATAATTATAGTCAAGACCAATTACTTCCTTCTTTGGAGCAGGTGGCGTAGGGATGTTGTGTAGTTGAAGAATCTCACACTAGATTTGTTCATGATACGTGTTTAGGGGCGTGAAGTTTTACACCGTCTTGTCTACTCTCTTGAACACACTCTAGTCTTTTATAGGAGAGGTATAATCGCTCTTCCTCCGTTGGTGCAAACCCTCAACAACGGGAATATACTTTTTGACATCACACACCTTTTTTACAATGTTGTTCTCCTTATACTTTATATAACATTCTGCTCTGGTGACCACTTCTGCTAATAAAAGCGTTGGCTTCTAGGCGAGAGACTCGTTAAAGCGTCCCTTGTTTAATCCATTTTTGAACTCCCCTACAAACATTCACTACTACAAAACGCGCATACAACAACGCCAAAGTCATCACGGTTCTTCCCAAAACCGTGGTGGCACTTCTAAACTTATGTGCTAACATTTATTTTTATGTTTTAATTAAAAAATTTAAGGGTATAATTACGGTTACTTCCATAACCGTGGTGATACAATCAAGCTTTTCTTGGTTCAAACCTCAGCTCCCTCAAATAGTTTATTCCTTTTACGTGAATGCACGCTATTTCATTTTTATTTATATTTCAATAAAAACTAATAGGGATATCTCTACGGTTCTTTTGTAAAATTGTTGTTACACACTAGCGCTTCTTTATATATATATATATATATATATATATATATATATATATATATATATATATATATATATTAAATACTAAGTATCCATTTTTTCACTGATAAAAGAAACAACCCTAATACCAACGCCGTAGTCATCATCGAGAAGAAGACAACACAGTGTTCTACTTTAACGTACGTCAAATATTTTTGACATTGTTAGTGTTCAGTTTCGTTTCAATGTTGCATTTGAAGACAAACTCATCCAAAGGTGTTTCTATGTCTTCTTCCACTATAAAATCTCGATCTGGAAATTTCTGTGGTTGTGATGGTCGTATGATTTCGTACCAATGCAAGAAGGGACAAAATAAAGCAAGGCTATTTTGGAGATGTCCATTTTGGAAGAGTGATGAACCGTGAAAGTTGTTCATATGGGATGACGATATGGTAGAAAAGTGGGGAGATGAAGATGAGAGAATTATGAAGTGAGAGTTGGAAGCTTTGGACTATTTGAAGGTTATGTATGAAGATAAAAAAAAAAGACAAGAATTTGAAGAACAAACTGAAATCAGAGATATTTTCCAGAAATTTGAAGATGTTATGTTTTGTTATCACTTTTATGTTTAATATTTACTTTGTTATGAAATGTAATAGTTGAAGATGTTATGTTTAGGGTTTGGGGTTTGAATTGCATTGCATTGTTGATGTTGAAACTGAAGGTTGCAGTGAACATGACAAAAATGCAACTAACCGACGGTTTCTTACGAGTAAGTTCATTGTAAACTGTTGAATTTTCAATTACAATTGTCGTTCAAGCTGTATGTTAATATATTAGTTTATAGTTTAAACTAATAGATTAAATTGTGAATTTAAGTTGATAGTTTAAGAGAGTGATAAAGCCCTAAAATTAAGAAGAAAAATTAAAATTTCATTACAGAATGTCATAATTAAGCACCTGACACATATAGTGAAACATGGGAGTTCATATATTTCTCATGATTATACACTTGATGATGTGCAAAAGATACATGCAAAAGCATAATAGAACAAAAAATTAGTAATTTTCTTTCATGGCTTGAAAGTAAGCTTATGGAGTGACTAGTAGTGAGAATTTGAAAGGTGTCTCAGAAAGTTTCCTTTTGAACACGCGTAGACACTATAACACAACAAACTAAGATTATCAATCTCATAAGAAACTTCTCGAATAAAAAACGTGTTGTAAGATTTAACATATCTTATAGTTTGTGTGATGATTTGTGAAATATTTAGGAACATTGGATTCAATTTTTTTTTTTTTTTTGTGATTTCGGGAATTTGAGCTTTTCAATTATTTTCTAGTAGATAATAAAAATGGATGAGGTGACGTTTGACTCGGCCGACCCAACCAAACTAGAAGTCTCGATCTAATTTATAAAATAAGCTTAAATTAAAAAATAATTATTATAATAATTAAAATTGACACATTAAAAATATAATTATATATTAATAACAAATGAGTTTAATTATAATCAATTTAACTTTTAATTAATCTCACATTTTTATGTATTGAATTTTTACTATATCATTTTTTTATATATTGAATATTTATTAAAAAATAATTTATGTCTTTAAAAAAAATATTTGAATTATTTAAAATTTGGGTCCTTATACAGGAGAGTTTGCTCCTCTTGCATAAGGCCGGCCTGATCTTATCATACAATCACATGCTCTAATAAAGTCATTTTGAACAAAATGAACCTGAATGCTTATTTTTAGAGAATTTATATTTAAATATGAGACTTTTTTTTTATTCAATAAATTAAGTCTTTTGAGTTGATATTATTTTCATGGGCTTAAGTCATATCATGACTTCTTTTTATTAAAAATGTTGGTATGGGAGATGTTTTTGGTCGGTGTCAGCTTGTTTTCTTCCCTTGCATTACTCTTCTTTTTGTTATCTTGTGTAACATAAAAGAAAGAAGCTTTCTAATTAGAATCTAAAATATAAAAAAACTTGAATGTGTGATATGGGATTGGCCGACATGTCTTTAGTTTGTTTTACCTAAATTTGTGATAATTTTAAAAAGAACATAGTTAAAAAATTGAGAAGCCTTTTCAAACCTATCCAATAGTTTACTTTCAGAAAAGTTGAGGCCAAGAGTGAAGCCATTGCCAGCTTGAGCTTCTGCTTTGGTCCAATTTGAATTGACCGTGTCTATGTATTATTGGAATTATAATTGAATTAGGATATGGCCCATATACAAAATCAAATATTTAGAGATTTTCTTTGTAGACCCCCTTATGAGGTGAATCTCCAGCAAAAAATCAAAAATATCTCTACTTCGGAAATACATTTCATTTTTTTTCAGATTTTTTTAAATTTCGAAAATGCACTTCCGAAAATACCTTTTTTGTGGTGTTTTCGGAGATGTATCTCCTAAATCAATGAAAATTAAAAAAAAAAAACGTTTCAGGTATTATTTCGGAAGTGTATTTTCAAAATATGCTGTCCATATATGCAGTTTTCCCTCCTTCACTATTTCATCATTTTCATCTCAAACCCTCTCCAAAACTCAATCAATTTTTCGTCTAAAAATCAAGTTTAAAACGGTTGATCATACTAAAGGGAGCATAGAAAGCTACAATTTGAGGTAAACATCATTCAAATCATCTCCTATTACACTACATTGTTGATGAATTGGTGGACTGAAATCTGCGTTGGTTCGGAAGTACATTTTCGATATAAATCACCTAACAAATTTCGGAAATGTACTTCCGAAATAACCCCTGGCAGAACTAAAAAAAACAGTTTTAACAGCTTTAATATAATTTTGCATATGTTAGGTATGGTGCATCCGGACAACATTGTCTCCGATAACTTAGAAGTTCCGGAAGAGGTTAACGTTAATAAAGAGTCGGTTAACGATGTTAAAACCATGACCGTTGCAGTGGATGTTCGACAACAATTTACAAATGATAAGAGCTTCGCTAGTCGTGAACATTTGCTTGATTGGGTTCGAAGTGAAGCTACTAAACTTGGATTTGGCATTGTCATATTAAGGTCCGACAATGGAAGTAGTAAACGAAAACCTTTTGTCGTGTTGAATTGCGAGAGGGTGGGAAGTATGTACCAACAAACCGGGTGTTAAAACACGAAGACACGGGATCGAGAAAGTGTGGGTGTCCGTTTAGGTTGCGCGTGACTTGTAGGATTGATGATTTGTGGCGTTTTAGCGTCATTTTGTGGGCTTCATAATCATGGCTTGGAAACCAAGCTACACTGGCATCCAATTGCATGTCGGTTGTCCCGCGAAGAGAAGAATGTTATTTCGGACTTACCAATAATCAAAGTGACACCGAGAAACATACTTGCCGATTTGAAGCGAAAAAAATCGGATAGTGTTTCAAATATAAAGCAAGTATACAATGAACGGCACAATCTTAAAGTCTTGAAAATGGGCACGAGGTCGGAATTGCAACAACTTTTGAAACTTTTGGATGATAACCAATACGTTTCAAGCTTCCGAACGTGTGAGTACAAAGTTACGGTGCGTGACATATTTTGGACTCATCCCGAAAGTATCAAGTTGTTCAACACATTTCCAACCGTTCTTGTAATGGATTCGACGTACAAATTACCGATGTGACCCCGAGGTACAAATTGTCGGTGTGACCTCGACGGACAAGACATTTTCGGTTGGATTTTCTTTTTTGGAACGTGAGAAAGAAGATAACTTTACATGGGCTTTGGGAATAAGTAAGTCTTTGTTGGTCGATCAAAAGACTATATGCCAAGTGTCATTGTTACCGACCGAGATAATGCTTTGGTAAATACGGTCGATACCGTCTTTCCGACATCGACCGCATTACTTTGCCGGTATCACATAACTTGCAATGTGAGAAGTAAGCTCAAATCTGTGGTTGGCACGAAAGAAAGAAAGGATGACAGCGGTAACATCATCAAAGCCGGTGTTGTGGTGGACAAGATTATGGCCGCATGGAGGGAAATTTTAGATACACGTTCCGAAGAGTTGTACACCGAAAAATGGTATAATTTTGGACTTTGTGTGTTTCTTTGAGTACTTTTTGTCATTACGTCGAGAGTACCATCCTTGACAAAGTAAAGGAAAAAGTTGTTTGTGCTTGAACGGATCGAGCAAGACATTTTGGTTGCACTACAACTAACCGAGTTGAATCCGCACATGCGACGTTGAAGAGATGGTTGGGTGATAGCAAGGGGAATTTGTGTCGGGGATGGGACACCGTGAACCAAATGCTCAAAAATCATCACAATGAAATTCAAACATCTTTCGGTCGGAGCAAGACGGTTATGGAACACCGGTTTAAGGGGCAAAATATATTCTCGCAATTGATTTACAACATATCCTGTTCGGGACTGAATTTTATGTTTCATGAGGCGAAGCGGGCGGAGACAACGGGTCCGGATAGTTCTAAATGCGGGTGCGCAATTAATAAGACATACGGGCTTCCATGTGCTTGTATATTTTCTAAAAAGATGAAGTTGAATTCATCGATATACATGGATGAAATAATTGACCATTGGAAAAAGCTCCATTTTGATGATTTCGAGCCGCCGAAAGAAAATGATTCCAAAATCACCATCTCCGACGAGTTGGAAGTGATAATGGATAAGTTTGCTAAAGCGGATGACACCATGAAAATGCACTTAAAAGAAAAATGGCGAAAAATTGCATTTCCGGAGACCACCGATTTGAAACTGCCATCTCAACCGGTTAAAACCAAAGGTGCGCCAAAAAAGCCGAAAAGTACCCAAGAAGATACATCAACCAAACGATCTCTTTCCTATTTTGAACATGTTGATGCATTGATTCCGGATTCACCAACATCAAAGTCCAAGTGTAGTGCTAACAAAGGAGCCCATATTTTGAAGCCGCCGCGCTCACCTCCGATCTACATTGATGAGATGCCGCTTTTTATGCATAAATATATTGATAACATAGTTGATGTTGACACCGACGACAATTGTGGATATCGGGTCGTTGCCGGTTTGCTCGGAAAAGGAGAAGAAAATCACACTCTTATTCGACGGGTACTTATTTCGGAGTTGACTTCGCATAGGGACATCTACAGCTGACTCTATGAAAATCAAGAAAACTTTGATAAATTTCATGATTCCCTTGTTCCATCACTAAGCGGTCACGCCCCGGTTTCGAGGTGGATATCATTCCCCGATATGGGCCATCTCATAGCAAGTGCATACGATCGGGTGTGTGTCGATTTGACGAGATTTGGATTATGTGAGACATTTTTTCCACTTCATAGTCGACTGACTTTGGACGTGTCGAGCCGCATCGTATGTATCGGGTATCTAAGATCGCGCCACTTTGTGCAAGTTTTTTTGAAACCGGTGTGTCCTATATCGACTACTTCTTGTCAGTGGAAGACACATCATACAAATGAGGCGGAGGCTTGGCCGGATCCTTTTGTTGAAAGATTGGCGGAGTTTGAAGAAACGATGAAGCAAGAGCGTGAGGAAAATAGAGAGCGGTCGAAGAACATACCGGTTTTAGATTTAAGCGCCACTGATTGGTTCGGCGAATTTTAGTTTTTACCGAACCGTTTTTGTTGGTAATGATCGGTGCGTGTCATTTTTTATATGTATTGTCATTTATAATGTAGAATCAAACCGATTCAATACATATATAATATGCCTATATTTTATGCTGTCTTTGTTTATGTTATGCTTATGCTTGGATATGCATATTTGTAGTTATTTGTCAAAACAGAATGCACAACTCAAAACTTAAATTTCAGGTATGTTTCTGCTTAATTCAGAAGTATATTTCCAAAATTTGATGAGATTTTGGATGTTTTCGGAAGTACATTTCTGAAACATCCACTGAAAGCAAGATAAGGTTTGTTGGGTCATTATTACTTCAATAAATCTATAAATACAACTCCAATCCTTTTCATCAACATCAAGCCACAAAACAACAATGACACAAACCTACCCCTATCTTGCGTTTGTCTACTTCATCACTGACTACCTGACGCCGTTCTAATTTCGCTTCTCGCGCGACACGCCGTTCGCGGAATTGATAACGTCGCTCAACACTCTATTACAATATCCGAAAAATCGGAAGGTTGTCAAACTTGAGTACCGCTCGCCTTCGCTTAACGACGAGGGAGACATTGAGTTCACCCCATTTGAAGTCAAGAACAATGAGGATTTAGCGGTTTCGTGGTCAACTTTTGACCAATTTTCTTTGAAGGGTCCGATCGAGTTGGATGCGAAACTTCAAAGATCGGGGGCCGACGTTATCAAAATGTTGACTCATCCTCACCTACCCGTGTATATCAATATGTAACTTTAATTTTATGTTATGTGATGGTTGTAATTTCCATGTTTTGTAATAAAATCGAAGCGTTGTTGTTTGTTTGATGGATTCTGTATCAGAGAAGATTTCGGAAGTACATATCCGGAATCTTCCAAGAGAGTGAATTCAGAGATGCACTTCCGAAAACACCTTTTTTTTAATAAAAAAAGACTTCGAAAATACATTTCCGAAATAAAGGGACATTTTAGGAATTTCAGCGCGGGTGACTAAAAAGACTAGGAGGTCTAATAAGAAATTCTCAATATTTATTCATTAAGTAGGGCTATAATCTACACAATTCACATTGTAGACAAAAAAAAGGTCTACATTTACATTTAGGATTGGCCTAAGTTACTTTAGAGCCTAAAACGAAATCTGACAAAAGATTATTTGAATTGATAATATTTTATTAAATATTTTTATTTTATGTTTTATCATGAAAATTTATGTACTAAAAAAAAGTAATTATAGTTAATTTAGCATCTCAAACTTTTGTTAGGTCTCATAATATTATTAATTAAATACTAAGTGTTTGCCGTTTGTTTTAATTAATGAAAAATAAATATAATAAAATAATTTTAAGATATCCGCTAATCTTAACTTAATTGACAATAATATCAATGGGTGCAGTTACCGTGCATAGATAAAAATCTATGCACCGTGCATAGATTATTATGGACCCTTAGATCATTGGATCAAATTCTAAACATCAATTGTTATTATTCAATACTCAATACTCATCACTCAATACCCAATACTCAATACTCAATATGGATTAAAAACATGATCCAATGGCTTATGTAGGCTTATGCACGGTGCATAAGGAAAATCCTTATGCATATTAGCCAAAGCCAATATCAAATTATATCAAGTTGAATGCCAACACAAAAATTTGAATTTTGAATTGCACGATTATATATGAGTTTTTAGTAATTATTATAATATTGTATATAAAAAAAATTCTAAAAAAATATTACATTTGCAAAATAATAACTATTAAACAAAAAAATACTTATGCTATAGAATATATATATATATATATATATATATATATATATATATATATATATATATATATATATATATATATATATCAAAATAAAAAAATTGAATTTTCAATTTAACCACCAAGTTTGGATTTCTAGAATATCAATAAGTTTGGACAAATATGTATCTTTTGGCATAAAATCCTATTGTTACTTTACTTCTAAATCCCTAAAATTTCGCGTCTGATATGCTCACGACGAGTGTTCAGAGGCGTGAAGTCCTTTTCCCTCTTGCCTATTTGCTTGAATGCACTTTTGTCCTTAATGAAAGATGTAAAATAATTCTTACTTTTTGATACGAGACTTCAGCTCTAGGAACACACTCTTTAACGTTTTGAGCCTTTTTTTCGGTGTTTCTCTCCTCGCCTTTTATGTAACATTCAAACCTGATCACTACCACCATTAACGAAAATGATGGCTTTTGGGAGAGAGATTTGTTAAAGTCCTCGCCTTGAGATCTATTTGGAATGCTACTACGAAGATTTCTTGGTTTGAGGGAATGACCCTTATGATAGCTTTTTGAAGCGGGTGAGGTATTCCCTCAACGCCTCTGAAGGACACTATCATATGTTGAACAGGATGGTCGTGGACATATTTTGATGCCAGGTTATAGTTGACGATGGAAGCTTGGGGCATACCCATATAACATCGCAAGGTTGCGTCCCTGAAGGTGCCAGACAACAATTTGCACTAAAGGGGAGTCAAGCGTTCTAATGATGGCCATTTATGTATTGATGGAGGCAACATGTTCATAAGGATCACTACGCCTAGCAAACAACGCCAAAATAGAGACTTGAACCCTTCAGGAACATGCACTTCCCATATTTCATCTAACAATGGATAAGGGTCTAGTACTTCCATCCCCTCTGGGGTATTGGTCTATTGTTGATGTTGTTTGATGTTGAAGACGATGTCCCCTATACTTTGACTCTAATAGTGCAATTCATCCATGGCAGCATGCATCTCTGCCAGGGAATTGGTATCATTACTTCCCCTGGTGTCCTCTAGTGTAAAGAATGACACTTTCCTATTATCCATGGCTGGAAACGTCTAGGTACATGAGTAGGGGACAATGAATATGGCGTAGAAAAAGGTGTGGCCCATGTTAATTTTGAGAGCCCCACGGTGGGTGCCACTGTACTAGTTAAAAAGTACAAAAGTGTGTGGTAGTCTTACGCAGGTAGGGGATAATTTTAGGCCTTTGTAGTTAAGGATGGTTAGGCTTGCTCACGATGGTGAGAGTCTTTATTTGTTGATGTTACGACAGTATGAGAAGGCTAACTCACATGAGGTGAGAGGCTCTATTTTTATATGTTATACTAGGTCAGTTTCGATCTATCCTCTCAGTCCCTAAGGCTGAGGTACTTATAGAGGATCTTATGCCTAAAGTTTAGGAAACCCTTGAGAGGATGTAACCTCTCCTCCTTGATTGGGGGAAGCTATTGACTACCTATTTCTTAGGAAGTTATGGCATGACTCCAGTCGTCCGGTTAATAATGGGGTCATCATTATTATATATGTTCCTACTAAGGGTGATACCCCCTGCCCCGTAAAGATCATGCCTAGGGCACATTCTCCATAATTAATGATATATCCTCACTCACAAAGGAAATTTTCTCACAAAGGCATTTAGTTAGAGAAAATTAAATAAAACTTTAGAGAGCGATGGTGAGAGATGAAAGTGTCAAAGCACAATTCTGGTGGCTTAGAATGAAAAAAAGAACCTCTATTTATAGGCTTGATAATCGATTAGATAGTGAAAATATACGTTTTTAAGTTCTCAAAATAGAAGGTTAAGGAATCTAACCATTGCATAGAATCAAGGCGTGTTCAAACTAGCTTGGGCCTTAAGTTTGTGCATTTCTAATCGACTGGGCATATTCTCCAATCGATTAGAAAAGTCAAAACTTTGCCCATGGCTATTTTGAGTGCTCCCAATTCATCTAATACAACTTCTATACATTTTCCAAAGTATTTTCTTTTGGTAAGTCATTTTGAAAAAGGTTTTAGTGGGTGTGTGTTTTAGACTTGTGCTTTTACAGAAAAATCCCTTTGCTTTACATATGTTCATTCACTTACTAAGTTAGGAGATTACTCATTTTCTACAAGTCTTTGCTAAATGTCACTCTTTATGTTGACACTGTTTGAGATCTCTTGATATGATGCTTTAGATTATTTCCATTTAATTTGCCCTCATCGGATAGTCAAGTTAATTAAACCATAATACTTAAGTTCGTATTTTTAACGGCTTAATCATTTATGCTTGACTTATCATAGTTGTTATTAGCCTGACATCATAGTAGTTGTCATCATCAAAAGTAGATGTTTTGTATGGAGCGTATTATGTGAAAAACAAGTTCACTAACATAAGGTGCATTTAAGGCGCGATTTCCCAAGGTCACTAACATCACTTCTTGGCTTTTCATTTCAATTGTCATACCTTAATTTTTACTCCTAAGATACCACCTATCATTCATCAATATTTCATCAATCATTCATTTGCATGTAACTTTTGATAATGGTCTTGTCTACCAATAATATCATTCACTTTAAAATTTTTTACACTTGCAAAAGATTAAAATAGTAAAAACTTAATCTCCCAATTAATTTACCTTACTTCAACTAAATGCTACCAAGTGTCAAGTTCCTATTTGATACTTTTTCAACTTTTATTTTTCCTCCACTTCTCACTCTTTCACTCTTCATCTCATTCTTCTTTCTCTTTTCATTTTATTATTTTATCTTTTCAACCTAATTATTTAATCTTCTCCTAATTATTTTTAATATATTAAAATATTTAATTATAGTATATGATTATCATATTAGATATTTATTTATGTATGAGTGCATACAATATTGACATTTAGTTATGTTCTTACGATAAATTTAATTAATTAATTAATTAATATTAAAAATATTAATTAATATATTTTTAAATTTTAATAAAATTAAAATTTTATTTTATGAAATTGGATAATACTTAATAGCAATACACACAGTTACCTTTCCATCTAACTGATCAGTATTAGAAAAATATCTATTCTATTTTAGTTAATAATTTTCGTTATTTGAGCTATAAAATTTATATTTTCAATGTCAAAAGTTCTCTATTTTTTCTTTTAACAAATCACTATCAACAAAATACTTATTTTATTTTAATTAACAATTATCTTTATTTGAAATATAAAATTCTTATTTTTAAATGCAAAATTTCTTTTTTTTACGGGTTACAATCAATAAAATATCTATTTTATTTTAATTAATAATTATCTTTATTAGAAGCACAAAATTATTATTTTTCATATGTCAAAATTTCTCTTTTTCTTACGGGTCACTATAAATAAAATACTTATTTTATTTTAATTAACAATTGTCTTTATTTAAGACACAAAGTTTTTATTTTTAAATGTCAATTTTTTTCTTTTTTTCACGGGCCACTACCAGTTAAGTACCTATTTTATTTTAATTGACAATTGTGTTTATTTGAGATACAAAGTTCTTATTTTTAAATGTCAAAAAAAAATTTCTCATTTTCCCGAGTTTTTTTTTATTTATAATTATTTAATACAATTAAGTTCATCTTATCATTATTTATTTTATAGTAAAAAATTCATTACAAATTTACATGTTTATCTAGATAAAATTTATATCGTATTAAATAAATTTATCTGTAGGAATACATAAGTATTTTGCTAGTTGTGCATATAAAATAATTTATTCAGATATTTGTATAGAAATAGTTGTTGAAATGTAACTATAATGAACTTATTAATGATTAATTATTTGTAATACTAAAATAAAATTGATTGAGAAAGTTAAAATAAATGTTAACAACCGTAAAAAGAAAGGTAAATTCTTCATGAAAAGAAATAGTTGTCCATGATGAATTTCCAGTGATTTCTTCGTGAGAAGAAAATTCCCTTGCTCCATTCTCATTCCAATTTTCAATTCGAGAATTTTCCAGCTCATCATCTGATTACAAACATATCATTTGACTAATTCCTAAACAATATTTAGGGGGGAAATGTCTACATCTTAAGAATGAGTAATACTCCAATTTCAAATGGATTGATTGATAAATATAACTAAGAATGAATGATATTAGAGTTTTTTGTTGAAAAAAACAAAGAATAGGAAAATGAATAATGACTTGATAAATTCATAGGAGCAGAATCAGAAGGTCTAATGCATTTGAGGATTGCAATTTTGGAATCGAATATAGGAGAGAATGGAGTATCAGGAACGATAGAAGGTATAGAGGAAGGAGCGTGCTGCTTCTGTGGAGTGGGATCGTCGTCGATGAGGAAAACGGTAGGGTTTAGGTTGGGTTGTTCGGTTCAACGCTTCTTAGAACGGAGAGAGAACGTGTTGTGGGGTTATCTTCTTCGGAGAAGATGATCCGGTCCATTACAGAGAGCCTGTGGCAGTTTAATTTCTGTCTTCGAAAAAGCGAGGGATCATTACTTCATTCTATGGCTAACTTCATTTGTTACTACCCATTTACGAAAGAAAACTTCTACTTTCACACCATGTTTCCTTGTTACACACAATATTTGAGTTGCTACTCACATCCTCGGTAGCCTAGAGATGACAATTTTACGATTCCCGCGGTACCTAAAAAAATCATTCACAACTGTAGGATAAATAATTGCAAAGTAGCTTACGTCATTGTAAGTACCATAATAGGGATTTAAGAAATTAGGGTTTTGACATGAATCAGATTTTGGAAGAAAATGGTTCGATGAATTTTGTTTTTTTGAGAAACTTAGGGATTTTAAGAGAAAATGAATTTTGGAAGAAGATGTTTAAGAAATTTAGGGCTCGTGCGGGACATATGAAAATGAAGAGGGAAGATAAAAACGCTTGTTAGTTTAAAGTCACAAACTCTAGTAATTGAAGAGCGCGACGGTAGGTCACCGTCGTGACCTTTGAAAATTTTCCAGAAATAGAGGGCGACGGTAGGTTCACCGTCGTGACCTTTGATAATTTTTCAGAAATAGAGGGCGACGATAGGTTGTACCGTCATACTGTAAAATTTAGGACGGTTCTTAAGACAGTCGTGAACGTATTTTTAGGGCGGTTTAATGATAACCGTCGTCATATTTAATAAGTTTTTAAAAATGTAAGGGTGGTAGGTGTATACCGTCGTGACACGCATCTCTATATTAAAGTTACGATGATTATCAAATAACTGTCGCAATTTTTATGTCGTAAAACCTTAATTTTCTTGTAGTGATATAATAATCATGTTAACAACTGTAAAAAGAAAGATAAATATATATCAAATCCGACTCAACTAATTAAATACAAATAATATAGATATATTTATTTAGTAGAGGTATGGTAAGCAGACATGTGTTCCATTTAATCTTATTTTATAAAAATTTACAAAATAATGAAGTGGAATGGGATGGATATTATTGAGAATTTGGATTTATAATTTTGCTCTGTCTAAAAAAAAAGGGTGAAGCAGATGCATGGATCTGCGAACACAGTACAACTCAAATGAAAAAAATACAAATTATTATCTTAAATTTAATGTTCAACCAATCGGACCCGTATTACCCCGATATAATACAAACAATAAAAGTAACTAAGCGATTAGTATACAAGAAATAAGAGCATATATTCAAAACTTGATTAACCTCAACTACGGCTCATGTTTGAAATGAGGGTGTAAACCTTTGGAGATAGGGCCAATTTTTGAAAGGACCTGTCCTATATTATTTCTCACAATTAAATTTTCTGTTCAAAAATACATTTTCATGTGATGGTTGAATTGAGAGTGACCCTACTCACTCACTCAATACTTGTAGGCTTCATTCTCTTTCACTCTATGTGAGAGAGAGGCAGCATCACATGGGAATACCAATCATGAAGGAAGCATATGAGACAATGGTAGAGGATTTGGTGGAGCCGCATTAATACATAACTCATTTGTAGGTTTCCTATCAGTCAACTCTTCCCATAAGGTGTTGATATATAATCATGTAATAGAGAGTTAATATGATAATATGAATAGAATCAATATATGGTCAATATTTAATTTATCATGTTTTTTTATATACACCTGATAACAATTTGTATAATATTATTTTGTTATATTATATATTTTTATGCACTATTCATAATTATATGATGTATTTGTCATAGTAACATAATGAAATTCTCTTTGTGTAATAATTATAATATGTATGTAGATTTTTTTTCCTAAATTAACCTATAAAATTTAATACAACCTAAGGATTTCAGAATATGATCCAGCGTTTGAGAATATAGATTGCACATCGGGGAAAGCGTTCTACATGTTTTAGGAATTTAGGAGCATCAATGATTCCTTTAGATAATTTGAGTTAATTTGATTTTTCTTCACCACAACATATCTAACCTTGTGAGTACATTAGGTTTTAGGTAGTTGTGTCTTATGGGAGGATTTAGAGAGCATTTACAATTTTTTTTATTCAGAAATTATAATCGAAGGAGTTTGTAATTTTTTCGTTTAAAAAATGTATTCGAGTGAGTTTGCAATTTTTTATTCAAACTATAGTTGATAGTGATTGCAATTTTTCCGTGCAAAATTGTAGTTGAGCGGGTGTGGAATTTTTCTATTAAAAAATTGTGTTCGAAAAAATTGTATGAGTTTATGATTTTATCTTTGTAAAAATTAGAAGTTGAATAATAAATTTGTGAGTTTTATTTTTTGAATTTTTTTCGTTTTTTTTTTCTTCTTTTGTGGGTGTGAATTTGCATGCACATAAATTTTTTTTATACTTTTCCAACAATGGGTATTAGATATAATGATTCGAGTAAGAAATTGATTCCTTGTATCAAAGTCTTTCTAACAAAATGATAGTCGTGTTCCGTTGAAATGTCCATGACGTGGTGAAGATGCCAACGGTGGTGCAAAATTTATATGGGTGAAAGATCTTCTGGTTGAGAGGGAGAAAAGTGGATGAATCCACACTTGAGGGAGAGATTATTGAGACACAAGTGTGAATTGAAAGTCCTATATTGCTTAAAAAGATGAAGGTTGAACACTTTATAAGTGAGAGGACCAATATATTTAATGCCTTTAGAGTGTGTTTGGATGAAGTAATTCAAAATTCTTAAGAAATTTAAAATTCTAAGTAATTCAAACGATTCAATTGAAATTCATTCATTTTTAAATTCTTTTGTTTGGATAGAGTAATTGAATTATATTTTGTTAAATTTTTGGGGCCAATTTTAAATTTTGAAAAATAGGAACCAAGGTGCAATTTTAAAAAATTAAATGGACCAATTTATAAATTTTGAAATTATTAAGGACTAATTTGCAAATTATAAAAAATTTAAAGACCAATTTGTAAAATATGCTAACCAACTTGTAATTTTGGCAATAATGATAATATTCAAATAAACATTCTCATTCTACGAAGTTTGAGAAGAATTTCAAATTCTTTAATTTTAGATGTCATTTCAAAATCATTAAATTTAACTTGGACAAAATATTTGATAGATTTTCATCATTTTAAAAATTCTTCATATTTTTATCCAAAAAAAATAGATTTTGTCTCAAAACATTACATTCTCTCATTAAAATGTTTCATCCAAACACACTCTTATAGTATGTTTGGACGAGGTAGTTGAGAATTTTTAAGGAATTCAAAATTTTAAGCAATTCAAATAATTCTACAAAAATTCATTCGTTTTTAAATTCTTTTGTTTGGATGAAATATTAAAATAATTTGTTGTAAAATTTTTAGGATCATTTTCATAAATTTTAAAATTTTTGGAAATTTGAAGGGACCAATTTGTAATTTTTGAAAATTTGAAGAGATCAATTTGTAGAATTTAAAAATTATTAGAGACTTATTTTTAATTTTTGAAAATTTTGGAGGTGAATTTGAAATTTCATATAATATAAGAACTATCTTGCAAATTTGAAAAATTAATAATATACAATTTAATATACGCATTATATAGAGTGAATGAGTAACTTCAAATTCTTTGCTTTTCGGTACCTTTGAAATTTTTTAAATTTAACTTGAATAAAAATACTTCATAAATATACATCATTTTAACAATTCTCCATATTTTTTTATCCAGACAATGAATTTTGGTCAAATCATTTTAAATTTCCTCAAAAATTTATTTTCCCTCATTAACATACTTCATTCAAACACACTCTTAAAAGGGAACTGTTTGAGAAATGGAAGTTTAAAAATAAACGATGTTAGTGGTAGTAATGGCGTAATGGTGACAAATCTACTTATGCTATTTTCAAGAGTCATTTAGGCTTTCTTTGGGAGTTTGGAGAGCAGGGGAAGGAAGTACTTCGAAAAATGTTTTTAAAAAAAAAATAATTTTGTATAGAATAGTAAAATAGTGCTTATCATTAACATGGTTTTAATTTTTTAAATACTATAACAATAAAAGTTATATTTAATTATTTTGTCTAAGCCCTACAAACCCCTCCTCCAATACAATTATTTAAAGTACTCAAATTAGGGGAATTTTGGTTTTTGAATAAAAATAAATCTTTTAAAATCCTCCTCACCAAAATTCTTCTATTCTTTTCACTTAATCCTTCCATTTTTAAAAATTTTCTCTCATTACTTCACATCCAAACTCTCAAACAAAGCCGTAAGAAAACATGCAGAAATTGATAGTAATTCAAATAGAAAGAATGACACAAGATTTAAAGAATGGTTAAATATGTTTGTTGTCCTCCTAAATATGGTGAATTTCGTTTTTAGTACTTAAAAAATTTCCTTCAAAGAAACTCTACGTATCATTCACTTATGATTCTTGAAGTTGTAACTTTTAATATAAATAATATCTAAGAAAAAAAAGCTGGAAATTGATTCAATTATTGTTAAGGGTGTCCATTTTGCTACTGATTTTTTGGTAGAGGTGTTTTTGTAAGGGTGTGCATCTAGTTTAAAGCTTTGTGAGACTGTGTTCTATATTTGATATTCCTTGTGCCTTATTTCTCAATTCTACATACAAGCTGTTTGATCAATGTCCTCAAATGGAAACCACACTCTGTAAGGCCATGATATGACGCAGTCGAAAGCCCTAGGGAATAATAAGCACTAAACCAAAAATAAAGAACAGAGTTGCAAGCGCAAATTTAGAATAAAACATAGAGTTGCAAGCGCAAAACCTATCAGATAAGTTGGAATCCACCGAAACAAAGAAAACTTCAAATTTTATTATATGAAAGATAACTCCTCCACGTAATTAGTGGCAAAGAAAACACAGAAATTCGCCATTAGGATAACTTTTGGAACATTGAAACATCTTCTTCCACTATATTCTCTCGGAGGAAACTCGTGTATAAATATAAGGGTTAAATATACAATCCTCTCTTTAATATATGTGAAATTCACTTTACCTCTTGAAATGTTAAAATTTAAGTCTTTTGCCTTCTAAATACACAAGTTACTGCTGTAATAATTGTTTATTATTTCCCCAGATTCAATATTTAATTTGTTAGTGATATGATTTCATGATTTAGTTAAATTTGTTTTGAAGCCCGCTGATGTAGTTATCTCAAGAATATTTCAAATGATCTTATTATCTTATCATTGTTTATTGAAAGAAAAAAAAAATCCATTCCCTTGTGTACCAATTTCGTAATTTGACACCATTAATTTGTTTCTATTTCACTCAGGTAGCTAGTTATAACACTCCTAAACTTAAGACTGAAAAACAATTCTTGCAACAGTGATTGTTTTCGATTAAACTTACAATAATTTGCATAAATGCTCCGGTGTTCAGGATGTAAATTGTCTCCTATTCATCTCTTTGGTTTAAAGTGTCTCATTATAAGTAATATTGCTCTGTTTCAATATTGATCAACTATTAAACAGAAACTTAACATAAATCACGCACACAACCACTAATATTGCTCTGATTCAAAACACCCCATACTGTCATGTTGTTATCAAATATTAATGGTTTGAGTTAATCACTTTGACAATAAAGATGTGTTCTCATCTTTTAATGACTAGCAGCGAAGCACTCTCCAATTTTTTGTTGAATCAACATGATTCTTGATGAAGATGGTTTATGTATGATGAAGATGGTTTATGTATAAATGCATGTTGAATTGCAAAGTCCGATGTCTTTTCTCATAGTATAATATAAGGGTTTATAAAGCTTAGAGGGTATTGCATAAGTGGGTTGGAATGAAAGTGGGCCTTTGAAAACTGAACATATGCTGCAACCAAATGGGCTTTAGGCATTGAATGGTTTTGAAATTTTTAATTTATTGAATAACAACTTAAATTATTAATTCTGTAAAAGTATTACAAAATAAATTACAAAAATAAATTATCTTAGTTATTCTACGTAATTAAAAATGATTTTTAAATTCTATTAATCATTGTTACATATGTAAAGTAAAATTTAAGAACCCTAAAGTTAAATTTTATTAAATTAAGGGGACTAAAATTACATTTAAACTTAAATAATATCATAATTTATTTTAATTTTTCTTTAAATTCTTAAAAGAAATATGGGACTCATTCAGTATTGTTTCTTTTAAAAGCAAATACATTCAATATAAGTTATTGTAAAACATTCTATAAGCATTCTCCTAAGGTTCGCGTGTCAAGGATCAAACCCGCATTATTTAATTCTCACATGATCTATGTGGAGGATATGCCATAAACTCCATTGAATTAAAAAAATTTAAATTATTAATAAATTGAACAACATATTATAAACAATTCAATTAATTAGACTTAAATAAAAAATCGGTTTAAATAGTTTAATTAATTACTTTAAAAAAAATATTTTTTCATATAAAAACTTCCAAAAAAAAAATCACGATAAGAAATATTTCATTATTTTCTAAAATAATAAATAAAAATTTTCCAGAAAATGAAAAAATATTGTTTTAATTTTAAGCTGAATTGAAACTGATTTAGCGATTAATTGTATTTTTTTATTGTAATGTTTGTTGAAAACTGATTAATTGTATTGGTTCAATGCAATTCATAAATCACGAATACATCTATTCATCTATTGTAATTGTAATGGTGATAAATTAACTTTTGATATTTTCAAGAGTAATTTAAGTGAACATACAAAAATTGGTAGTAATTGAGATATAAAAAGTGACAAGTGATATATAGAGTAGATTTGATTCAGTTTTTGAAAAAAAAATTATTTGAAGCAATAAAAATAAATGATTTTATTTCTATAAATAAATTATTTTTTGTTTTAATTTTTAAAATTGTTCCATATTTAAACTATAATTTGTGTTGATTGATGATGTATGCATTTGGAATTGGTGATACTGATCTCATAAACGGTTACGTAGGGTGGTCCTACAAGATTGGCACTCTAAAGCTCAAGTTTGTTACAAAGTCCAAAATGAGTATAGTAAAAAATTGGAGATCAGAAAGTGTATCTTGAATCTTACGTGTGCTGACTATATACCTTGGATTGGTAGGGAGATGTTTAAACCATGGGTAAACCTTCCAAATAAAGGGATGCTTGTGAGGGAATGTGTGAAGACATGGAACAAAAACAATCTAACATTCAAGAGGAGATGTCAGCCATTGAGGAGAAAACTAGTCATGTTGAGGCTTACTATAATGAGCTAAAATTCATGGTTCCCATTTTGTCTTAAATGCAAAAATCATCAAAGTCGAGTCCTCCTTTGAGGCACGAAGGAAGCCTCGACTAGAGAAAGACACGAAGGCCCGTGCTAACAAGGCTCTCATGGATATTTAATAAGAGCAAGAATCCCGAGTTAAGGACTAAGAGGCCCATGATGATTTGGTGGCCGGGCTGAGGAAGAAGCTCGATGAGTCCCTTCATAAAACTCTGAAAAATATGTATGTGGCCTTCAATCAGGAAGCTGACTAGGTGGAAAGACTTCACTCATACATAACTATTTCCCGCAACTTAACATGTTCAAGGTTGTCTGGGAAGGGGCCTTGGGGAATAACCTCGGTGCAACATATCAAAGTGGAAATGCATGAATTCCTTTTTACTTTTAATTGCCTTATCTGTAATGTCACCAGGGTGTTGTGCCTTTGCAAGAATAATAGTATTTATATATTTACCTTTTTATTTATTCTTTTCTCTATGTATGATGCAATTTATTTAGTTTCCTTCATGGTCTTTCTGCTTTGTTATCTAGGTTTTCAATGACTTGACTTATAGGCTCCAAACTACCTTATGGTTTTTGCCCTTGCCGTGTTCGAACTTGGTTGTTTCTGTAAGTCGGAGTTTATCCCATTAGTGCTATCCTCACTAGATACAGGAGGCCATTTATCGCCTGTCTTGTTAAAGATATTCAGCATGTTCATAGAACTTTGTAGTCCCGACCGATGCAAATTGGATTACAAACTGAGTTTTGTCGTTGCTAATTTCGGTCGAGAAAAGTTGATATTATTCTTCACCTTCACTAGGAACCATCCCCAACCAAAGGTATGGTTCCTGTCCCCACCCCCGGGTTTTATCCTGATCCGGGACAGGCATCTCCAGGGCGCTAGTGCCTATGCTCTTAGGGTAGCTAGTTCTTAAGAGGGGGCATGTCAGTTGCGCTTTTAGGGCGTTTTGGCGGGAAACGAATTTGCATTATAAGAATGACTATGTTATCCTGCCGAGGGCAACAATAATATTTGCACGCACAATATTTCTCATGGTTAGAAAATTTATTTACTCAAATTTCAAAGAGCCTGAAAAATACTTATCTTGTCTGGAGAACCACAAATTAGGCATGTGCAACCTCTTCTCAATCTCCTCCCTGATCGACTATGTAAAGAGAGAGTTTTAGTATTGATCCACCAAATGAGCAAATCCAAAAAGTACGCATTTGAGTGTCTCACACTCGATTTATCTTCTTAGCCGACTTTATCTATCTTCTTTAAGTTTGTTGCTTCTGCATACCCCTGCCCCGAGGGGTATAGCCATGTAGCTAGCATATTTGGGATTGGCTTACTTGGTCATGTATGTCGTATGCTATTTATCATGTTTGAATATACATGATTGGTCGCACGTGGGTAAATGTTAATGACTAGAAATTATGTGCAGTCGGCTGAGGTGCTTACCCACTTGCTCGCGTTTTGAAAAGAATTGGAGCTATCCAAGCGTGCTCCATTGACGTCGGTATAATCTATACATGCATCATCTCTTTTCTATAGGTTTCCTTAGCCACTATGACATTTAGGGGTAGTAATAGGCTAGGCTTTAGAAGGCTTGAGACTAACATAGGATAAACTTGAAAGGCCTGAGCCTGGTATATGGTCGATTAAAGAGTTTTTTTTACCGGACTTGACCTTTTTAAAAGCATGGCCTGGCCTGAAAGTTTATTAAAAAGCATGTTTCTCATTAAGGTTTTCAATTAATCCATATTACATAAGAAGCCTTATAGACTGACCTATATATGCATATATAGGTCCTCCAATTTAGGATTTCTTCTGATATATACATATATAGGCCACCCTATTTAGTTTTTTTTCCAAATATATATATGCATATATAGGTCAGCCTATTTAAACTCTTTTTAATATATACGAAAATATAGGTCGGCCTATAAGATTTCATAGACTTTTTTAATAGCCTAAGTTTGGCCTATTTAATTAAATAGGCTTTTAAAAAAGCCTAAGCCTGAAATTTTTATTAAATACGTGTGGCCTTAAATAGGCTAGGCTATATGCTCATGTAGGCCGACCTGGCCTATTCCCATCCCTAATGACATTAGAGAGTCATTCCATGTATTCGTTTTCGAAATGAGATTAGCGTCCAACAATCATTAGACCATCCTGGCAGTAACTTCAACATTTTCTGGAGACTTCCTTCTTCCTCACTGTGAGACGTTCCGAGCATTGGGATCAATGTTCAATTGATGGTATGCTACATGGGGTTGGTGCCAGGAATTTCATGTGGAGAAAAGGCAAAGAAGTTTGCGTTAGCCCGAAGACACTTAATCAATGTGTTTTCTATCTTGGAAAGGAGGTCAAACTCTATCTTCACGAATATGGTTGGATTATCATCAAGCTGGAAATTTTTGAAATCATCATCTGGATATGGTTTGACCTTGTATTCGTGCTCGTCAAGGTCAAACATTAACTTTCCTTTGAATTTCCTCCGCTACACCTGGAGAGAGAAAGTTTAGGTATGACTTTATGGATGCGCCTTTCCACCTTCAAGTCGGCGTGACTCAAGATTAGTTTCTCGACGTTGTTGAGATAGGTTATTTCAAGGTGCATCGGGGAAGCTATGACATATAATTTTGCTAGGAAGGATCTGGAAAGGGTTTTTCTGATAGTACTCTTAAAAAATACTATCAATAAACGAAGGGTTACCTTTCTTTTGCTTTCTCCTTTTCCAAGCGATATTGGTGGATCATTCATTCCACATGGATAAGTTATAAAATCTTTGAAAGCCAAGGCTTCCGCCATTGTATGAACTCATATATGGCTGCTTGAGTTCTACTTGCTCGAGTGTTCAACATAAAGGACGTTACACGAACTTCTGTTATCCACGAGGAATCTTGTTATTGTGCAATCTACTATCGTGATCGATATCACTAACGGTAATTATGCATTCAGATTTCCACCTACTTTCTCGTGATCTAAAAATCCTAGCATCATATAATCTTCACTTCGCGATTAGGTATCGGTCATTGCTTGGATGAGGTACTCAAACGATGGATTTCCGCCAGATGTTTCTTTGGCGAAGATCTAATCAATGACCGATAATTGAAGTGGAACAAGATCAGAGGATTTCACAAAGTTCTTCGGTGCGGCGTAGGAGGTTATTATCTCTATTTCTTGGTGGTTTTGGTAGGGATGTGTCTTTGGATTAAGGATGATACGTTCATGGAGTTTAATTGAGGAGTTTTGCGGGAATTCGATGTCGTTTCCACATACTGCACCACTATTTCGTACAAGAACCATAATTAATTATGATTGATGATTGTAGGACCCTAAAATTGGTGAAACTGGTCTCTGATACGATGGTACAGGATGGACCTATAAGGTTAGCATTATAACTTCTAAGTCAGTCCAAAATAAATATAGTAAAAAATGGTGATCAAAATATGTACTTTAAATCTTACATGTATTAATTATATACTTTAGATCACTATTGGACCTATGCATGAGTGAACCTTTATATTGGACATTCGCTCATCCTAAAACAAAAACTTTTTTGCATATAAATAAATTTTCTTTTTGAAATATAATTCTTCAAAAAAATTTGTCATTATTTAATCATTATTTTAAAAATAAGTTGAACTTGTGTATAAAGGGATTAAAAATAAAATATAATCTATTTATAGAGATCAAAAATCAATTTTGGTATAAATTTTGATTTCACAAATATATTATCTTTTATTTTTTATCCTTCTACATACATTCAAATTTAACTTATTTTAGAAAGAGCTATGCTATCATTACACCTCTTTCTCTTACACCTATACCTTAAATTTAAACAAAGAAAACTTTCTTGCACAAAGATCAAGACAACATAAATTATTAAAAAAAATAGGATACATGCATCATTCATATATATATATATATATATATATATATATATATATATATATATATATATATATATATATATATATATATATATATATATATATATATATATATATATATATATATATATGGGGTTTGCTAACGTAGACCCATTTGTTTTTATGAAGGTCTATTTTAGCAAGTATTAACTACAAAATAGTTAAATGCACTTTAAGGTGCATGTTGCTAAAACACACCTTCGTAAAAATAAGTGGGTGTATTTTAGCAAACTTCTGTGGGGTTTGCTAAAATACACGCACTTATTTTTATGAAGATGTGTTTTAGCAAGCTTAATTACAAAATAGTTAAATGCACTCTAAAATGCATGTTGCTAAAATAGTCCTTCATAAAATCAAGTGGGTCTATATTAGCAAACTCACCATATATATTTTAATAAGTGTACGTTTATTGAATGTTGGAAAATTAAAAATTCTACCATTAAATAAATTCTACCATTTTAACCATATTTTAATAAATTCTACCATTTATTTAAGTAGGTTTGCTAACGGTAGACCCACTTGATAAATGGTAGAACTTATTTAAGTGGGTTCTACCATTTGTACCATATTTTAAATAAATTCTACCATTTTAACCATATTTTAATAAGTGTACGTTTATTGAATGTTGGAAAATTAAAAATTTAAAGCATATTATTCATTTAATTTTGTCAAATAAAAAAATAGATAATGTTAGTCTTTAATTTATATTAAATATTAGAATAATAAAAAGAAAATTATTTATGGTAATTATATTATTATAGAATTTCTAAATCTTAAACATTAGTAGAAAAGTAATTCAATAAGGTGATCTCTATATGGAATAAATAAATCATAATCTATCTATTTATTTATTTATTTATTTATACTATTCTATAATCCTATAACTTCTCTCACTAATTTTCCCTCCAAAATCTCAATTAATAAATTATATTAATAATAATAAATAATAAATTAATTAAATGATAATAATCTATCTATCTATCTATCTATACTATCTATAATCCTATAACTTCTCTCACTATTTTCCCCTTCAAAATCTTAATTAATAAATAATAATAATAATAATAATAATAATAATAATAATAATAATAATAATAAATAATAATAATAATAATAATAATAATAATAATAATAATAATAATAATAATAATAATAATAATAATCTATACTATTCTATCTATCTATCTATCTATCTATCTATCTATCTATCTATCTATCTATCTATCTATCTATCTATCTATCTATCTATCTATCTATAACTTCTCTCACTAATTTTCCCTACAAAATCTCAATTAATAAAATAATAATAATAATAATAATAATAATAATAATAATAATAATAATAATAATAATAATAATCTATACTATTCTATCTATCTATCTATCTATACTATTCTATAATCCTATAACTTCTCTCACTAATTTTCCCTACAAAATCTCAATTAATAAATTATATTAATAATAATAAATAATAAATTAATTAAATGATAATAATAATCTATCTATCTATACTTCTATACTATCTATAATCCTATAACTTCTCTCACTATTTTCCCCTTCAAAATCTTAATTAATAAATAATAATAATAATAATAAATAGTAAATTAATTAAGCAATAATAATAATATCAATTAATAAATAATATTAATAATAATAATAATAATTAATTAATTAATTATTTTAATAAAATCGTATTCTGGAACAATTTTAAGTGATTTAAATCATTCTGAAATCGATGAAATCTATATACTATCTATAATCCTATAACTTCATATATTTGAATAATGTATGAAGAAATTGTTTAAAATGATTAAAAATAAAATTTAGTATATTTATAGGCATCAAATTTTTTATTTAATAAAATAAATCATTCTTATTACAATTATTTTATTTATGGAATATGAACGAAATCAAACTTATAAGTGATTTAAATCATTCTGAAATCGATGAAATCTCTATACTATCTATAATCCTATAACTTCATATATTTGAATAATGTATGAAGAAATTGTTTAAAATGATTAAAAATAAAATTTAGTATATTTATAGGCATCAAATTTTTTATTTAATAAAATAAATCATTCTTATTACAATTATTTTATTTATGGAATATGAACGAAATCAAACTTATAAAAATATGTTTATTTGTTTCGGTATTTTTTTTAATCAAATGAAGATTGAATTAATTCAAAAGCAATGGAAAATACAAGGCGATCGCTCGGATCCAACACTTAAGGAAGACAAAAAGAAAGTAACAACTGAAAAATCCATCAGCTTTGCTATATGTGGCCTAAGATTCCTACTATACCAACCCCTATAAACAACCATATCTATAATATTATCCATGATTTTACCCTTATCAACAGCATTATCAAAACAAATATTGTTACGATATTTCCACACACCATAAACAGTCTTCGCAACAACTAGTTTCAGGATGGATGATCTCCATCCTTTTCCATTAGTATTCTTGCTCAACCACAAAATTTTCGCATCCTAAGATTGCGGAATACGACTAACCTGAATCTAAACAAGTATTTTAGCCCAAATACGAATTATTTCAGGATTTTGGTTCGATTTAATTGTATTAATATTTTCTAAAATTTATAAACGAATTTTTAAATTTTTTCTAAAAAAAAAAAAAACATATTCCTCTTAGAATTTATTTTTGATAAAAGCACAATTCCATTTTCTCGAATTCAATGTTAAACTATTTTTCCTCTCATTTACGGAAATTTTACCTTAAACCCTATCAATTATCCTCTCACCCCTACAATTTACATGCTTTAGTCAAAATACTCATGAGTAAATAATTTATGTTTTAAATTTTTTTATTTTTTTCGTTATTTCAATTTGAAGTTATCTGATCCAATGAAAGAAAAGTGAGATAATTTGAGAAAATTATGCATACCGGAAGTCTTACCCTGAAGTTTTTTTCAATCCACAAAATGTAACGGGAAGTCTTACTTTCAAGTTCTATGAACACAAAATAGAAACAAAAGTCTTACTTCTAAGTTCTCTCAACCACAAAACACACCCAGAAGTCTTACTTCCAAGTTCTCTGATCCCCAAATGAACTCCGAAATCTTTTGAGTAAGATCTCCGATCTTGTTTTTATTTTAGCTATCAAATCTCTTGTGTGATATTCATTTGATCATTTTTTTTTGCTAGTGCCTCAGCGATGTGCACGTGTCTCTCAAGTAATTCCTCATGGAGGCATAAGATGGCGAGCTCAATAGACGATAGATGTACAGGAAGACTAGATTGGTGCACGTGAGGAGTAGCTACTATAGTATCCCGACATGCCGTACTACATATCTCTTCTGGTACGATACGAGCAACATTTTGCCTGCCACCTGTGGTGCAGAAATGTAAGTAAATCTCATTTACTTTAGGTTGAACTAGTAATATATCCGTGCGTCCGCACGGGTAAATATGATTTAGTAGTGTAAAATTATAGTGCAATTTGAGAATTAGATTTATGCATGTTTTGCTGCTTAGAATTTAATTGGTTATGTCCCATGACACTTCATAAAATATTTCATTCACATTTTCAACATTAAAGACATGTACAAATGAGTGATAACTGAACACCTATTAAATAATAAACTATCTTTAGAGTAAGAATGAATCGGTTTTTCAATATTGCAATATATATTAATATTTAAAATATTTCATCATTGAAAGGATCAATTTAAATATTTTTTTTGTCTAGATCTAACTAATTGTGTCTAGTGTCTCTTTATCAAGTGCAAATTAACATTTATATATATTTTGTTAGTTGGATCTAACTTGTTGTGTCCAATAACATTAAAGACAAGTGCAAAGTTATAATGAGTTGATGTAATATGATTTTGAGATAGATATTGTAAAAATCATACCAAAGCTAAATAATGATCTTATGTAGCAATGATTATATATAGAATTGTCATTCATTTGTGTATTTATATAGAATTGTTAATAAAAATAAAATAGGTATCGTGTTGATAGTGTCCCGTAATAAAAATAGAAAAATTGACATTTGAAAATAAGAATTTTGTGTCTCAAATAAAGACAAATGTTAATTAAAATAAAATAGATATTTTACTGATAATGCCCCGTGAGAAAAATAAAAATTTTGACATTTGAAAATAAGAATTTTGTGTCTCAAATAAATTGTTAGCAAAAATAAAAAATGTATTTTGTTGATAGTAACCCGTCAGTAAAGTAGAAATTTGAAAATAATTTTTTTAATAATTATCAACAATTTTTTAATAATCATAAAATAATTATGTTTTTTGTTGAGTGAATTTTTACGTGTTCCTTTTCGTTGCATTAAGAAATATTCAATTTATTAATTTATTTATGTTTAGAAAAATAAAAAAGGAAAAAGAAAATTGAGGGGGGAAATTAAAATAAAAGTGAAAACATTGGAGAGAGAACATGTGAAGAAAAGGTGAGACAAAAGAAAATGCAATAGTCAATACACATGTCACTTGGACATTTGTTTGAATGTTGGAATATTGACTTGATTATGAAAAGACAAAACAACCCTTTTTGTTTTGTAAATTTTAAAAGAGTGAAGGACATTTTTGGTAGAATGGTGACATCTTTTATTAATGGCTAGATAGTAGATAACTATTAAATTCAATTATTATTTCTATTTTATAATTTACACTTTAAATTGTTTTCATGAGAGCGGGTTCCATAGTATATCTCACTTTGTCATTGTGGGATGGCTGAATAACTCTAGTTTATCTTTACTCAAGAGAACTAGCTTAAAAAAGATTGATGCTAACTTGGTATCTGCTTTTGTGGAGACATTGCATCCAGAGACATTGTCATTTCATGTATCATTTGGTGAGATAAGGATCACTCTTGACGATGTATTTTTTCTTCTTCGCCTTCATATTACGAGTGATTTTTGGATGTCCCATTAGGTATCAATTAAGAAGGTGTTTCTACACTTGTTCTTGACCTTCTAGGAGTGACCATGGAGGAGACTACACGAGAGGTTCGTGCTTATAAGGGTCCATATTACTTTTTAGAGTAGTTGCATATTTTATTTGAGCACCAACAAGGTGGTTGTTCAGGCAGTTGTGGCGAGCACTCCATATAAAGTTGATGTTGGATACCTCAAGTGATATTATAAAGTTTCACATCCTCAGTTGGCACCACCACTTCATGATGTGCAAAGAACACTACTTGTTCATGATTATGATGCAAGATCGTCAAATCTGAGATATCACTAATTGTTTCTTTGCTACATCGTAATATCAATCACATAGGTGGTGATGAGAATGACCCTGATAATGTACACTTATTTCGAGTATTAAACTTAGCTCTGGGCGGTCAATTAGATTAGTTGATTTATATATTGTTCATCTAAGACTTATGCATTTTTAAACTCGTGTTATTATTATTTTGAGACTAATGTATTTTTACACTTATATCGTCAATATAATCCAACAATCATAAAATACATAAAATTATTTCAAGCCACCTACAAATAATAAAATTGGAATATTTTGAAAAATATAAAAGTGATGGGGTAAAATTCGCCTCATCTACCTATAGCGCTGTTGTGAGTAACTAAATTTATCCATAGAAATCTTGTGGGTAACGGTAAAGTGGGATTTTGTGAGTTATAAGGGATTTCATATGTTTTTAAGGGTTGTAATTTTAAAATTTTAGAGGTATTTTTTTATAATTTTTGAAATAATTAAGGGGAAGTTAATTCAAAAAAAAAAGAAATAATTAAGGGGAACAAATAAACTCATAGTTTTATATAAACGGGTTTGGGTTGTTTATATGTTTGAATTTTGATTCATCAATTCAGAATATTAGGGTTTAAGATTTTTCAAATATTCAAAAAAATTGTTATATATCATTTTTTTTAATATATCCAGTACGAAGTATATGTTACCAATTTTTTTTTTTAAATCGCTATAAATGTATCTGATATTTAAAATTTCTGATATTTAATCATACATTTATTAGAAAACAATGCATTTTTATCGAAAATTTTATAAATATCCGATATGTCTTCAAATAAACTCAAATAATCTAGTATTTATCTTTTTACAATATCTAATATTTCTTCAAATAATTCAGGCAAGGACAACGAAAAAAATCATATAAGTACCTTTTAAGAAACTGAAAATTTGATGGCAAAGAAATAACGAAAAAAATCATGTATAGAGTGTCAGGTTTAAGTGTGATTATTGGACTAGAACAGGAGTAGTGACCCATTTCCAAATCGGATAGAGGAAAAACTACTTATATAATTAAAAATAGGCTTAATTGCAATTTTGATCCCTCTATTATCCGTTTTTTTGTGTTTTGGTCCCTCTATTTAAAATCCGGAATTTTAGTCCCTATATTTTGGTTTTTTGAGGATTTTAGTCCCCCTGCAAATTCAAAGACAATTTTAAATGAAATGACGCTCACATTGATGATGTGTCAGCGTCAGTTCAACAACGAACTGTTCAAAAAAATTAGTTTTATTTAAGATTTATGTTAAATATGTCATCAATTTGAGTTTCATTTTATTCAAAATTGCCTTTTGATTTGCAAGGGGACCAAAATCCTCAAAAAACTATTATAAAGAAACTAAAATTTTGGATTTTAAAATAGGGGGATCAAAACCCCAAAAAAATAATAATATGGGACTAAAATTGCAATTAAGCCTTAAATATATATATATATATATATATATATATATATTAAGTAGGAAAAAATAAAAATAATAAACAAAATAAAAGGTAATTATGAAAATAAAAATTATATAATAATAATAATAATAATAATAATAATAATAATAATAATAATAATAATAATAATAATAATAATAATAATAATAATAATAATTATAGGACTTAAACTTACAAAGTTGTTATTAGGTGGAAGAGAGAGGTGATGATGTAGAGTGTAAAAAGTGAAAAAGTAGGGTGTTGAATTTAGAAACCATTGTTGATAGCCTTAGCATGACCCATAATAAAATAAAGTTGGTTAATGAAGTGTAAAAGTTGGTTAATGAAGTATAAAAGTTGATTAATACATTTATAATTTAGTGTGAGAACATGATTAATTATATGTATTTTATTTGTTAATGAAATAGTGAAAGTGGTTATTGAATTATAAGTAAAATAAGTGATTAATATCGTTTATTTTTGTGGTTAATACAATTATAAAGTTGGTTAATAACACAACCTTATATTTGTGTTATAAAATAAATTTAAAAAAAATTAAATGAAAAAATTAAAATAATATTATTTTAATAGAAAAACATTGTTTACCGTATAAATATGATAAACACAGTATAAAATGTAGGTATTTGGTATAGAAATGAGTGTACAAATAGCCTTGTTGAAAAAGTTAACATGTCATTATAACTAATCATAACAGGTGGATTGAGTGGGATGAGACGACTTAAATGATTTTATTTTTATATTTATAATTCACTCCATAAAAAATGTTGGTTAAACAAACTGATCAAAAAGTTCATCCATTTTACAGTTTTTTAGTAACATGCTACTATTGCATTTGCCTTAGTTTGATGTCTTTCTAACTTATTTGAGATTGAGAATAATATTAACACGTCTTTTTGAGGTACATACATGTGCGATTAGAAACAGTTGAAAAAATCACCATCAAATATACATGACTACGTAATTCAGTAAATTTACTTAGTTGTAAAAATATGATTTTTATCCAATTTTCATTGTACAAGCAATAACAGTAGAATGTTGCTTAACCAAATGCTGAACAATGTCGATTCAATTAGAAAATATGATAAAGTTTATTCTCTGTTAAATCGCAGGGTGAAATTTGTTTTTGGTATCGAAGATACTTTTTCTCCACAACAACCTGGAGTACCTTAAGCACAAATATGAAACAACACTGAATCGAATAATTTAATTAAAAAACACTGAATCCTAAAGTAATGGTAGCTGGAAAACAAGCATGCAATGGAAACATGGTCTTGGTGAGAGACTTACAGTGGATAGCGCCATACCTTGCTTCGTTATGGTTTGAATGTGGGCATGTTCTTCCAGGAGCCATTTGGACCTTATGCGAGCTGATCATTTCTGAGCAGTAGCGCACTAGCAGCAAACCAGTGCCAGCTTTTATGTGTAATCTTACAACCAGAGACGGAAACACATGTTTACATTACTTGTAAAGTAAAAAATGCAAATAATCTGGAATAGCATTGTTCAATAAAACATGGCAGAAGGGATAATCGAATTTCACAAGTTTCAAAATGACATTAAGTTGCTAGTAATTTCAAAAAAGTGTTGCTTCTTAATCCGCCTTGAGATTGAGCCAACTGTATTTTTGTTACTCTGTTTGTGAGATCATTTGTTCAGCAACACATAAAATACTCATTGTAAGGTTCTTCTACCCTAGTTGCAATAAAACTATCATTCCAAAGTTGTGGACTAATGACATTTTAACCATTTACTAGGCTTTAACGTGTAAACATTCGGTGCGAGTGTATGCATAGGAAATAGCAGAATGATAGTAAGACATGCATCAACAATTGACAACACAAATTATATAATCACATAAAAGGTCACCCCATGATAGCCACAAGATTCTGAGCACATCCTTCAACAGAAAAGGAATCTGAGGCTCTCAAGAGGCCTGAGATGGAAGAATGTGAGAACTCCACAACCCTATGGAATTGTTGGCATATCTAGACCATAACGTACATGGCATCCCTTGTCTAGATCAAGAGAATGGTGGCAAGCACCGATATCATATGCAGACATCTTGAAGCAACATCTATGTGCCTCAAACTTGTCCCTGGAAAATGCAGGAGAAGCATCACTAGTATCTTCAAATGACATTGTTTATATTTTCAAATTATGGAGTAACAGACAAGTAATGCTTCTTTCTAATTATATAGCTCTGAAATGAATGCAAAACATTCTTTAAACTTGACTTAGCATGAAATATAAAACTTACAGACACACAATTCCCATGAAGTATATTAAACATTGACCCTCAATGATAAATCAACAATTAAATATACCACTTAGTTTCAAATATCAAAAGCCAGATCATGTCTGCCACATCTCTACAAAATCTATAATGTCATAAAGGTTTCAGAAATCACCTGGTGAGGTGTCTAACATAACAGGCCCAACAGGAACTAAGAGGATAAATGAACAGATTAAAAAAAGATCAGAAATGATCATTTATTCATGGAGTTTAGCATCTACATTACTAAATCATAAAACATAAATGAAGGAGAGACATATTTCATTTTTCTTCTTACAGTTGAATAAAGCTAGCAAAAAACTACAATAGAACTCTATCCCTGAGAAAAGTATATTAAGTTGAGGAAAGAAAATTTCATGTCATCTGAAAGGAATACTAGTTTCAGAAGAAATCAAGTTTCTTAGCTCCATTAAGTGTTCATCATTTGATATGTTGAGTGAAAGACGGAGGTTTGTCATTAATGCTTCTTGTTCCCAACTTAAAGGTCCTGATGCATACAATGCCTCAATTGTACAACGATAAGCATGCAACTCTAACCTATGAATTTTTGTGGCCAATTCTCTTCGTGTGGGAGAATAAGTCCTTTCAAGATATCCCCTCTTGCAGGTAGATTCAGCATCGCTGCATTCACTGTCTTCATCTTCAAATGGGCCTGCAGGTACAGGAAATTGCAATTTATAGGAATTCCCGCTGGTGATACTACAGCTACCAACAGAGCATATAACACTATCAGCACAGTTTAATTCAAAGTTCTGTCCAAATGAACAACCCACAGCAGCATTTTGTTTCCTCCTCTCCATGTCCATATCAACAATCCCAGTTTTCCTGTTGTTTACAGAAACATGTATACATTCTTCAGCTGGCATGTCTCTTGGGAAACTGACATTTTGTACATAATTAAGTGGTGTAGATGGGTTTCTAACTCTTGCTCTGTAACATCTGCCTTCATTCTCAATTGCTCTTAATTTAGGCAGAGGTTCAGCATACGCCTCAACTTGTGAGTGTCGTCCTCGTTTCAATGTTTTAAAAGAAACAGGGCGGGATTCCAGATTATTCAGTTCTTTCTTTTCAGGTTGATAGTAATCGGAAGCTGACAGTTTTGTCTTCATATCTATCTTCTGAAGTTGCGCACTAAAACGCTTTCCATTATCACAGCTAGCAGAGCCCTGAAGATGAGAGAAAGATGAATAAATATTAGCTCATAAAATAGTATGGTATGATCCAGAAACATTTACATAGGAAAACTCTTGAAAGTTAAAGCAAAACTAAAAAAATGAAAACTGAAAAAAAATTGAAAGAATCACACCATATTGAAAGCGAAACACGACCGAAAAACCTAAGAACATACGGAGTTTTTAAACTTCTATTAGTTAGTTTTAGTAAACAAAATGCATTGAATCAATGAAATTTCAAATGCTTAATAAAAACGAAGTCAGCATGTGATCTACAACCACATTTGTACTGGCAAAGACACTTGGCAATTGCTAGAGAATATGAAAGAAACAAAAAAATTAAGGTTGGAAAATAAAGGTACCTTTCCAACCACAAACCACTTGTCATCTTGCCAGGACTGTCTCACCCTGATGTCAAATTTGCTAACTTGGAATTCCAATGAAGATCCAACTAGCCTAACAGAAATGCACTTTTTCCCCAAAACCTTCAAAACAGTAGCCATCTTCCAAGAAAAATTCTGATACACTTCTACAATTTCACCTGGAGTCCAGTTCTCCACGAGTTCAAATGCAGGTGGACATGGTCTTACCGATTTCCTCGAAACTCTCCCCACGATTGCCTCACCAGTAGCACCTTCAAATCCCTCATACTTAACAGTGTAATGGTGGCCCTTACCACGAATAATCTCTGCACATAGCCAGGAGCCAGAAGGCACCTCATCTTTGCTTAGCACTTCCACCTTAGTCCCTTTCTTGAATCTCATGATCGCCAATATATTTCTGCAAAATTTCAACCCAGTCAGCATCTATTCAAAACAAAATCTAAACAAAAAGCAGAACAAAATATCTGATTTTTACAACGACAGTTGTCAGCTACTTCAAATTCAGGAATAAAAAAGGAAATAGATTCAAAATCTAACATCTAATAATCACTATCAACATTTAAAAGCCATTGATTTGATGATCATAGCAATCAATTAACACAATAGACACATAAATCAACTAGAACCCAAATCACAGGTAATGCTAATTCGAAAAAAAAACATTATTCCAGAACTGTTACTTCAAATAGAGTTAATGATCATATCAATCAATTAACAACATTTAGAAGCTATCAATTTGATGATCATAGTAATCAATAAACACAATAGCCACATAAACAAACTAAAATCAAGTAAAACGTAACGGCAATTCGAAAAAACATAATTCCAAAAATCTTAGTACAAATAGATTTAGATCTTGACTTGTAAGACCAGAAAATAAACTCCAAATTTTCGATTATGCAACAACAAAAAAACAGTTTATGTTCAAAAAACAGCACAATTGAAATTAAAAATGTAACATAAAAACCAATCAGTGATGAAAAAAATTATTTTTGATCATAAGAACAAATGTGATTAAACAGATTTCATCTAATTTCAATGCTGAATCCGATCCACTGTTCTTTACCCTAGCTATTTCCCTAACTTTAAAGGTTCTTTCTTTTGTATTATTTTCATAACTTTTTCTCAGAAAAAATTTCCATAACAAAATAAAAAACCTCATAAATACTATAAAAAAAACAGGTAATAACAAAACCTGATATAAGAAAATTAACAATCAGTTTCCACCATTTTTCTCAGAAAAAAACACAGAGCAACAAATTACGACGCTGAAGTTGAAATTCAAAAGCTCATTAACAAAAAATAATGAAAATGATTAACAATAATCATGAATTAATTAAAGAGAGAAAGTGAAATAGTAGATGAAGAAAATTGAGTGACCTTGTTCCGATTGAGAAGACGATCTTTTCGTCTCTGTTGATTATTTTCACTCTCTCTTTGATTTTGCGGTTGTTGCAGAAATTTTGTTATTTTTATTCCTATTTGTTTGTTATATTATTCGATAATCATGGTTATGGTGTGTTTTCTTTTCTTTTTAAATTTAAATTTAAATTAAGCTTTTATTTTTTGGATTTTTTATTATTTTAAAATTAAAATAAGAAAGCTTGATGGGTTTTTTTATTTCTTAGCTGACAACTGGCTAAGAATAGCTTGTTAGGGTGGGAATTAACTGTTCCATCTTATAAACATTCTATTTCTTGTGTCTTCCGTCTTCTATTTTTTTTTTTTTTATTATTTTAACTTTTTTATTTATGTTATAAATAAAAAGTTTTTAATATGTTTATTTTTAGTTTTTGATGGAAATGTTCTATTTTTATTTTTTTTGTTGTTGAAAATAATATCTTAATTAGGGATTTATGATCGCTAGAATATCTGAGCAGTTAGCTTTGGATTAATGGTGCGAGTAGTACGGTTTGACTGAATTCTAAAATGCTACTAGTATTTTTTATTAATTTTCTATTTAAAAGGTAATTCTAATATTTAGTATATAAAATGAATTCAAAAATGATAATTTTTATTTATTAAATGAGGGAAATTTTAGGGTAAAATTATAGATATAGAGTATCAATAGGAGTAATTAACTGTCATGCTTTTGCACAAATAATTATTTACTATCCACGCATCTATTTAAAAAATTTAATTACCCATAACTCTTTATTTTATATGAACAATTACAATTAAATTTTTTATTAAATATTTTCAAAGTTTGTTTTGAACATACAAAATGATTTTTTTTTCTTCTCAATCTAACTATTGAATCTTTTATGCGGCTCAAATTCATATTATCACATGGATTAGTTCATTGTTGGTTTATTTATATTGTATTTGGTGTCATCTTTATAATTTTTACATTTTTTAAAATAATGATTAATTGTATTAATTTTAATGATATCATTTACTACAATAACTCTATTAATAATAGATAATGGAGTAGTTACATGAATTAAAATACAATAAATAAGTGCAAGTTAGTGGAAATAAATAATAAATATGACATTTGTATTCTAAAAGAACAAATAATTTGAGGCAAATAAAATTTGGAAAGATGACACAGATTGTGAGACGGAGGGAATATTTATTTATCCTAATTTAGATGTACGTGTTTGAGTCCTTATTTAGAAAATATTAGATTGAACACTTGAGTTCAAATTCCAAACTTGACAGTTGTGTAAGTTTCTTGAATTTAGGTGTTTTGATTTTTAATTTCAGCCTAGTTACACTTCTAACAAGTTGGTTATTTGAATTTAAAAGTTCTAAACTTTGAAGTTATTAGGAGTAGTTTATTCTCCATGCTTGTGCTTCGATGTTTATCACTTCCCTTTATTCATCCTTGGGCGTCACAATTTTTACTTTGCTCGAAAGGTATACTTTAGCTTGCTAACTTCGTTCCATCTTGATTTGCAATTTTTGAATTAGGGTTTCTATACCCTCATTTCAAAATTATAGTGATTGGATATGTATCAAGAGTTACGTAGATTCATCAGCATAAAAAAATTTGTGTGATTACTTTAATAAGGTAACTTGCAACATATGTTGGTCATAGTATCAACAAAAAAGTAAGTATTTAAGAGTAATGTCTTCATAGAGACTATGTGATTTCAAAAGTCATTCAACAGTTTATACGATTTTAAGAGAAGTTTGTAGAAGTTTGAATGTTGTAGATTTAGTGGTAAAGTAACAATAAATGTGATTGGTGTTTTGACAAATGAGAAACTTTGTTGGGGTTAGATTTCACTGTCTTATATTCATGAACTATGGTGATCAATAACATGCATTTCTAAATCAACAATGTGAAATTAATTGTATTGTCTAATAGACGATCTCTCCACCTATTAACCAATACGATAGCATTAAGATTAGATAGTATATGTGGATAATAAACATAAACCCATCTCTAGAGTTTAGCGTCTAGAAGATGAAAATCTTTGATCTAGTAATGAAAAGTATTTCTCAATATCATTTAAAAGCCATGAAAATATGTTCTAGTTAATACTCTAAAACAAACATTAATAATGAAGATGATCATCAATATTAAAGTATAATTAGAATTGCACAAAACTCGATGATCAAGATTATAGATAAATATTCAGATGACTACATCTAACTCTAACAAAAAATAAATTAGCTATAATTACTCATAGTAGTTTAGAAGAAAGAATTTGAATATCATATTTTTCGATTTCTACCTTCAATCTTCCCTTTATCTTTCTCCCCTGGTGTACAATTGTATTTCTAATAAAATTATAGCACAAGTGCTCTGCCAAAAGTCTCTTAAGTGAATGGTTCAAATTGCTATTTATAGAGGTTTGTAACACCTTTCTCGCTTAGCAAAACCTTTAGTTCACCCAACGAGCTTGCCTTTTTTGCACCATAAGTTGATTGTCATCGCATCCAAGTGAATTTTTCCACATTGCATCGCATCCAAGTGATTTTACCTAGTGATTCAGTCTCCTTCACCTAAAATCTACTTGACATGTAGGGAATCTCTCAACCCGCATTGCTTCATTAAGCGACAATCTCATCTTTGCCTAGCAAGAAACCTTTTGCTTCACAATGAAGTAACTTAGCCAGGAGGAAATGTTTGAATCCTTTTGTCCCGCCTTAGCTCCCAGCGAGCTTACTCCTCCGCTTAGCGATGATATCTCTGCTTAAGTTTCCTTGCATATGGTTGAGAGATCTTTTGCTTAGCTAAGCGAGGTGATGGTCTTTTTTTGTTGGGAGAGCTCTCGTTTCATCTAGCTAGGTATCTACCACATTGCTTGATAAATTGTCATTTTCTTTACCATTTTCACCCGTGCTTATGAATAACATATTTAAAAAGTTTACACAAATGTTTTATCGTCTTTTCATGATAAATTAGGGGTATTTTATGTGATGACTTGTGATTTAAGTTAATAAGTGCTTACGTAAAATGAGTAAATTTGACACTTATCAACACGCTCTAATTCTCTTTGAGATATTCTGTTTTATTTTAATGAATTTTCCCTCACAAACTCATTCATTTGAGTTTCTGTGGTCATGTTGGGTCATCATGTATGAGTCTAACTTGTATAGTAATACCATTCAGGCATCCACATGCATTATGGTAAGATTTAAGGTCTTTACTAACTGTATGGCTTAGTCATCCTACCTTTAAGAAAGGTTACCCTTAATCATCCTATCACATCGTTTAGATTATAATATTAACACATATATTAGGGTTACTCCCTTAATAATCTACATGATATGCAACTATTATAAACAAATTATCTTTTAATGAGCTTTAGCAGTTATATCATTCCAATGATCATATCTTCATCAGCTCTCCAAATTCGGAGAATAGTTTGAGAAATTTATTTTTCAAAAGTATTTTTCAAAATCCATATTTGAACCCTTTCTAGCATAACTTACACATTAGTTCGATAATCTTAAATGTAATCAAATTCATAAGTTCAAAATCTTAAGCAAGACACTCTTAGAAAAGACAACTAAGATGCCTATGCTATCACAAAAATCATTTGAGAAAATGTGTTCTATTGAATAATATCGTTTCTCGTTCTTCGCGCAACTCCATACTGAAGATTTGAAAAAGATACTAAACTCAAAAACGCAGGATTGGTTTCCTAACCACCCTTATTTTGATACCAAATAAAACATCCATGAATATTGACCAAGATTTCTATGAGCTAAATAATTTGTCACAATAGAAAACCAACTTAAATTATTATATTGTGTCAAAATAATAAATCAAATTTATTTACAACTCAATAAAGAAAATGAATAAATAAATAAATAGGATTTACAAAATATTTAAGATTAACCATATACATTTTGAGAACCTTAAACCTAGACTCTCGATACTATGATTTGGCCCTAATATATTTCAAATTAGCTTATACTTGAAAAAAGACTCAACGTAGTGGGGTGACATAATATAATATCAACGAATTTCCAAATTTGGGATAAAATATAATAAGTCAAATATAATAATAAAACTATAAGAATAGTTCTATAAAATTAGGATTGTATTAAACAATCAACATAAGTTATAAGTCAATTTTAAGCTAATTTACTATCCAAGCACCTAAGGTTTGCCTTTAAAATAGATCTCAATTTATCCAGGTTTCCCTTGTAGTTCTTAACATTATCACATATAAATTTTTATCAAGATTCATGAACACATCCATTTTTCATGATTATAATTAAATCTTATAATTTTTTAAAACTTTTAGGCTTAAGGGCTTTTTTGAGCACGTACATTAACACAGAGAGTAACATTCAAAGATACAGAGAAGAAATATTGCATGACTTTGTTCTATATTCAATAAAATATGGATGCTCATAATTTTGAAAAGATTTCAAAGGTTTCAAAATTAAAGGAGATATGGGATATCCTAGAGAAGTACCATGATGGTGGAGAAAAGGTGAAACAAGTGAAGCTTTAATCTTTAAGGAGGAAATATGAGTTGGTGTAAATGGAAGATGATCAAAAGATAAATGATTACTTTTTTAATTCGATTTTAGTGGTAACTCAAATGACGACATGTGGCGGGACTATCACTTATCAGTAAATGGTTGAGAAAGTGATGAGATATTTGGATTCAAAATTTGATTTTATAGTGGTGAAAATTTAAGAATTCAAAGATTAAAAGGAATGTAGAGTTCGTTGGAGACTCATAAACTCATAGTGATTGATAGAGGAGTTGGAAGATCAATTTAAGAATCCTTGCATGCTCAAGTGATGAAGAAAGATGGTCAAGAAGTGATGTTGAAGAAGAAATACAAGCAAAGCTTTAAGAATTAAATTTGGTCCAACAATGGAAGAAGAAAAAGGCTTTGGCACCAACCAATCAAAGAAGAAAAAGACTTTGGCCATTTTACAGATGCGTGTTAGCACAAGAAGGATGGAAAGGAGAATAAAAAGAGTGAAGAAAAGAACCATTTAGATCATGGTGATAACTACTATTCATAAGATTTTTGTTAATTTCCAAAACCTGTGAAGAAACCATGAGAAATGATGAACTCTAACATTTTGATTAACATAAGAAATTCATACTGAAGTTAAATTTATCAAGTAAAAAGACATTAAAAAGAAGCATTCATATTGGAAATAATGTTTGTATGTCAATCATTAAGGAACCTGAGCGATTATGGCATATAATGTATGGTCATCTAAATTTTGGAAGCCTAAGTGAGTTGAGCTCTCAGAATTTAGTGTAAGGTCTGCCTAAATTGAATGTAAATACAATGACTTGTGAATCTTATTTAAGAGGCAAATAAACCAGGTTGGATTTTGCATTAGACATTCCAAAGAGATCAAATAATGTACTAGAGGTTGTGCATTATGATATATTTGGCTATTTTGAAACATCATCGTTTGGTGGAAGCAAGTATTTCTTCATTTTTATTAATGAACATACAAGAATGTTGTAGATGTATATACTGTCAAATTCAAAAGTAAAACACTTAAAATGTTCAATAATTTCTAAACATTGATTGATAAGGAGAGCAGGAAATCAATAACCAGTTTAAAGACTATTGGTGGCGGAGAGTACGCCTTAAAGGAGTTTAAGTCATTTTGCATCAGTGAAGGCATAAGGCATGAAATTGCTTCACCCTATAATACGTAGAATAATGGTCGGACAAAGAGAATAAATAAGACCATACTCGACATGGCTAGAAGTTTGCTAAAGCATGAGAACATGTTTCATATGTTCTATGGAGACACACTCAACATAACCACATATATACTAAAGAAATGCTTCTGCTGAAGAAATACGAAATGAAATAAAGCCCAGTGTGAATCACCTCAAAGTGTTTGTATCAATATGTTTTAAGCACATACATAATCAAAGAAGAAGTAAGTTTGATGACAAAAGTGAGATCATAATATTCATATGATATCAATCCATATGTGCCTATAATATATACTATCATATTAATAAGAGGATGCATACTAAGAGAGATGTGATTTTCCATGAATCTGGGACATGCATGTTGCATGACACATAAAATAAATAAAGTGATATCAATCATGTTTTTGCATAAAATTTCAAAGTGAAGGTTCAAACGAAGAAATTGATGTTGAAGGAACTGAAGTTGAATTGGAAAGTGTAGTTGATGCTTAAGCGAGTGAATCAGTTGAGAAAAACAAATTCTTTTCAATGATAATGGAGTCAATGATAATATCAATGTGGAGGAATTTGTTGTTAAAAATGATCAAAATGAGAAGGTATCAATTGAGTTTGTATATGATACTATTGTTGAAAATGATTTGACCGAGATTAAGGTGAGAGAAAACACTAAGGGGAATGTGATTCTTGAAGATATTGGTGAATTGTAGATGTCTAACGATATAAAAACATCAAGTATGTCTCTAAAGAAAAGATTTTGCATAACTAATCAAGTCAAGACTTCTGATGAATGCATTGATGAAGAAAAGGTTCAAGAAACCATGTATAAGAAGATTATTGAATAATTGGGGGTACTTATGCAATAGCCAACCTGACATCTACTATCCAGTAACTATAATCAACATGTTTATGAGTGAGCCTAAGCGGTCACACCTAGTGGTTGCAAGGAGAATATTGAGGTACCTAAAAAGAACCAGGGGACTTGATGTGCTATTTCCAACTCCTTCTCAGACGTGTTATTCTCTTTGTTAATTTATATTTTTATTCTATATTTTTATAATTATGTGATTTAATTTTAATTTTAATTTTTGTTAATAACATTTTATCATTTTTTTATATCTCAAGTGATGATCATAAAATATTACTACATTTATAGTTATGATAAAAGATTCATATTACAAGGAAATGTTTTTTTAAATGACTCTGTAAATTTTGACTTACTAACTAAAGATTCAAGAAAATATTTGATTGATTGTTTTGTAAGGAGCTAAGCACACAAAGATTTTAGATAACAATAAAAATGAGAGGGGTTGTATAGTTGTATGGTGATTAACGGTAAGAGTTTTTGTTAGGATGGATAGAATGTGATAAATATAAGTGGTATGAGATTAAATGGAATAAGTTGTTAGAATTAAATTAATAATGATTAATCACATATACATGCTCAAAAGTTTTAACAAATATTTTAGTGCAAAAATAAAATAGTCAAACAATTATGTATAAAATTAATGGAATGACAAGTTAGAGCTTGTTTGATTTGGTTTTGTAAAACTATTTTTTAGTTTTTAAAATTTGAAAACTAAAACTTGTTTGGTAGTTTAATTTTACAAAACTATTTTTAAAAATTATTCTCTATTTAAGAGTTTTAAAAACTAAAAAACTAAAATATGTATTAGAGATTTGTGTTTTTAGTTTTTAATTTTGAAAATTAGTAAAAGTAAAAAACAAGGAAAATAATATTCTTTTCATTAATGACAAATTTGTAATTGTGCAACTTTAAAATAGTTTTTAAAAGTAAGATTACCAAATATGTTTTCTTTTATTTTTTTCTTTAAAATTATTTTTTAAAATTGAATTGCAAAATAATTTTTAAAAACTAAAAATTAAAACTCATTCAAATGAGGCCTTAATATTTAAAAAGATGTAATATTTACGAGGCCTTAATATTTAGAATATTAAAATAATATTTAAGTATAAAATATTATAACAAAAGTCTCAACTATTTGAATTATTTAAAATCGGGGGTAGCGGAGCGAAATGAAATTGTATCTATTTCATTCCATTTCATAGCTAAACATAATTTTCTTATCCTATGATTTGGCTGGAATGAGAAAATGACTTGATTTCATTTTAGAATATCCAAACAATACAATGGAATTTTTAATCTTCTTCGTTCCATTCCATTCTATTTCACTTTGCTTCTTCCCAATCTGCTCCGTTTGTTTTAAAATTATAAATATAGCCTAAGATATGTGGTAGAAAAACAATTACTAATAAAGGGTTAGTTCAAATAGAATTACATGTTCCTTCATTATTCATGGTGATTTTTCCATTTTGGAACCAAAAATAGTTGAAATAGGTGGTAAGGAATCCTAAATCAGTGGTGTTGATCTCCAATACGGTGGCGCGGAATGGACTTGCAATGTTGGCATTCCAACACCTAACTCAGTTCAAAATTGAAGATGAGTATAGTAAAAAGTGGATATTAGAAAGTGTATCTTGCATTTTGTGTGAGGTGAATTTTATACCTGGATCGTGTGGAGTGGATTTGAGTTGGTTTGAACCTTATTCATTTTAGACTTTAGGCTGGCGCAAAACAGTTTCCCTCAAGGCTTATCAGGCACTTAAAGAGTTAGGGAAGTCTTTAGCGGTTCTGGTCGGCCTCCAAGAATGTTTTCTAATTCGAATTAGAAGTGAAAATTTTGGATTCACTTGAGAAAGTAGTGAAGAACAAGCACATTAAATTCATTTCCACCACTGAAACATTTTGCTGCTTCTTTCTGATACATGGACTGAAAGGACTAACTAGGGAATGACGTTGCTTATAATGCACTCGAGTTTTTTTTTGTATTTCCAAGAGAAAATTCCGCCATTGATTATGTAACCTCTTTTTACCGTTGATCTGGTTTGCTCAACCCCCTTTGCCATAGCGACGACACTTTTCTCAATCCTTGATATTTCATTCCATTCATAAGGGTTCTTATTGGAAAGTGTCTTATTCTCTTCCTTCCTAAGAGCACTTATCAAAGAAATTGTGGTTCTTTGCTTAAATCTTTTGCCTTTCTCTATTACTTCACTTCCTTAACCTTGCATAACCAAATACATTTCTTAACTCAAGCTTTTACCGCTATCCTTTCCTATTTTCTAGTAAAGATTAGTGATATCCCTATTCGCATAGATAGTGATAATAAAAGTAGTATTTCTTCCATCTTGGAAATGATGGTAGTTACTTATTCACATTTCACTTCCCTTACTTACGATTACGTAGACCACAAAGTCATGTCTTCGGCGGATGATTCTAATTTAAAAAGGGTATCTGGGAACTCTTCTGACGGGTGATTCTTTGTTGGATTCTTTTGAGACTCTTCTGACAGATGACTTTGCTATTTTGCTATTATTATCATTTTTTGAAATAGATAAATATTTTTAAAAAATATTAAAATAAAATTGACTCTAATAAGTCGGGCTAAGCTTTTAATAGGGCTGGGTCATTCTTAAAAAGAATTTTTGATAGGTAATTAGTCAAACTCATACTTAAATTTTTCTTAAACCTAATCTATTTACGTAAAGTCTAGTCTAACCTGTCATATTCTCACACCTAATTATAATATTATGAATATTATTAGAGCATCTCCATTGATGACCCCATAAAGAATTCTTTGGATGGACTACACAACATTATGTCCGTGCGAAACAACTTTTTTTTTTTTTTTACTACAACAATACAACTCTCAAAGAACTCATTATAAATCCTACAATTTATGTATTTTATTTATCTTTAAGTTTTTTTTAATAAACTTCACATATATTATTAACATTTTTTAATTTTTATGCAACAAAAATTTTAAAAATATAAAGTTTTGTTTCAATATTTTAACTCACGTAATAAAAAATTTATATTTAATTATTTCCTTCAAAAGTTACCTTTTTGAAAGAAAAAAAATTCATTCTAAAAAAATCAATAAATCATAGAAAATTTGATATCTTTTAAAAAATATGATAGATTTTATTATTGATCCAGAATAAAATATATGCATTTTTACTGGATTTTTAAAAATCCAATTTGAGTTTTTGTTGGATTTTTTTGATATATCCGAGACGTAGTTCGATTTTACTAAAAATTTTAAAAATCCTATATATCGAATATTCCCTCCATCTCTAAAAAACGATAGTTATTTAAGCATGCCCTCCTTATATGCGCCTGAGGTGGATGGTTCTCCTACAAATTTACCCAATTCTTCACCACTGACTTGATATGTTTTACTTACATGTTTTATATGAACTTTTGAAAATTTTAATTGAGTTATGAAATCTGCGAGTAATTCATTATATGTTTTAACTAGCAAATATTTTTCTCTCCGACCAAAGTGTTAACATGAGCGCAATTTATTGGGAGACAACTTGGTATTATTGTTGTTACCATTTGTTCTAATACAACAAATGGGCAAAGAGTGAGAAGAGACAAATTGATTATGGTTTGTGACAGAGGAGGAAACTACAAGAACCATAAATTTCTCAAGTCACTTGTAGTGGAAGTTTGGGGTGCTCAAATGCAAACTTATTCAAATAAAAACTGCAAAACGATTTAAAAAAAACTAAAACTGCACAAAACTGAATATTATTGGATGTGTTTGGATGTTATTAAATAAAAAATTGTTCGGCTCGGATTGAATTTCAGATTAATTTTTCAAAACCGATCCAAACTCAAGCAAACTGCATGTATATATTGTTATGCATATTTATTTTTTATTAGTGTGATATGTTGTGTTAACTTATTATTAGATGATAATTATTTTTAAATACTACATTTATTAATTAGGTTTAATCTATTTATTTTATTATTTCATTTGTTTAAACTATAAGCGATTATTTTCATTTTGTAATATTAACTTTAATATGATATATATTATATATTATATCAAACCTATCATTTATTAGTATTTTTATAGTTTTAAAAAAATATATAATTTGTAATCTGAATATTCAAAAATCAATCCAAATTAAACCGCGTGAAATTGGATTGGAATGAATTAGATTTTTTAGCCAATCATTTAAAACAGAACCAAACTGCGAGTAAATGTATCTTTGGATCGAATGAGTTTTTGCCTTAAAAAAACCCACACCGTACCACGAACACCCCTTGTAGAAGTGTTAAATTCCCATTTAAGTTGAGATATGTGCCATGTAGGAGCGGTTGGAACATAGCGGTTAGATGTGATATTCACAATCATGATCTAGCTAAGGATTTAATGGGTTATGATATATTAGGCCATCTAAAACTCGATGCATGATTATTAGTGAATGAAATGAAAAAAATACTACATGGCTAGGTACATAGTGGCTGCATTGAATGATGGGAATCTTGAAAATTTGACGATTATGACACATGTGTATAAGGAAAGATCGACATACTGGTCTACTATTTGAGGTCCATTCACATAAATGCAACATCTATTGAATCGAATTCAGGATGAGAAGTACATGTTATGGACTAGAAAAAGGGAGGAATAAGATGTTATTGCTGATATATTCCAAGGTGTTCTATGACACAGTCTCAGAAGTTAGGGGTTCATTGCGAATATCTAGCTTGGATGTTCAAGATCAAGAGAAATGGATGAGGATTCAAGATATGGGTTACCCTATTGCTTCTAGATACAATGTGATTTTGGTCTTATTGTCCATTAACCTTAATTCCACTTTCTTCTCACTTGTGGTATCTCCATCTATGTCTGCGGGTAGACATAAAATTATTGCAGTTGGTTTTATCAACAACAATCATTGGATTCATATGAAGTTGAAATTTGATTTTTCATTGCCTCCCGTCACTGACCACTGGAGAGAGAAATATAGTGAATGTGCAAGAGCGTGGAAAACAACATATGTAGGACGTATAAGACACTAGAAAGAAATAGTCAGGAAGTCAACATAATTTAGATTGTATTGATATTGTGGTATAGTTGATATTGTATTGATATTTTGTAGGGTTATGATTGTGTCAATACTTTTATATGTTATGTCATGTTCATGAGAAGTTATGTTTAATGTTATGATAATTTTCAAATAATGTTAAAACATAAAAAAAGGACACAAATTTTTTAAATACTTTATTGACCAGCATGATTTTTAAAAATTTTAGTCACCTCTTTATGCATACCAAACATTTTGAAATACTTATGATCCAAAATCATAACAATACTTGCATTTTTAAAAATCTAGTGAAAACGTATAGTTTATACTGATTTTTTGGAAAACTGAGATAAAAAATACCAAAATAATAGATTATAACGGATTTTCCTAAAAATCCAGTATGACTACAAAAATTGAGTACCGACAATTCTAAAAACTCAGTAAAAATGTATTTCATATGTGGAGAATTTGGTATTTTAGGAAAATATCCAGTAAAAACTCATAAATTAAAAATAAAACCCTAGTTAATTGTAAAAATCCGGTATTTTTCACTAAATCTCCGAGCAAACACGTTGTCTTTTTAAAAAATATGAAATATTTTGATTTTAATGATGTAAGGTATCATGGTAAAATTATTGGGTATGTGGGGGTGCCAAAACCAACCAAGAGGGTGCCAGGTATATTCATCCATGTTATCATATGCTTTGATAATCTTGGAGAAGTTGAATGATAATTCACTACAAAGATATGGTTAAAACAACACTTTTGAAATCACTCTTTTGAATCGTCTTAAAGTTTGTACGGTTGTTTTCTCTTCTCAAAATAACTGTTTAATTATAATATTAATATAATTTTTTTTTTTAATATTATATTTTTATTTACTAATTTCCATTTTATTAAATTGTTTTACTAACTACAATTAATAATGATATTCTACCAAATAATATTAGTTTTATCATTAAAATTAACATATTTAATTATTTTCTTAAGAACTACATCATCGCTCAAATATGACAATTTTTATGAAACGAAGTATAATTTTTGTTCTATCTAGGTTTTTGTAGTTTATTTATTTTTAATTATTTTTCAAAATTTATAAAAATTATCATATTAAATAGAAAGGCTTTTATAGATAAATCTAAAGTTACGTAAACCTAACTTATTGTTAACAAGACTTTTATAGATAACAGGAGGCATGTCACTCCAAAAAGTAAAGTCAAGCCAGACCAAGATTGACAAGAGAATGAGCACAATTATTGTTTTCCATATACACACCAATCACCAAAAAGTTCATATGTCTAATGAGGATTTAACAATTTTTACATCTTAGAGACCTAGGAATTATTGAAGGGGATTTGAAAGTCATCGTCTCCAAAGAAAAATGAATCCAAGGGTTAGAGTGAGCTAACTCAATGACTCTTGGAGCACCAGCCACTTCAGCTAAGAAAGCAGTATGAGAACCAAGATTTTGTACAAATCCACCAATGAAAACTACATGTTAATTGATTCCTGAACAGCCCACGACAAACATATGTTGTAATGCTGGAAGCCTCATCAGTGTTACCTTTAACCCAACAAGGGACAAGCAACCAGAGTCTGTGGCAGTCCAAATTAAGTTGTCATGCTTGTTTAAAAGACTCATAGTATTATCAATAATAGAGGCTAGGGTAGGAAAATGGCCACTAAGATGATTATGAATGAACAAGCTAACTTTATCATTGACAAACCGATGCCTAGAAATAGGAATATTTAGAAGATCCTCAAGAATTTTTTCTCACACCGTTTATCAAGCCAGAAGTTAGTGTTATCTCCATTACCAATCAATCTATTGGTATTTTCTATAACCATATAAAACTTAAATTTGATACCACTTCATAGTGAAGAAAACATATGGTGCTTGATGTAACCATTGCCTCTAATCACCCTATTTCTAAGAATCAAGCCCCAATGGTCATTGGAATTCAACAAGCCCCATTAAAGCCTTAGGTTAGAAGCCTCGTTCAGGGTAGAGAGGGGCCTAATGCCAAGCCCTCCTTCTTTGAGAGGTCTGCAAATCTTCTTCCAAACAACAATCCCTTTTTTCCTATGCTAAGTATCAAGGCCGGTCCCGACAAAAAAAAAAAAGTGTATAAGCCTATAAGGTAACAAAAAACAAAATTGTGCAGCAGCCAAGACTTGACACAAGTCCTTTCCAATACATAAAATGGTGCTCATCCGCTAGGCTACAATAATTCACTTGTATATAATTCATCTCAAATTATATTTAATAACTTTAACATTTAATTTATAAGGCCCATCACTAACAATTTGAGGCCCTAATTTTTTTGAGGCCCTGGGTTATGGGTCTGGTTGCCCTGGCCAGAGCCGGCCTATCTCCTGACTATATGAAGTTTTTTTATCCACTTTTCCAAAATAAAAAACAACAAATATAAAAAACTTTCATACTAATATATTATAAATTTCTTTTTTTTTACCAACATATTATAAATTTCTTTAAACTTCTACAGTTACAAATATTTGGGACTGATCTAAAGATAAAGTCATTATGAAAATAATCTCAAATCTTTAAAAGTACAAAAGAGAAATAGGAATATCCCATTTTCTATTTAAAAAATAATAATTACTAAAAAATCTTAATTAGAATAAATATTTTCTAAAGTTAAATACGTTTTTAGTCCCTATAAATTTGCGACCCTGCATTTTTAGTCCCTATAAAATTTTTCTTTAATAAATGGTCCTTCTAAAATTTTTATACAAGCAATTTCAGTCCCTGCTATTTTCTAAAATTTTTAAAAACTGTTTAATTACCCTTTAATTTTTAAATTTGTGGAATAATTTTTTTATATATATGTTTAGAATACTGTAAAATATTTATTTATCAAGTTTTAGAGTTTTTTAAAACGCGAAAAATTAAATATGAATTTTTCAAATTTCAAAAAATAATGATAAAAGTAATGAAAATCTCAACTTAGAAATTAAATTTTGAGTTTTGTTTTTTTCGGGAACTTTTTAAAACATTATGAACATGTCTGCAAAATAATCATTCTAAAATACACATTGGTTTGACAGTAGAGACTGAAACTAGGTGCATAATAATTTTATAAGAAGCTTAGGGAAAAGATAATGAAAGAGAGGAGTAAAAAAAATCATTGAAGAAGCCAATGGTGATGAAAATTTAATGAATGATCCTCCAAAACTAGAACGACATGAGGTGTGGTTGATGGCTCGGCAGAGGCCATCTGGAGATTTTACATCTGAGGCAACAAACTTAGTAGCTTCCGTGGTTGTAAGTATTAAAAAGTTCTTTCTAAATTTCAATTTCATTTATAACTTAATATTCATTTTATATCATGTGTATGTATTTTAACATTTTAGGGTGATTTAGTGGAAAAGAATACGCAAGGCGATATTCAATTTGAAGAACGGGAAGACATATTAACTACTGCGCTTGGGTCAAGTGAACGTCCCGGTCGGATCCGCACTGTTCCTAGGGGTGTGGGCTTTAAGAAGTACTTTGGAAAAAGTTCAAACTCCACCTTAAAAGGTGTCACACAAGATGACCTTCAAGCCTTAGTGCAAAAGCTAAATGATGATTATCAAGATAGATTACAGAAAGAGCTCCAAAAACAAAGAATAGAGCTCCAAAAACACATGAAAATTGAGATGGATGATGAGAGAGCTAAGCTCCAAAAAGAAATGAAACTCCTTCGAGAGATGCAATTAGAACTCCGCCCTAAGAGTACTAAAGAGGTACCTCGTGTTTTCTGTGTTTTATCTTAAGTGCTTCAGACTTTTAGTGAAATTTTTCTATTCAATTAGCTCTCAGTTCTTTAGTTCATATTCTTACTTTAGTGAATTTTTTGGTCCTTTGCATGTGTGTTTGTCAATTGTGTGTGCATTAAAATCTGTGAGATCTGTGAGTATGAGTTGTTACAGGCCCTTTTTTTTAGAAGTGGATGTAGGTAGGGGTCATGATCATGATCATGAAAAAGGCTTCCCTGTGTGTGTTGTGAAGTATGGAATATTACTTAGTATGAAATGTGTGTTCTGTTTTTTGTTCTCTTTGAAATGCCTTGTGAATGTCTTGTGAGGTTTCTTCTCTTTCAATTGCAGCAGATTCCCAATCACTGGCAAGCCTGGAACCACTACAAACACCAAAACACACTTTCATCATTCACCTAACAATTCATTCATACAATACAACAAAATCAAATGAGTCACTGAATTATACATAACATATATATACCTGGTACATGGTTAAGCTTATAATGTTTGTGAGTGGATCTGTTTAGAAGGAAGAGGAACAAAAAGAGAGAAAAAACCTAAAGAAAGTGTGAGAGTATCCATGGTTGCCACTGCTAGTTGCTTCACCAATTATTTTTTGTATGAAAATATTTTGACACAGAGATTCTATATATAAAGATAACACAGAATCTAAATTCATAGAACATGAATTTACCTCGTATTTTATTTATTTCATTTAGTTTAAGGAAATTTATTTGGAGTAAATAAGTAACTAAATATTATCTTAATAACAGTATAGTAACCAAGTATGTTACTATACTTGGTTAGTTGTGTGCTTAACATTGTGTGCTCTTGCTCTAAACTACTGCTTCTTATTATAAATCTCTTCTGAAACAGGAAGGTGAAGCAGAATGCAAGGCCGAAGAAGAGATAAAAAACAACACTATTTCTGAAGATTACCTTAAAAAGATTGAAGATTTCAAGGAAGATTCCATATCACTAGACTTGGTTCATGAAACAAGTGAATTATCAGTTTATATTGATAGGCGGGACCTTGATGAATTAATTTCTGGTGTTAAATGGATCTCCACATCTATCTTGTCTCTATGGTGCTCGTAAGTATCATATTCTATTTTTAATCATTTTTTTCTATGTATCATTTATAAATTAACATTTGTTTCAACATTTCAGATATCTACATGGCATTTGTATCTCTAAGAATGTCAGTGAACTATTTGGGTTTCTTGATCCAAATAGGACACTAATTTCCACTAGAGATCCCAATGCTATTAAATCTTACATACAAGATAAGTTGGATGACGAGTCAAAAAAATGTTACTTAGGACCATTGTTAAATAAGTAAGTACATGTTTCCTTCAAGGTTTTGTGATTTTTTTTAATGTTATTTTGTAATATTTGAATTTTAATGATTCTAACACTTTTGTTTTGAAACTACAGCAATCACTGGCAGTTGTATGTTATTTGTCCCCAAGATAATGATATCTTTTGGTTTTGTTCATTAAACACAAAACCCAAGAAACGTATTAAGAACATACTTGAGGGGTAAGAAACATATAAATCAAGAGACATCATTTATACTTCATTTTTGTATCGTTTAACTTTATATTTATAAGTTATTTATGCTGCAATTTCTTTTATCAGAGCTGTAACAGGATATCAGTTATCAAGATAAAAAGCCTAATTGGAAGATTGTCAAGGTAATTGCTTGATATTGTTGATATTATGAGAATGAATTCGTAATGATATGCTTCATTATAATTATATTTCAGTATTAATATGCTTTGTATCTTATATGTAGACACATGAGCAAAACAATGGATGGACGTGTGGATATTATGTAATGAAGAACATGTTTGATATTGTTGATACTTCCATTGTTGAAAGATTCGATGAGGTAGTATAATTTAAAATATTTTCGTCTTGCATGTATTTATTGAAAAACATGTAAATTATTGTTTTAATATTGTTAATTTATTATATGTTGAACTTGTAGATATTTACAGACACGTCACCATATTAAAAAGAGACAATCTACCATATTCGGCAACTTTGGGCTCAAGTATTTTTGCAAATGGTTGAAAATCAAAAGGTTGAGGAGCAAAATCTACCAGATCAAATGCAAATGGTTGAAGAGGATAAGGAGATAGAAATGTTGCCAAAACAAAAGCCAAAGAAGAAGAAGAAGAAGAAGAAGAAGAAGAAAACTTATATATGAAGAAATTGTTATGACTTAGTTAAAATATAATTTTTATGTGTATGATTTTATAGTACTTAAAATATTATGACTGCACATGATTTTGTATACTTTTTTGTTAATATTAAAATTATTTTGACTTAGTTAAAATATGATTTTTATGTGTATGATTTTATAGTATTTGCAATATTATGACTGAAAATGAAATATAACTAAATGGTGTGTATGAAATAGGGTGTAAATAGATATAATTGTTCATTCATAAATGACGTATTTACACCCGATTTTTACTAAAATAAGGGGTAATTAAGAACATATTTACACCCGATTTTTATTAAAATATGGTGTAATTAAAACATGATTAAGCCCAATTACACCCGATTTTTATTAAAATAGGGTGTAATTAAAACGTAATTACGCCCAATTACACTCGATTTTTATTAAAACAGGGTATAATTAAAACGTAATTACGCCCAATTACACCCGATTTTTATTAAAATAGGGTGTAATTAAAAACGTAATTGCGCCCAATTACACCCGATTTTTATTAAAACATGGTGTAATTAAAAACGTAATTACGCCCAATTACACCCGATTTTTGTTAAAAATAACGGGTGTAAATTCGTTAGACATTTCTCACCCTGTGGATATACACCCGATTTTTATTAAAAATAATGGGTGTAAATTTAATAAAAAACGGGTGTAAATTAACATTTTTGTACTAGTATACTATACTTCTATCCGAATTGTTAATTTTAAAATCTTTCTTAATAATTTTTCTTATAACTTTTCTAAGTTTTCTTGAGAATTCAAGTGAACCCCAGAAAATAGTTGGATAGTTTTTGATAGGGTAGCCATTTTTGGTGAAACATTAGCATGGAGGTTTACAATGGTTTGAATAGTGGATTTTGTTGTAAATTATGATATATATTTCCAAAGTGTTAAATTAATTTTATCTTCTAATTTTGAATGAAAAATGTTATAAAATATTTTATAAAAAAATTATTATTATTATTATTATTATTATTATTATTATGATTAAATATGTTTTTGGTCCTTATAAATATCTTAAATTTTATTTTTAGTTTCTATTAAACAAATGACATATTTTGGTCCCTATAAATATTCAAGGAACTTTTATAACATTCTAAACATGTCTGCACAATAATCATTCAAAAATACACATTAGTTTAAGAGCAAAAACTAAAACTATTTGCATAATAATATTGTAGGGACCAAAGCATGTCATTTTGTCTATAAGGACCAAAAGCAAAATTTGGTAATTTTATATGGACCAAAAACACATTTACCTCTTATTATTATTACTATTATTTATGATTTGACTTGGTCAAACATCGTTTTTTTGACTTGACTTAGCCAAAACCTTTGAGACCTTTATCTCCCTCCTATATATAACAACAGACATATTTTTATAAGGGAGAGGAGACATAAAGAATATAACCTAAAAAAACTTCAATTTTATTTTTACCCCTATCATCTTCTTTTTTTCCTGATTAAATTTTATGGATATCTAAATTTTTTTCTTGTTGTTCTATTACCTCAGATTTTTGCCGATAAGAGAGTGTTGAATTATGAGGGATTTGCACATATAAGGCGGATAAATCCTTAAGGATAGTGTTCTTACACGTCTCAGGTTTGCTTAACGACTTATTATTTTGCAAGATTAATATTAGTCATTACGAGAAGATGTGATCAAGTTACGTTGGTGGCCAAATTCTACAATAGGTTTAATGGGATCTCTTGTGTAGTTAATACTTTGAAAGGTCATGAGGTGTAACGAGGCAATGAAGTTTGTATGAACTAGTTCTCATAGTTGGTGAAATGTTGTATGCGTGGGATGGAATTTGGGATCATCCTTCAAAGTTATTGAAGTTTCATTGTAGGTCATAGAAAAGTCTGAATGTATTAACCCTAGAGTACACTTTCAGGCCATTTCCTAGAACAACATCAACACTTTCAATGAGTAACAAGTAAAAGAGTTAGATAAAATATTGGTCTTGTAGGATAATTTGAACATAATTACGAATGCCTGGACATTGTAAATGAGAGACATTATCAACCATAATTAAAAATTGGGGAATTGATGCGTCGATTAGGTTTATATGTTGTAATGTGAGCTTGCAATATATTATGAGTATTTCATGTATCAACAAGAACCATCATGCGAAGTCCTCTAATTAGTCCCTAAAATTTGAGATTTGGGGAGAAATAATCAAAGGTCGAGGTGATAGTTGTAAATAGGTATCAATATGATCCACCTCAACAACTTATTCTGCATTACTTAACTCTTCCAATAATTTTGTTTGTTGTGTGTCTTACTCAACAAAAAGTGGGAGAAACCTACTAAAAGAACACGTGTGTTCAAGAATAAACTTTTCATCACAATCATTGCATATACCTTGGAGATGCCGCTCTTGTAATTGAGCTTGTGATATGCGTTTTACGAAAGTTTGGATGGTTGGGATGTGGTTTGGGGTTTTGTAATTAAGGTGTTTTGTAAGGTGGGGTTTGTGCACTATTGAAAGGGGTAGAGAATGATTTTTAAAATTTAGGTTTGTCATCTTTCAATTTGCCTCCAATGAGCTTTGCAAGACCAATTGTTTGAGAGATTGAGATAGATCTATGAATAGTCATTTCATTTCTAATTTTAGGTGATAAACCAGAAATAAAATTATTAATAATATCTTCTTAAGGAAATTCCACAAATTGATTTCCCAACTTCTCAAATTTAGCTTATTAATCAACAACAAAACCCTCTTGTTTCAACATAAATAATTCTCCCGGATGATTAACATATGTTGAAGGGTCAAATCGTAATTCTAAATCTTTTGTAAATGAAAACCAATCTAGTGCATCCATTTAAATCAGTATAAAGCCTCACTCTTCATGTAAAATGCAACTAATGGTAAACGATTTTCACATGGCAATAGATAAAAAAAAATTGTTCTACTTAAAACAACCATTCTAAACAATCAGAACCATCAAATACAATAAGTTCTAGTTTTGGTGTTCTAAATGGGAGTTATTGGATATGTTGAGGAATCTGTGGTAAGGGGTATTGATGAAAAGTAGGAATATTATAAAGTGGTGTGTTTGAAAAGGAAGTTGAGATTGGTGTAGGTGAACCCCATAAAGATTTAGGGAGGGAATGGTGGTGGCGGTTGTGTTGTTGTATGTCTCGTAGTAGTAGTAGTAGTAAAATTAGGTTGAGTATGGTAAATAAAAAGTGTAGCATTGTGGGTAGAAATGAGAATAGTATGTGTAAAAATAGGGGTAGTAAAGGAGATAGTATGTGTAATAACAAGTCCATAACTAAGGGAAATTGAGGGTTGATAATTATACCCACCGAAACTACTACTATGTGAACAATTGTGATATGTTGCATTCCACTTTGAGCCATTAAAATCATGATAATGGTCGTGATAAATTCATATATAGAATTTACTGTTGATTATTCATTCGAGTGTGAATGTTTTTCAATTGTCGTTCTAAATTTTGACACACTACATAAAATCTCTCATTTATTTAGTGTTGTGTATGGTTGAGTGCATTTTCAATGTGTTCATGAGCAACTTAAATAGTATATAATTTAAGTCCTTGGAAGAAGAATTTGTAAACTTAAGAGGCATTAAATCCAGAAATGAATGCACTTATAATAGATTGTAGTCAAGACAAATGTAGATATACGTTGCAAAGGACAAATACATAAAACATTTTTAAATTTTCATTATCCAATACAGTTTGAGCCTTACACTACAAATAAAAGTGCTAAGATAGAGAATAATAATAATTGCACCCCTTTAATTAGAATAAAAATCTTTTAGTAAGATTGATTTTTCTCTCTAGGATTTATTGGGCTTCATCTTAATCTTCTTATCAGTGAACATTATGGTTTGAATTTATGAAATTTTATTTTACTGATAGTATCCTTTAAATTTAAATGGAGATTAAATTTGTGTAGTTTTATTTTATTAATTGTGTTTTTTAGATTTAAGTCATGTGTTATATTTGTTTTTAAATTATCTTCTAAATTTATAAGCAATTAATTTCTTTTGAAAATATGAAATTATATTATATAATTTATATTACATAATCATTAAGTTCTTTTAGTTAATATTTTTTACAAAATCTCAATTAAAATAAACAGAAAAAAAAAAGTACAAAATTCGAAAGACATAAAATCAAATAAAAATAATATGAAAAACAGTGTGTGTCCTAATTTTTTTTAGTGTTCATATTTAAAAATAAACAAATAAAATTAAGGGTCAGATATGTTTTTTTCTATAAATAAATTAAATTAAATTAACATTCAATTTTAGTTCTTAAAAATTTCCTACGATGAATAATCCTTTTAATGTTTTTTTAAAATTTTTTCTTCAAATCATTTTAAAGTTTGGGTCTTGTTAACCAGTGTCCTAAGGGCAGTCTTTAAGAATACTAAATAAAAAAATATTTTTTATAAAAGTAAATAATTCAATTTCTCATGCATTTTCAATGCAATAAATATACACATTTTTTTTAAAAAAAAACTAACCACTTTAATCACTTAAAAAGTGTCCCAAGGACATTGGTTAGCATTTCCCATAAAGTTTTTATGCATGAAGTTTTAGTCCATGTTATTTTCTAAAATTTTGAAAATTGTTTAATTACCCTTTAATTTTAATTTTTTTATATATATTTAAAATACTGTAAAATATTTATTTATTAAACTTTAGAATTTTTTAAAATGAGAAGAATTAAATATGTATTCAAAATTTAAAAGATAGTGATAAAAGTAATTAAAATTTCAACTTAGAAATTAAATTTTGAGTTTTTTTTCAAAATTTGTTTAAAACGTTCTAAACATGTCTGTAAAATAATCATTCACAAATACACATTAGTTTAACAATAAGAACTAAAACTACATGCGTAATAATTTTGTAGTGATCAAAATATGTCATTTGCTTTTATAGGGACCAAAAACCAAATTTGGTATTTTATAGGGATCAAAAACTTATTTAACCCTAAAATTAAAAAAATCTTTTTCAAACTGAAATTGACTTACAAGCTTATTGAGTTAGCTTTGATATTGTCGGTGTCGACTATATGCGTTGAAAGAGTTTTTTCAGCAATGAAGATTATCAAGTCTAAATTGCACAATAAGATCAACAATGTGTGGTTCAATGACTTGATGGTATGTTACACCGAACGGAGGATATTCAAGTCACTTGATGATATTGATATTATTCAAACATTCACCGCAAAAAAATCTCAAAAAAGTTGACAAAATGACTAGTCTTTTTTATTTTGATTGATGATTATTTATATATTATATACAATATGAATTTGCGGTCTTTAAAATTTTGTCCATACTTTATTATTTTGCTGGCTCCACCACTATATATATATATATATATATATATATATATATATATATATATATATATATATATATATATATATATATATATATATATATATATATATATATATATATATATATATATATATATATATATATATATATATATAGGGGACGACTCAAGTGAGAACACTTGGTTATTATGAGAAATGAGAACAATGAATCACGACCATTAAATTTGATTTAAATGAACTGGATTGGTTTCTCTTTCTAAGATCCTTAATATTTAATGGACTGGATCTTAGAAAGAGAAACCAATCCAGTCCATTAAAATCAAATTTAATGGTCGTGATTCATTGTTCTCATTTCTCATAATAACCAAATGTTCTCACTTGAGTCGTCGCCTATATATATATATATATATATATAGGACTAAATGACACCAAGGTGTCAAAGTTTAATTTAACATCAAATCTCAACTGCTAAAAGAATTGATCAAACAGTCATATAAATAGTCTATGTTTTAGGCGAAAAAATAGGCTATATATTTTTTATTATTTTATTTAATTTAATATGAATGTTGGATCATTTCTTTTAACGGCTGAAATTTAATGTCAAATTAAACTTTGAATATATGAGAATGACATTTTTATGTGAGAATATGAGAATGAATCAGAAGCGTTAGCTTTAAAAATAAATGGTGGAGATTAAGTGTGAAAATTTTTTTTCTCTCTCCTCCTTCATTTATTTTAATAATGGAGGAGAGAGAAAAATGATTGATATTAAATCTCCACAATTTATTTTAAAATTTAACGGTTCTGGTTCATTCTCATATGATACGTCGTTTATATATATATATATATATATATATATATATATATATATATATATATATATATATATATATATATATATATATATATAGGTGTGTCGGTGGTGGTTAGGTGTGCACAATAATGAAAAAGGGAGACAAAAATCTTATACCAAAAAATGACAATAAAGAAACCAAAACAGAGACAAAAATAAGAAGATACAGTTAGAAGAACAAAAAGCACAAACAACCACCATAAAATAGCACCTAAACTCCGGCCTTTACGAACTACACCACAAAGAAGAAACAAGATAGAACTCAAGTTAGTTGGACAACCTAACACCAGATAAAATACCACCAGAAAAAGAAAAAAGAAGAAGGGGGAAGGATCACCCACATTGTCAACTTGACCATGAATCTCAATCTGCTTTTGGTCAATCTAATAGATAAGATTCTAAAGTCATCATGTAAAGATGCAAGAGTTGTCGGTTGATCTCCCAAAAAACTACATCCAAGACAATAATATATTTTTCCTCCGCATCTTTTATGTTTGTTGAAAAAGAAAAAAAACAAGACATCATTTTGAACCTTCAAAATATTTCAAACCCCAACATATAAAAAGATCTCATAGCCTTCGTTCTACCACCTAAAAAATAAAAACTCTAAAATAAAATACTGAAATCCTTTAGAATAACAACTATATCTCGCCCAATCATATAAAAATCTTATACCAAATACTTCTAATCAAGTCACAAATAACAAGAAATAATAAGGTAATGAAAAATGAATTTTTATAAAATTTACATAATTTTGATATGTAGACACGAACATATACATACTAAAAGAGAAAGGTTTAATAAAAATTAAAAAAAAAAGAAAGAAAGGAAATTCTCTTTTATTTCTCACTCTTGTGCGATATACAATTCAAGGATGAGAGAAAATCCAAAGAACAAAACCACAAAAGATAAGCACAACAGGTATGAGATGAATTGCTTCTTGTCCTGTTGATGACTTGCCATGGAAAGCAATTTCCTTCTTGGAATTTGAACCATCAGAAACAGATCGTTGTATTAATGGCAATTCATTAGATGAAGAGGAAGCAGCTTCTACGGTTGCTGAAATGTCAACAGAGAAGTCATCAGATTCTCTTGCAATACTATATGAATTAGATCGATACATTTTTTGTTAGTAGAACGGTTTGAGATGTATAAAAAGAGTGTGTAACACATATGTATTTATATAAACTAAGGTGAAGTGTTGTTTTAGTTCTAAGTTTACCTTTTTCAAAGGTTTATTAAATTCTGATTAATTAAAAGTTGATTTTTGCTTCTACAATAATTAAATTAATTTTAAAGAAGTAGTTGTGATAAAATTAATTGAAATGAAAGTGACTTATATTTATATTTATATATGTTTATATAATTTAAATTATATAAAAAATTTAATATAAAAATCATATATGATTTAAAAGTTATAAATTATGGCTTCGAATAAAAGTTAATTTTGAAATAAAATTAATTATTAAGGCAAAATTAAATTTGAATAAAAATGATTAAATATATCAAAATCAAATTTATAATTTAAATAGAGATTTTAATTGAAATACCAACAAACAAAAAAAGTAAACATTAAATATAGAAGTCAACAAATTAGCTATAGGTTGTGAAGCTTGGGCTTAAAGTAGCTTGTAGGGTAATTAAAGGCATTGCATGTTCATGCATTTATTGGAGAATTCAAAACTCCTCAAGTCATAGAAAATTAGAAATAATCACTTTGTTTTCAATCATACACCTACGCCATTGTTACTTTTACATGTTATTAGTACAATTTTAATTTATTATGAATAAGAAAGAGAAACTATAAATTATTTTATAAATTTTTTAGTAATATGAGTTAATTATTCCCTCTTTTCCTGATTCGAACATGGCAATATGAACCAGGAATAAATTAATAAAATTTGGACCAATATTATTGTGACCTCATAAGACAAACTTTTGGTCCAAATTTAATTAGGCTGGGCCACTTTCTTAGAGTTGAAATTGAATTCAGATTTCAGAATCAGGGAAGGAGCATACAAAATGGTGAATGAATACTTGCAGTTTTTAGTTGTCCTTTCACTAATTATGTGAGTTCAGTTAAACATTTTGACTTGAAAATGGGAAAGTTTGCACTAATTAGTCATGTTAGGCAATTGAACCAAAATTCTAATTTGAATTGCAACGTGGTGGATAGGTACCTAATTTTTCTACCATTAACACAATGTCATGCTCAGCAAGCTTTTGTTTTTAATACTTAATTTCAATTTGGATGGATGGACTAGCACATAGCGCAGAGAATGAAATAGAATTAAATGGAGTTGAGCAATGAAATATATTTATTGAAATAGAGTGAAACTGAAATGGGACACAATGAAATCGAGATTTCATCTTGCAGATTAGATTATTTTTTAATGATTTAACGGAACGGAATCAAACTAATTAATTCATTCTATTAAATACTCCCTCCGTCCTAAAATATAAGAGAAAAAAAGCATTTTTTTTTCCCAAAATATAAGAGAAAAAATCATCTTTCATTTCTTTCAAGATAAAATTAAATGCAAATTGCATTTAACTTACATTCTCTCTCATCATTTCCATAACTTACAACCAATTAGAATTTTTTTATAATTTTTCAAAGCACTTTATTTCAAGAAAATTATAAGTCAAATAAATGTGTTTTTACTTTTCTTAATAAGCGTGATTTTGTTTTTTTCTCTTATAATTTGGGACGGAGAGAGTACACACTAAATTGAGAGAATGCAAATTGACAGATTGGATGAAACAAATTTTATCATGTTTCATTATTTTCTATCCATTATTTATCGTCTAAACAATATAATCAGATTGTTATTGAAAGGGTGGACCTATGCCCCCACTACAATTGTTATTATTTAGGTTTTACTATTATGAATAATATATTTATAAATTAAATATATTAAAATTAGAAAAAAGATTCTATAATAAATGAAATAAATTTTGTAATAAATAATAAGTAATTTATTTTCCTTTTTTTCACTTCTATTAATTCTCTTTATTGTTGTCTTTTAAAAGATAACTTTTTTTTAATAATTTATTGTGTTAATAATAGAAATTTTATTGGCAGAGTTTTGTAGTGTTTGTTTAAAATTGTTTTGTTTGTAATGTGGGAATAGCTTAGGTCGAGCTAGGCTTTGTCAAGCTTGAGTCTGGCCTGTTAAAAATTTCAAAGCGTAAGCTTGGCTTGTGGCCTATCTAAGGCTTATTTTTAGGTTTAAGTCTGACCTTTTTGAAGGTCTGTTTGGTCTAAGAGCCTACATAAAAGCCTATTTTATTTGGGCATTTTTAAATAAGAAATTTAACTAATGTTTAAATAGACTAACAAATTAAAAGGTCAACAACACTAAATGCTTATTTGCATTTACTTATTCAAGTTTATCTATTAACATAAATTATAACATTGTTCATAAAATTTTTGCAATTAATTTTCATCCGTTCATCAAAATGATTAACCTTGATTTTTGTATTTTAATTCAAAGTATGAATACAATATTATAATAATAATTAAATTAATCATAGATATATTTAATTAGGTCAGCCTACTTGGCTTAAAAGACTTTTTGTATGGTCTGTGACATAACCTTTTATAGTTAAATAGGCTTTTAAAAAAGCCTACTATTTAAAAAAAATCTGGTCTGACCTGGACCTGTGTAGGCTAGGTCATAGGCCCCTGTTAATCGACCTGACCTATTTCCACCTCTATTTGTAGTATTAGTATTAACTGTCTAAAAATATGATTTTAACTGTGTTTTTTTCTTTTAAAATAATGCAAAATTGTATGAGAGATAATTGGTTAAATAATTTTTTAGTTACTTAAATTGAGAGTGATATTTTTTTTGTTGATGTTGAAATTAAATAAAAAATCATTCTACATTTTTCGAAACATGAAAAATCATAGACAACAGTTATTGAGATATGGCATATATTATCCCTTAATCATGACTGAAAGTTTGAAGAAAAGTTTATTGAGATATGGCATATATTATCCCTTAATCATGACTGATGTGTAGCTGAGTTGATGGTGTGTGTCGTGCTTTCTCTGTCTTTCCTCAAGGTACATAAAAAGGATGATGAGTATGAGATCCTAAAAGCCTTAATAAATAATGTCATAACAGATGTTGAAACATCATTGCCAAGAAGAATGCTCTTATGTATGAAGAAGAAATCATTTAGAAGGATCTGGTGTGAGCAGTAAATTCTATCTGAGTGTCTAATAGGTGCTTTGACGGGAGACTTAGTACTTATTGAATGTACAGCCTGAATACAAGACTCATATACTCTGTCGGGAGATGAGTATGTGTAAAGTATCCATGGTCTGGTTTGAACTATGTATCAATTATAGTTCGGTGTTGTTAGAAAGTTTAGGATAAGTATTCTTAGTATCGTCTCCTCAGGGATTGATGCGATATTATCGCCGTTCTACAGCTCAGTGTATTTTGAGTTAAGGTTTTGGATGTTTTTAATATCATGAAAAATAAATAGCATGAAAAGAAATTAAAGACAATAACTTCGGGTTTAAAAACGGTTTGGTAAAACTGTGTCAGGATTAGTGTTCATTAGTTTGCTTCATATGTACTCTAATGATTATATATATATGAACCTATTCATGATTAATACAATCACGTATCCTCTCGATACCGTTTATCTCTAAAGCAATATCGTGATTATTATCATATTCACCGTCAGATGATCTCTCATGCCGACAATAAACATGATAATCTTAAAAGCTTGATACTTGTGATTATCAACTCACAAATCTATCTCTAGAGTTTGTTTATTGATAGATGAATATCTTTTAGATCTAGCTTTGAAACATATCTCTCAATAATGATCCAAAACAACAAATGAAACATAAATAACAAGATATTCACCATGTATTAATCATTAACCAAGTTCATACATAATAGATCAAAGAAAGTACATATTTACAAACTAACTACCTCTAATCTTGACACAAGATGAAACTTAGCCCTCCATATCCATGGAAGCTTCAACAACAAGCAACAAACCAAGATTTAGTGACATCAAACTCAAGAAGATCAAAGAAAGATGTTTGGAAATCTTGATTTTCTCTTAAGAAAAATGGTTTTTCTCTTCTTCTCTTGCCCTAACTTTTTTCCCAAGTGTGTGTTATGATAAGAACTAAGCTAACCACCCTTAATCATCAATTTTATGTGGCTAGGAACAAAAGTTGAAAAAGTAGGTTCGCTGAGCGGAGCAGGTCCGCTGAGCGGAGCAGTAAAAATATCTGTTTTGTCTTCAAGGTCCGCTGAGCAGAGAGGGTCCACTGAGCGGAGGTAAATTTTCTGCTCTTCACTGCCCATGTCCGCTTCAGCTCCGCTGAGCGGACTTGCTGGTAGAAAAATGGCTGTCATCCCTGCCTGGGTCCGCTTGGACTCCGCTGAGCGGACCTCCTTGCACAAAAATTCTTCTTTTTGCATTCCATCCTCATTGCAAGCTTGTTTTGACCATTCTTCTCATTCCATCTTGTCCAAAAAAATGTTGAAACCTAAAGAAAACATAACAAGAGTTAATAAACTAACTTAATTTAGAAAATAAACATAAATTTATTTATTTACATACTATTATATCAAAAAGTAATCAAATTTGGCACAAGAGTTTCAGAAATACCACAAAACATATATACAAACTATGCACAAATGGGATTCTAACAACTCTCCCCAACTTTGATCTTTGTTTGTCCTCGAACAAAGCTAGCTCAAAAACATACAACATCGAATCACATGAGGTTAGTAACATCAATTGAATGGTTCAAACTTGAGTTACATACCTACAAGATAAGTCTTCCTTGCTTGTACAAGATTCTAACATGACTATGAACCACTTTCTGAACACAAACTTTCAACACAATTGCATTAAAGAGATAATGTTCATGAATGAATCACCTATGTTTCACTTCACAAAAATAATTGAAGGACAATTTCCATGATAGCATAAAGGACAAATCACACTCACTAGTAATGATGCACATCCAAAACAATTCATATATTCATCTATACTATGCACACGAGACAATAGAGACAAAGATCACTGAGGACTTCATTGGGTTGTAACTTGGCCTAGGTTCCAAACAAGTGATATTATATGTACACGGCCATTGAAACAAAAAGGGCGAATGATCATGGAAAGCATTATTTATGTACAACACTACTAATATGTTACCCTTTTGTTTTTCACCATACAATGCATTCTTTCCTTTTCTTTAGACCATTAACACATTTTTTTTCTTTTCTTTTATCATTGTTTTTCCTTTTTTTTTTCAAAGAATGCATTGCACCACCATATTCTTTCTTTTCTTTATCTTTAAGAAACATCTCTCCCCAACTTTAAACATTTACATCTATAAAGACATCAATGCTTTCCATTTAAGGTTCAAGTACTATTGGGTTAAGTGTTTGCCAAAGAAATTGTCAAGTGAATCACTTCTCGTTATCAAAATTCATTGTGTTTTCCTTTGAGTCATTTGACAAAACAAAAATTTTAGGCTCAAAATTGGTTACAAAAGATCACACACTCACGGGTAGCCTTGTTTAAGGTGGTTTTTCTCATACTACTCAAAAAATTTGCCTCGATCCCTTCTAAGCTCTAATGTCTCATACAAAGCAAGATTAAACATGAATCATTTGAGTTAACATCAATCACTAGAACACTCTTATTTTTGTACACAACGGAAGTCCACTCACTTATCTAGTTTTGTCCTAATTTTGATTCAAACACAAACACCATTTTCTAGAATGCACTGTGATCAAAACTTTGTGTAAAGCCCTTAATTCATAGTCACCTTATAATCTACAAAGCAACAAAATACTTACCTTGGTATGAACATCATCAAGAATATCATCATCACCATCCAAAGTATTTGATGTTGACACACCTTATCACTTTTTCTTCTTTAGAGCATCACTTCTATTCCAAGACAAACACAAGTCAAAAATTATTTACACCTTAACATATAATATATGTACACTATTCTACTACTAAAACACAATATTATAACAACAAGGGCATAACTTGCCCACACAAGCACACATTACTTAAACAAAATACTTAATCAACAAAGGCATAAGTTGCCTACAAAATATGTTCGGGTGGCACCCACGGCCACCAAAGTACAACAAACCTCATCCTCATATGGATGGCACAAAAGTAGTTACTAATACTAAAAAAAATACTAGAAATTATGCTACTAGTTCAACAACATAAAAGTAAATAACAAAGTATTATAAAACTAAACATAAACTACATAAACAACAATAAAAAAAATAAACACTGAATATCCTCAATCCTCCTCATCATCCTGCTCCATGCCATCTCCTTCCTCTTCTTCCTCTTCACCATCCCCCTCTCTGAAAAATGGCCTCTCCGCAGGCCATGCACAATGAGCCTCATAATCCTCATTAGTAGGAAAAGAGGGAACATCCGCCGGGTTGACTTGGTGGCGATAGAGCTTGCACAGGGAATCATGAATCATCGCCTGCGATCTTCTGTTGGCATCAAAATACGCCCAATTGTACCTGCAAGCTAATTCTTCATTATACCTACCACCAGCAGGAGGAGCCATGTTCTGTGGCTGAGGATGCTGCTGGACACCTAGCTTGGGAGAGCAGTGCCTATGCACATAACCGGTGTCCACAACACTAGTGGATTTCATGCTTGCCACATTAGGAAACTCCACACCTGCTTTCCTGCAAAGTCCCATTATCAAACTTGGAAAGCCAAGCTGAGCAGAGGGCTTCGTTCCTGACTTGGTACCACTTGAAGCCACAATCCTAATCTCCTCAGAAATGATTTGAGCCACATCCACCTCTCCACCTGTCATAATCCAAAACAAAAGACAAGACATGTCAATGGTTAGGTCAGATGTGTGGCTCCTTGGCATGACATTGTTCAGGAGGAAAACTGTGTACATCTGTGCCATTTGAGTCATGTTCTTCCTGTCCATCTTCTGAATATAACCGGAAGGGTTAAGAGTGAACCCTCGGCGCTCAAATGATAACAGATCAGCGATCTCCTGCATATCCCAAGTCTTTGCAGCCTTTTTCCTTGCATACTCCACTTCTCACCTGCAGCACGAGGAGACGGTCTTCCCAAGAAAGTGTTAATTGCATCCCTTGAAAAAGAAATGCCCCTACCTCTCACATAGGACGTGTAAGTGTACACCCTTCCCTCAATCGGAATCGCATTGGCATAGAACTCACGCACAAGGTCCGCATTGATTTGAGTATCTGGAGAGATCAGAGCTTCCCAATGGCGTTCCGCGATATTATCCAGAAACTGATAAAAGTTACCTCTATGTGGGAGGTCAAACACCTTTTCTGGCCAAATCTTCCGACCAACCAATTTCTCAAACCTTGCCTGCTGCTCTGGACCTAGAAACCTATGTGAATCGAAGGGTGGTTGCGGAGCAGCTCCTGAGCTTGAGCCTGTCAATTGCCTAGCTCGCTTTCCCCGATCACTTCTTGACGACATCTACAAAAACAACACAACATCGAACAAACATCGTCAAAATCAACATTTATAGCATATTACATGTCCATTGGTAGTGTGAAAGCAGTCCCTAAACCATTGCATAACCAACAGAAAACAAAAACAACATTCTGCACTCAGCAGGGTCCGCTCAGCGGAGGGGGTCCTCTCAGCGGACCTGCGCAGAAAATCAAAAACTCTGCAGAACACAGGTCTGCACCAGCATCAACCATGGGGTTTCAAACCCCTTTCAAGCACAAGGAAGCAAGCACATAAACAGTGGAAAACAAGAATATTAACATCAAATTCAAGAAACCCTAACATTTACAGTTTAATCTAACCTAACTCTAAAACCTAAAAAGAATTTCTTACTAACATCAAACATAATTTACACTCTAATCTTACTTATACTACCAAAGCACACTAAATCCTAAAAGAAACATAACTCTACAACCCTAATATAGTTTAAACACAAGATTGCAACAGAAAAGAAAACACATACCTTGTATGAAATTGAAGAAGAACACGATATACCAAGAAATTGAAGAGAAAATGAACTTTGAAGCTTTGAAAATGGTGGAGATGGAGATGGAATCAAGTGGAGGCAAGTATGTTTCAAAAGTGTGGTGAGTTAGGGTTCTGAACCCGCTCAGCCACAGATCTCTTTCTTAAATGGGCCTTTGGACTGGTTTGGTCCATTGGGCCCTTTTTTATTTTTCTGGTTTTTAGCAGGTCCGCTCAGCGGAGGGGGGTCCGCTGAGCGGATTACAGAAAACCTGGTTTTTCTGGTTTTTCAGCAGCCTGCTCCACCCGATTTTTTTTCTCCACCGACTTTTCAAACATCCCAAAGCACATAAAACAGAGAATACTTACAACTAGCGCTTTGTTTAACGTCGGTTAGCTCGACGGTCCGAGGCGGCTTTACGGATCAAAAATCGGAACGGATTCCGAATTTCGATCGACTTCACCACCAAGATACGGCTTGAGTCTTTGGCCATTCACGGTCCAACTTTCATTTGTTGTCGGATTTTCAAGCACAACCGCTCCATAGTCTTTTACTTCTTTGATTCGGAACGGACCCGACCATTTGGATTTCAATTTGCCCGGAAACAACTTCAACCTTGAATTAAACAATAGAACCATTTGGCCTTCTTTGAACTCCTTCTCCACAATCTTTTTATCATGATATCCCTTCACTTTCTCCTTGTATATTTTGTTGGATTCATAGGCTTGTAATCGCAATTCTTCCATCTCAAGCAATTGCAATCTTCTCATTTCACCACTTGCCTTAGAATCAAAGTTAAGCAACTTCAAGGCCCAAAATGCCTTATGCTCCAATTCCACAAGTAAATGACAACTCTTCCCGTAAACCATTTGAAATGGAGTAAAACCAATCGGTGCCTTGTATGCCGTACGGTAAGCCCATAAAGCATCATCCAACTTTTGTGACCAATCCTTTCTTGACGAAGAAACTGTTTTTTCCAAGATTCTTTTGATTTCTCGGTTAGAAACTTCGGCTTGACCATTAGCTTGTGGATGATAGGCCGTGGTTACTTTGTGCTTCACACCATATTGTTGTAAGACTTTTTCAAGTTGTGTGTTGCAAAAATGTGAGCCACCATCACTAATGAGAATCCTTGGTGTTCCAAACCTTGTAAAAATGTTTTTCTTCAAGAACTTGATTACGGTCTTTCCATCCGCTTTCGGACATGCTATTGCTTCCACCCACTTTGAAACATAATCAACCGCAACCAATATATACTCACAACCAAAAGATGAAGGAAATGGTCCTACAAAGTCTATTCCCCAACAATCAAACACTTCCACTTCTAACATATTTGTCAATGGCATTTCATTCCTTTTACTCACTCCACCACTTCTTTGACAATTGTCACAACTTTGTGCATGCAAGTAGGCATCTTTGAATAACGTCGGCCAATAGAACCCGGATTGAAGAACTTTTGCCGCCGTTCTTTGTCCACCATAATGTCCACCATAAGGTGAGTTATGACAATGCCACAAGATTCTCATTGCTTCTTCTCTTGTCACACATCTTCTTAACACACCATCCACACCAATTTTGAACAAGTATGGATCATCCCACACATAAAATTTTGCATCATGGAGAAACTTCTTTGTTGCACTTTTACTCCAATCTTCCGGCATCCAACCCGATGCCTTATGATTAGCCATGTCAGCAAACCACGGCCTTTCTTCCACCATGAACAACTTTTCATCCGGGAATGATTCCAAAACCTCTTCTTCTTTGTTCGTTACCTCTTCATTCACTAACCTTGACAGATGATCCGCCACCAAGTTTTCCGCTCCTTTCTTGTCTCTAATTTCTAAGTGGAATTCTTGTAGTAACAATATCCACCTGATGAGCCTTTGCTTTGAATCCGGCTTGGTAAGCAAATACTTTATTGCTGCATGGTCAGTGTAAACAACAACTTTCGAACCAATTAAATAGGACCTAAATTTTTCTAATGCATATACAATAGCTAGTAGTTCTTTTTCAGTTGTTGCATAATTAATTTGTGCTTCATTAAGAACCTTACTAGCATAATGTATAGCATGAAAATTTTTTCCTTTTCTTTGACCCAACACCGCTCCTACCGCATAATCACTAGCGTCACACATTAGTTCAAAATCAAGTTTCCAATCGGGCGCTATGATTATGGGTGCGGTGGTCAATCTTTGTTTCAATTCATTAAAAGCTAAAAGGCATGCATTATCAAAAACAAAAGACTTATCTTTGTTGAGCAAGTTGCTCAAAGGCTTTGCAATCTTTGAGAAGTATTTGATAAATCTCCTATAGAATCCCGCATGGCCTAAGAAGCTTCGAATTCCTTTGACATTCGTTGGCGGTGGTAACTTCTCAATAACCTCCACTTTTGCTCGGTCGACTTCAATTCCTTTGGAAGAAACTTTGTGACCAAGAACTATGCCTTCGGTAACCATGAAATTGCATTTTTCCCAATTGAGGACCAAGTTGGTTTCAACACATCTTTTCAACACGGCATCCAAATTCTTCAAGCAAAGATCAAATGAGGCTCCAAAAACGGAGAAGTCATCCATGAAAACTTCCATTGTCTTTTCTATGAAGTCCGAAAAGATAGCTTGCATACATCTTTGGAAAGTGGCCGGTGCATTACACAATCCAAACGGCATTCGCCTATAAGCAAAAATTCCAAAGGGACAAGTGAATGCCGTTTTCTCTTGATCTTCCGGATTGACAGAAATTTGGTTGTATCCAGAATAGCCATCCAAGAAACAATAGAACTCTTGACCCGATAACCTTTCCAACATTTGGTCCATAAAAGGCAAAGGGAAGTGATCTTTCCTAGTAGCTTGGTTAAGCTTTCGGTAATCAATACACATCCTCCAACCCGTCACGGTCCTTGTCGGAATCAACTCATTCTTTTCATTTGTGATCACGGTCATTCCTCCTTTCTTTGGTACCACTTGGACTGGACTCACCCATGCACTATCGGAAATAGGATAAATCATTCCGGCTTCCAATAGTTTCACCACTTCCTTTCTTACAACTTCTTTCATTGTAGGATTCAACCGGCGTTGAGGTTGAGCTACCGGTTTAAAATCCTCCTCCATCATAATTTTATGCATACAATAGGCCGGACTAATTCCTTTTAGATCGGAAAGAACCCATCCTATCGCCTCCTTGTTAGTTTTCAACACATGAATTAATTTCTCTTCCTCCTTTTTAGACAATGAACCACTAATTATCACTGGCTTCTTACCACCTTCTTCAAGAAAAACATATTTCAAATGGGGCGGTAACATCTTCAATTCTAATTTGGTTTCTTCCAACTTTGGCTCATCTTTCAACTCCTCCATCTTTGCTTCTAAAGGACTTATCTCTTCAAAAACATCAAGATCTCGCAAACACTCTTCAATCTCTTTTTCTTCTTCTTCATTGAGAACATCAAGAGCTTTGGTTAATGTTTTCTTAAGTGGATTGAACACATGAGCTCTACTTTTAACTTGCATGATAACTTCCTCCATAGCATCAATTCTAAAACAATCACTTGTATCATTTGGATGTTTCATTGCTTCCGAGAGATCAAAACACACTTCCTCATCTTGGAACCTCAATTTCATCAAACCATCATCAATGTCTATCATCATCCTTGCCGTCTTCATAAAAGGTCTTCCTAGAATCAATGGGGTATCAACATCTTCCTCCATATCAATGACAACAAAATCAACCGGAAAGAAGAACTTGTCAACTTTCACAAGTAAATCTTCCGCTATCCCAAAAGGCATAGTTGTAGACTTATCGGCTAATTGAAGTGTCATTCTTGTATTTTTCATATCAACAATGCCTAACCTCTTGACCATGGACAAAGGAATCAAATTGATACTTGAACCCGTGTCAACCAAACCTCTTCCAATATGAATGTCACCAATAGTAACCGGCAAAGTAACTCTTCCTGGATCTCTTTCCTTCCTTGGTAAAGTACTTTGAATGATGGCACTACATTTAGCATCTAGGACAACCGTTTCGGGCTCAGTGTAACTTCTTTTCTTTGTGAGAATGTCCTTCATAAACTTGGCATATTTTGGCATTTGCTCTAAAGCTTCACCAAAAGGAATATTAATTTGCAATTGCCTAAATATGTCAAGAAAACGAGCATATTGCCTCTCATTATCTTTCTTTGAGGGAGCATGAGGATAAGGTAAATTACGAACGGGAGGACTCATAACTTTCTTCTTTCCTTCTTTAATCTTTCTCTTTTTCTCTCTATTTTTTTCTTTTTCTTCCTCACTTTTTTCTTCACTCTCATTTTCAACTAAGACTCCCTCATTTTTCTTTGGTTCTACTTCACTTTCTACCTCTTTCTCCTTTTCTATCCTAACTTCCTCCTCCTCAACCTCCTTCTCCACTTCACTTTCAAGCACCCTCCCACTCCTAGTTACAACCTGTAACTCGGTGAACTGACTTTTATTTTTAAAAGCAACAATGTTGCGGTGAAGCATGAGTCGCCACCGACTTTTATTTTGTCCAATGTTAGGAAGGGCAAAAAGTACAGAAAAAGACCCTTTTGAAAGAAAGCGGGCTCGGGGGGTAAGTTATGAAAAGGGAAGGTGCAAGCACCCTTTTCATCCGTAGTTATCTACGAGCTCTTAACTTGCTTAGCTCATGTTTTGTTTGTTTTGAGTTGAAAAGAAGTATAAGGACTTTAGCGTAAATGCGTAGCCTTAGTTTTTTGAAATAGTGTGGAAAAGATTTTTTATTGAGCTAGGCAGGTTAAGACAACTACCCTAATTAATTGGTCTTTTTCTATAATTTTTACAGTTCCCAGGACTATCCATACTATATGGGAGTAGGTAGTCCCTGTTATATTGGACGTGCGGGTCATCGAAGGGTCATCGTATGGTCGTTGAAGGCAACAAGTAGAGGAACCTTAGCATTCTAGCGGGACTATCATCATTTTCCGAAGGGACTCCGAGGGACAAGATCTTTTACCGTAGGCAACAATCGAGGATCATCGAGGGACTAAGATCTTTTCTATGATGATATTTTCAAGGGTCATCGTTTGCTAAGATACCTCTACATTCGAGGGACACGACCATATAATCGTAAGGCAACCGAGAGGGGCGTACCCTAAGGGTGAGTGAGTGCAAGTGTGTTATATTCGATTATTTATTTATCTTGAATTTTTAGTTAGCTAGCGATTGACTTTAATTTTAATCATATAATCCTAAACATACATCTAACACAATATATATGATAATAAAAATACGGAAATTAAAAATGCGGGAAAGTAAAGAGGTTCACTATAGTTGTTTACATTCTTTGGCCTATATACATTCTAATGTCTAAAAAATCATAAAATAAATCAAGCATGCGCCATACAAAGGTTTTTTAGAGATGAGAAAGAAATCGGGAGAAAGTAAAATTGATTTTAACTTATTTATTAAATGAAATTATGCTAATTAAATAACCTATTTTTTTATTTTTATTTTTATTAATTAATGACTAAATTAGAACCTAAATTAAATTAATATTAGAATTAGAAATTAAAAAAAAATATAAGTTATTAAAATTAATTATTTTAAATTCTAAAAGCCTAAAACCAAAAAAACAAAGTGATACTTTTTATTGGTTTTTTTGTTGTTAATTAATTAATAGTTAATTATATGGTTATGAAATAATTAAAGTGGTGAAATAGAAACCAAATATTAGAAAATAAAGCAAAAAAACGAGTTGAGGAATCCTGGAATCGAACCCAGGACCTCAACAATGATAAATCCTGCACCTGCCAAGCGAGCTACCTACATTAGACAACAATTAAACACAAAATAAATAAGAAAAATGGTTAAGTCTTGGAAATCAGCGCTGCCGCACGTGGGCCATGTCTGCGCGTTGACTGGCCAATGGGAGGGCGCGATCGCGCCACGCAGACGAGTCAATGTTTCAACGTTACTGTTCATCTCCTTCTTCCTTGGCCCTTGCGGAAATTCTTGCGGATTTATCCACAGAATTACCTGCGGATTTTTCCACGGTTTTTCCCTTTTTTAAACCTGCAACTTAAAAACACCATAACAAAAACCATACAAGATTAAAAAGTATCCAGACCCCCTAATTGGACGGCTGGGAGTTCAGTGAAGGCATTGGTTTGGCCTGAAAACGCCTGCAAACACGGCTGCGATGCAACACATACTTGAAGCCCTAAGAATGGTGTCTACCGAAACACGCGTTAGAACTTCACACCAATACGTCCAACCTTTCTCAAATGGTCCCAGCAACTCGAATATATCATTAGTTCAGATTAAAACACAAGAAAACATCAAATACGAAAAGTGAAAGTTTAATGAACATGATGAACATTATATGACTATTCCATGTATTATAAATATTAGTTTTTGATGTATTCTCACCCTTTAATGACTCCTGAACGAAATGATATGGCTATGATGTGTTGGAACTTGCTGTGGAACGAATTGGCTAGTGCCCTAGTTTCTTCAAAATTTTGAAAGGTTTGATAAGTCTTTAGGAGGCTAGGGTTTCGTGATCCATGAGGCTGCTACTGTTAGGAATATATAGGAGATCATTTTAGGGTTTACAAACTTGGAAAAGATCATTTGGTTTGATTGAAAAATATTTGTTTTTAAGAAGAATATGCAAACTTTCCAAATAAGTTTTCAATCTATTTTTCACAACTTTCTCACGTGCAAATTGGCCTTGTTGGGTGAACTTGGACACATTTTCATAAATGGAAAGTTTTGGTGTGATTTTATCTTATTTTATTTTGATTTTATTTGATTTATAGTGAATTTAAATGAATAAATCCAAAAATAAATGAATAAAATAATAAAATAAATAACCAAATGACAAATGGGCCTTTAATGAACTTGAAATTTCGTGGGTGGTGCAAAGATTATGGCCCATCACTTAAAAATGCAAAGTTCTTCACTTAAGTTTTCACGCCTTTCTTGAAAATCGACCAATTTGTATCAATCGTATCTCCCTCATTTTTTATCACATGAAGGTGTTCTTGCACATTTTAGAAAGCTCAAAGAGTCTACTAAAAGATACTTTTGGTTTCACCTTCATTGAACTTACCATGTTCATTTACCTTCATTGAACTTTTGGTTTCACCTTCATTGAACTTACCATGTTCATGTAATGTTTTGGCTTATATCTTCCAAATGAAGCATTTTTGGACCTGGCATGTGAGAGCCAAAGTTGTAGAGAATTCAATCTCCTTCAAATTGAGCTTTGGATGGGAAAATTTTGATGCTCCATGTGAAAGTTATGGCCGGTCAAAGTTCGGTTGACTTTCTTCTAGAAAACCCTAATTTAGGAACTTTAGGTTTTGTTGATTTTTTGAACTTTCCTTGATGAATCATGATCAATACTTGATCAAATGATGAATAACACTTCATAATGAGGATGTTGACCAAAAATCAAAAGTTTTGACTGTGATTTGACCCTAGTTTGACTTTTAGGTCAACTAGTCGATTATTGATCGTTTGGGCTATCGAATGAGCAATCTTTTGAATCGAGGCTTGAAACTTGGTATGGGATCTCTTTGAAGCATATAAGAATCCACGAAGTTCACTTGAGGTGTCAGAAGTTGACTTTTCTTTGAGAAGAACAAAACCCTAGTTTGAAGGGTAGTTGATTAGGAGAGTATATACTCAGTCGAGTATTGAGACTTTGATTTTCAAATGATCTTGAGTGGGCAAATTTTGGGGTATGACACAACCGCTTTGCAATGCTCCTTAGGATTGGTTTGAGTGTTTGCCGTGAATGATGGTCCGGTTTGCTTCTCGGCTAATTGTTTTGCAAGTTGGCCGACTTGAGTTTCTAAATTCTTTATTGCCGCTTCATTACTCTTTTGATTCGCCATTGATGCTTGCATGAATTGATTTAGAGTCTCCTCCAACTTTGAAGGTTTGTCTTGAGAAGGTGGTTGTTGTTGATAAGGACTTTGTCTTTGTTGATAATTATCTTGTCGCCACCCTTGGCCATATTGCGGTGCATTAGGCCTTTGTTGGTATCCACCTTGGTTTTGGAAAGGAGCTTGTCTTTGTTGATAACCTCCTTGATTTTGATTCGCCATATAATTCACTTCATTCACCGGTGGACAATATCCGGTAGGGTGGTCTCCACTACAAAGCTCACACGAAGCGACTTGTTTGTTCTTGTTAGGATCATGTAATTCCTTGAGTTGTTGAGGTAACCTTGCCATTTGTTTGGTAAGCTCCTCCACTTGTTGAGAAAGCAGCTTGTTCTGAGCAAGAATAGCATCATTGGTTCCTAGTTCAATAAGCCCCGGTTTCTTTTGAACAACTCCTCGGTTATGTTGCACCTGATGATCATTTCTGGCCATTTTCTCAATTATCTCTATTGCTTCCTCCGCTGTCTTAGCCATTAAGGAACCTCCAGCTGTAGCATCTAAAAGAAGCTTCGGTTGTGGTTGTAAGCCATTACGAAAAATGTGAATCTGGGTGAGTTCATCAAAGCCATGACTCGGACATTTTCTCAACATTGACTTATACCTTTCCCATGCTTCATTAAGAGTTTCATTCACACCTTGAGAGAACACTGAAATTGCTGTTTTTGCTTCAAGCAACCTTGATTGAGGAAAGAACCTATCAAGAAACTTTTCTTCTAACTCATTCCAATTTGTAATGGTTTGAGTAGGTTGATCAAGGTACCAATCCTTTGCTTTACCAATCAATGAGTGAGGAAATAATCTTTTAAACACTTGCTCTTCCTCTCTTTCAGGTGCCCCGACTGCTCCGGCAATTTCATAGAACTTTGTCAAGTGTGTATATGGGTCCTCATGATCAAGTCCTGCAATGGGACTAGCATAAAGTAGCTGAAGAATGCCAGTCTTCATTTCAGAATTTCTTGCATTGTTGTCATTTCGTGCAAACTGGGCTGCTCTTCTTGGACTGTTAGCACATGGTGCTCTAGGAGGTGGTGGTGGTGGCGGTGGTGGATCGTGTTCTCCATGCCCTGCCATCTCTTCTTCTATAACTTGTGGTGCTGATGAAGTAGTAGCTTCTTGGGCTAATCTTCGTTCTTTGGCTAGTTTCCTTCTTCTTCTGGTTTTACTATTCAATCTCCTTGCGGTTCTTTCAATTTCTGGATCAAAAAGAAGTTGATCTGCTGGTACACTCCCACGCATAAACCAGAGCTGAAACACTAACCAAAAAGTGAGCAAAGACTAGGTAATAATAATAATATTTATACTCAAAACACACAAAAACTATTGCTATGCTTATAATATCTTAACGCCAATCCCCGGCAACGGCGCCATTTTGTTAGAAAGTTTAGGATAAGTATTCTTAGTATCGTCTCCTCAGGGATTGATGCGATATTATCGCCGTTCTACAGCTCAGTGTATTTTGAGTTAAGGTTTTGGATGTTTTTAATATCATGAAAAATAAATAGCATGAAAAGAAATTAAAGACAATAACTTCGGGTTTAAAAACGGTTTGGTAAAACTGTGTCAAGATTAGTGTTCATTAGTTTGCTTCATATGTACTCTAATGATTATATATATGAACCTATTCATGATTAATACAATCACGTATCCTCTCGATACCGTTTATCTCTAAAGCAATATCGTGATTATTATCATATTCACCGTCAAATGATCTCTCATGCCGACAATAAACATGATAATCTTAAAAGCTTGATACTTGTGATTATCAACTCACAAATCTATCTCTAGAGTTTGTTTATTGATAGATGAATATCTTTTAGATCTAGCTTTGAAACATATCTCTCAATAATGATCCAAAACAACAAATGAAACATAAATAACAAGATATTCACCATGTATTAATCATTAACCAAGTTCATACATAATAGATCAAAGAAAGTACATATTTACAAACTAACTACCTCTAATCTTGACACAAGATGAAACTTAGCCCTCCATATCCATGGAAGCTTCAACAACAAGCAACAAACCAAGATTTAGTGACATCAAACTCAAGAAGATCAAAGAAAGATGTTTGGAAATCTTGATTTTCTCTTAAGAAAAATGGTTTTTCTCTTCTTCTCTTGCCCTAACTTTTTTCCCAAGTGTGTGTTATGATAAGAACTAAGCTAACCACCCTTAATCATCAATTTTATGTGGCTAGGAACAAAAGTTGAAAAAGTAGGTCCGCTGAGCGGAGCAGGTCCGCTGAGCGGAGCAGTAAAAATATCTGTTTTGTCTTCAAGGTCCGCTGAGCGGAGAGGGTCCACTGAGCGGAGGCAAATTTTCTGCTCTTCACTGCCCATGTCCGCTTCAGCTCCGCTGAGCGGACTTGCTGGTAGAAAAATGGCTGTCATCCCTGCCTGGGTCCGCTTGGACTCCGCTGAGCGGACCTCCTTGCACAAAAATTCTTCTTTTTGCATTCCATCCTCATTGCAAGCTTGTTTTGACCATTCTTCTCATTCCATCTTGTCCAAAAAATTGTTGAAACCTAAAGAAAACATAACAAGAGTTAATAAACTAACTTAATTTAGAAAATAAACATAAAGTTATTTATTTACATACTATTATATCAAAAAGTAATCAAATTTGGCACAAGAGTTTCAGAAATACCACAAAACATATATACAAACTATGCACAAATGGGATTCTAACAGGTGTTATCTTCTCTTAAGCATTAAGAAGGGCAATGGTTGGCTGGTGAGTTGATTCTAGCAGAAGTAACATATAAGAGATGATAAATATCTTGACGGGAGCTGGATATTAACATCTACTATGTGATAATTTGAAGAAAAATATGTATGTGATGCTTTGTTTATTACATCACAACACTTGAAGACATCAGTAAAGTTTAGGTTCAGACCTATCTGTTGAAGACATGTTCAGGGCTATTCAGAAGTTTCTTCTATTTCAAGGTACAGAAGTGGCAGTCTGGATCTTGTTTAGCAAGTAAACTAAGGATTCTAAATTTGGAAAGTGTGGCAAGTTCCAGAAGAATGCTTCAAGGGTAAGGACAATCATTCATAACATCCTTATGTTATAATTCTCAGGGGAAGAATGAAGTAAGACAAGACATCAACCTGTGTAGGAAAAGGAACACTCAGAGGAATGGATGAGATTCTAAGTCTGATAAACTAATGTCTTGTGTGATGTCACAACATCACTATATGTGAAGAATGAAGAAGCAACATTAATGTCTGAAGTGACAGTTCTGACTTAATGTGGATTAGAATGGGCAGATTTTGATCCTGGTGATTGTGACATGTTCTGGCAATACGTGTTTACTTTCATGATGAAGACTTCATTAGTGAGTATGACTATAAAGACAGAAGTTTGGTGAGATGATCAACATAACTAAAGATAAAAGAGGATTCTTCTACTTCTATCAAGGAGGAGCTCAATTTGTCTTAGCAGACCATGATCTGATTGAAACATGGCAGGGTAATGATCAACAGTGGAAGAAGTGGCAGTTCTTTATGTTGAGTCTGTGGCAACCTTTCTATGGAAACATCTAGTGTCAAAAGGTCATCAGTTGACTATTTCAAGTGAAGATAAGGTGGTAGACTTGAATCTGTTGTAGAAAGAGAAGTGGAGTTAGTGGAATGTACTGAACAACTCAGCTGTATCCAAATGTTATACAAAACGTCATAACATCTAATTTCTGATGTGAGTATTTTTTTAGAGGAACAAATTTGCTATAGTGAGTGTGTTCAGCAGGATTGTTGAATAGAGGGTGCTGCTCTTGAAGATATTAAGATGAGTCTTATATTTTCCATTCATCATTTCAAAATTATTCCATTGGGGAAGCTCAGACTATCTCAGATAGGGGGAGTGACTTCTTAGTTCAAGATATAATTCTAGAAAATTATCTTGGTCTGTTATACTCTTCCATCTTAATTAAGATGTTCCAAGTCAGCAGAAGCTTCTTCAACTCAGTTAGAGGGAGTTTTCTATGAAAAGATTTATATAACAAGATGTATCATTACAGTCAGTTATCTTGGAATGGTTGAATCCAACCATGTGCATATGGTGCCCACAATTCTTTATCTGGACCAGTGGCTGCATACTTCAACAGGCGGTGGAAGGCTCTTCGCAGTTGCAGTAAACAGTCTAAAGGTAATCATAACAACAAAAGTCTATGACTAGTGAGTCGGGAGAGTTAGTGGGAGGTCTATTACTTGGTTCATAGGAAGATTTGTCAAAATCTCTTAAAAGAATCTTAAGCATTGTGCTTAAGGGGTGAAAGAGGGACAATGTCTGATAGGATGTCATGGCATAGTTAAAGACATTGATTCTTCAGGGTCAAACAAGGAAAACTACATCGGGTTTATCTCTTCTCGTCAGTGGCCGGTGTAAAGTTCAATCAATGACTATGCATGCGCTGGATTAAAGATAACTCCTATCAAAAGAAAACAGTCAAAAACTGCTTTGGAAAGAGTAATTGCTTTTGGAACTGTTTCCTAATTAATCGGTTGACCATTGAACAAGACCAAAGACCATCGTTACTACCTATGATCTCAAATGGCTATAAATTAGCATCTTCGAAACAGGCTTAAGAAAGTAAATCTCTCAAGATGTGTTTCGTGAGTGTTCAAATTGGGTGCATGCAGGTTTGGCATTATGATGGATGCATTTACCAAAACCTGTCCAGAAAAGCACAGGGTGGAGAAATCATGTGTCTCTACCAGTGGTGTTTCACAAATAACAACAAAAATGTTCCTCCTTATTCAGCCTTCAATAATGGAGTCATTTTAATTGTGATTTGTGATCTAAGTTATGAACACAATTGTGATTTGTGTTCTGAGTTACGAGGAAGGATGGTAGAAACTCATTCAACCTTCATCTTGGACCTCGAACTAGAAGGAATGGGTTTTCATATTGTCACCAATAGTCCTCGCAGACAAAGGCCACCATCCATCGTCCTCCTCATGTACGAGTATTGCATGAAGGTGTTGAACTTCAAAGGTATGATATTGGATCAAGCTTTGTCATATTATGGCTAAAAAGGGGGAGAGATGGTACATAGCATGTCGATTTTGCTACTGTCAAAAGAAACAAAGGAAGATCTGAAGACAGAGTGAATTGAAGATGTTATGATGTGGTTAAGCAGTGAAGAACAGAAGTCCCAATTCTGAGAATGTAAAAGACTGGTCTTCCTGATGTCTTGAAAGTCGAAGCAGCTGCTCTTGATTAATGTAAGTTTTAGCCAAAATAAGCCAAAGGGGGAGATTGTTGATGTTCTGCTATGTAGAATTGTCTTATTGGCATCCATGCTTGGCTAAAACCTAATAGCAGCTGAATGTAATATTGTATAAGTCTTGCAAATATGAAAAGAACAAAACAGGTACTAAAGCAAGATGTTATATGGAATGTCATGGCTTCAACCATGACATCGCGCCTGCAGAACTGAGGAAGAAAGATTCAGTTTGGTTTTAAACAGATACAGAATATTCTATGAGAATATTATGTAATCCTATGTGGCGCATATTTAAAGGTCAAAGAATCAAGTCAGAATATTGAAGAATCAAATCTGAAGATTGAAGATTCAACGATTTCTAATTTAGGAGATAAATTAGGAAACTTATGATTAAAAGACCTTATTTGTAGCAGAATATTTTCTGCATATTTGTAACAGCAAGAGTGCTGCGATTTGTAAGCCCAAGTCCAACTGGGATCAGGTTATAAATAGAAACCTTTGTAACCTAATTTTTAGAGCTAATAACCAGAGCTAGGAAAATGTAGTCTCTAGGGTTAGCCGTGTAGGTGAACCACCCGGTGTGTGGGATGGTCACTGATTTGTGCCTCAAAGCCTGTAGGTGAGAGGTTTAGTGTAATCACTCAAAAGTTGTGAAGCAATGAGTGAGATTTTTGTTCTTGGAGGAAGCTTGTAAGCAACACCTTAAGATTTTAGGTGGAGAAGTGGTGTGTTGCTCAAAGGAATATCTTGAAAATAAGAATGATCCTCGTTCGACCTTCCCCTGATTATTACGCTAACACACTGGAGTATGGTTTGTTGAAGATTTCACATGATAAAGTCATGATAGGCTAAAGATCGGCTCTAGAATATGTGGTTTATATATTTTAGAAGATTTCAATTGTTCTTAGTAAAGACTTTTATAAAGACAAAAAAACAAGTTATAGAATTTAAGGTCAATGTATTATGGGTGTCTGGAAGTTGTTCCATATCACTTTATTGAATTTAAAAAATATATATTAAATCATGTAATTATTGATGTATGAAAAAAATTATGAATAATTCTATAAAATTGTGTTTTATTAATTTTATGCAAGAGGTAAATTAAAAATTTGAAAGAATATAAAATAATATTAATAATTTATTGGCATAGTATAATTTAATATAAATTTATTTCCCAAAGTGACTTATACTGGATGAAATATTATTTATTGAAATATTTTATTAATTTCAATTAATAGAATAATAAAGTTGATTAAAAATAATAAATAAAAATATAGTTAATAATAAAAAATATTGCATTGATATTTTGAAAAGACATTAATTTAATATAAAAAGTGCATATAAAACAATTTTTACAAGACAAAAAACATACTTTTTTTATATTATTTATATGTATTGATCTAATAAAGTAGTATTCTTGCTGTCCTTGATTATAAGACTCAATTTTCATATTTATATTTTCTTTTATAAGATTATTTTCCAACTTTCCTGTCCATGAAAATCATTATTTATAAAAAAGATACCTCTATTAAATTTATAAATTGAGAAATTCAAAATTGTTTTCACCTTTTTATGGTAAAATTCACGCATATTTTTTATGGTAAAAAGAGCTTTTAGCTTTTAGCTTTTCAGCTCATATTAACAAAAAAGCTCTGTTTGGTAACTGTCATTTAGTTTTTAGCTTTTAGCTTTTTTACTAACTTTTAACTTTTTTTCAAAAGTTATTTAAAGTAGCTTTTGAGCTTTTAGCTTGTGATTTTTTATTTCATTTATACCCCTATTATTTTAACAAAAATACAATTGTACCCTTATATATATGGGAACGTATCCGATGAGAACTAATATTTATGTGAGAAACGAGAACTATTAATATCATTCGTTGGATTCAATTAACGTATAAGATTTAAAAATTTGATATGAAGATCACCTCACTGAATTTTATCTATTACGCTCAATATTTAAACTTTTCATAAGAAGAGATTCTTACTTAAAGTAATTCTACATGAATTAATCATTATTAAAATAATTTTTATAAATATACTTAATATAATTAGGATATAAATATAAAATATAATTTAAATTATTTAATATTCTTATTTGAAACTAAAATTATCTAAAACTATAAATATTTTTCAAGACTAAAACCATAATTCCAAAATAAATTTTTTAAAAATAAATTTAATTTTAAGATAATCATAAACATAAGTTGTTTACTCATCTTACTAGTATTAAAATTATTTTTAAATAAAACTAAGTCGTATAAATTTCTTTATAAATCTTAACTCTTAAAACAAAATTAAATTAAAAAACTATTTTAAAGTTGTATCTTGCATAATATAAAATTATATTTTAATAATTTATTTTGATAAATTAATTGTTGTAGACTTACTTTTAAAACCAAACAAGACTCTCAATATTTTAATAACAATCCAATCATCTAATAAAATTTACTATATTTTTTTTACATTAATAACATAGCTCATTACTTAAATTATTCCAAAAGAAAATATATGAAAAATAAAATTAATTTTAAAATAATCAAAAACATAAATTGTTTACTCACCTTACTAGTATTCCAAATAATTTTTTTAAAAAACATTAACTCTTTAAAATTAGTTTAATTTTAAAAAAAATTAAAAATTATATATTGCATATTATAGAATTTTTTTATAATTTATTTTAATAAACTAATCGTTGTAGCCTTACTTTTAAGACCAAACAAAACTCCCAATATTATAATAACAATTTAATTATCATAATATAATTTACAAAAAAATTCTTAGGCTAATCACATAGCTCTCCTTAAATTATAATTGTTTAGTTCATAATATTTATTGCAAAGAATAAATTGTTTTTGAAATATTGAGAGTCTTGTTTGATTTTGAAACAATTTATTTTCCAAAACAAATTGTGAAAAATATAATTTTATAAAATATGAGATAGAATGTTAAATTTTATTACGATTATTTAAGGGATGAGCTATGTGATTAAGTTTTAAGAGTTAAGATTTTTAAAGAAATTTATATGGCATAGTTTTATTTAAAAACAATTTTAATACTAGTAAAATGAGTAAACAAATTTTGTTTACGATTATTTAAAATTAATTTTATTTTCCAATATTTTATTTTGGAATTATGTTTTTAGTCTTGAAAAAGAAATATTTATAGTTTTAGATAATTTTAGTTTCAAATAAATATACTAAATAATTTAAACTATATTTTATATTTATATCCTAATTATATTAAGTATGTTTATAAAAATTATTTTAATAATGATTAATTCATCCAGTAGAATTACTTTAAGTAATAATCTCTTCTTATGGAAAGTTTAAATATTGAATGTAATAGATAAAATTCAGTGAGGTGATCTTCATATGAAATTTTTAAATCTTATACGTTAATTAAATCCAACGATTGATATTAATAGTTCTCGTTTCTCACATAAATATTAGTTCTCACCGGATACGTTCCCTATATATATATATATATATATATATATATATATATATATATATATATATATATATATATATATATATATATATATATATATATATATATATATATATATATATATATATATATATATATATATATGGGGACGACTCAGGTGAGAACACTTGGTTATTATGAGAAATGAGAATAATGAATCACGACCATTAAATTTTGATTTGTTGATTTTAATGAACTGGATTGGTTTCTCTTTCTAAGATCCTTAATATTTATTTTAAATCAACATAAAAAGAGAAACCAATTCAGTTCATTAAAATCAACAAATCAAAATTTAATGGTCGTGATTCATTGTTCTCATTTCTTATAATAACCAAGTGTTCTCACCTGAGTCGTCCCCTATATATTCGTGTCGATTAACAAAAAAAATGCAATATTTAATATTTTTTAACGACATTAAAATTACATGCCTTGTAATGAATGTAGAGATAGTGTTGCTAATTTTTAAATTTGTGAAACATTAAGAAATTATTATTTTAAATTAGTATAATTGAATTCAAAATCGTAATGAAGTTATTTTATATATTTCATTAAATTTATATATAAATTTTATTATATAAGTTCATTTAAAAATTTATATATAATTGTTCGATATATTTTGATGTTATTTTTAATTTTAATATATATTAATTTTTTTTGCATGTGTTTGCTAATATATGTATTTTTATTTTATAAAAAACAATTTAATTATATAATTCAATAATATAATGAGACTATCAATTTTTTAATTAAGAATGTCGTTTTATGTCATTTTATATTTATCAGCTAGTATAACAGCTAATTTCTCAAACACTCAAATTAACTTATCAACTATCAACTACCAGCTAGTTTTACCAAACAGAGCCTTAGTGTAATAATCAAATTTGTTAATATCTGAAGAAAATTTAGTCTTTTTATAATACTAATAGACTCATGGAATATTTATATTGTCTCAAAATCTTTATGACTATTCAATCATTTTCTGGCATACTCCACATTAATGTCATGAGTCACAATGAAAAATGGGTAGTTGCAGGAGTCACATTAAATCATTATGCAAAGACTTCTGTAGCAGGTTATTAATTGTCTTTTTTGAAAAGCATACCAGGTTATTAATTGCCATATGCAATAAATGACTTTCTTCACAAAATTCGTTGAGAAACTCCTATCAACTGTCTCTAAACCCAACATCAAAACTAACTTTAGAAATAAAATACTTTGATAGAATATCATTTAGTCGGGTCAGGATCCTCTCCATTTTCTCCATTATTATAGTTTTGTATATAACTAACACGTATTTTTAAGATATGTGACATTTATTTCACATTTATTTAATTATATATACTCAAAATTATAGTAATGGAGTCTTCCATTTCTTTTAAAAAATGGAGAGGATTTCTACCCCATTTAGTCCAAGAGTGGTTGGAATTTCATAATGACATATAATTTATATATTTTATTTAAAGTTTTTCAAATGTTTTTCAGTCTCTTCCTCACATTTTTTATTAAAAGTTATTGATGTGTTATTTTTAAATATTTATATTTGTTATCTTTAAAGTTTACGAAGATTTCTATATGTTTTGACATATTTCACAAATAACATTTCAATTAAAAAAATAATATACCATCAATTTTAAGTGAAAAAAATTTAAGAATAATAATCAAAGATCTTTGAATTTGAAATAAGGAGATGAATTATGTAAATGAGGTAAAATAGAAAGATCAACAATATAATTAAACCTTAATTTTATATTGATAGTAGAAAGTGACATTTTTTTAAAAGTATTTTTTTGTTAAAATCACACTTATTACTTTTTTAATTTTTATCAACAGTTCTAAAAAAACCACTTATAGACAAAAGTGCTCCATTTTGATCCATATTTTAGGAAGAAATATTAAAAAAAACATTTAAATTTATATATTAATTCATTTATTATATTTTAAAATGATACACGTTCAAGAAAAATTGTGAAGTGTTAGCAATTACTGGTATTAAAAAGGCACGCATTTTAAACTATGGTGGAAAGCTATTTTAAATTATATACAATTTTTAAGTTAAAATATTTTGTTATAAATGGGAGAAAAAAAACACATACTAAAAAAAACTATAAAAACTTATAGTAGCTTTGTGCATATCTATAATAAGATTATCATATATCAAAGAAAATAGTACAAAACGAGAGGGGATCAAACCAAAACCCTCTCAAGGAGATATGAATCTAAAGAAAGACAAACTTAACTTATTCTTTACAAAATCTGCCCTCAAAAACATAGGAATATTACTATAGTTAGTGTAAGCAGTAACTGTTAGCCCTATGTTTGCCAGAGAATCCGCACAGGTATTACCTTCTCTGAAAATGTGAGAGGCAACAAAAGACATCCTACCAATGATATTAACACAATTCACCCATCTAGTACGAATTTGCCAAAGAACCAAAAGAGGTATGGAGATAACACGACTTACCGCTAACGAAATCGATTCTAACCATATCTTCCTCCAACCCTTCTCATGGGCGAACTCGATAGCTAACATGGCACTAGAGAGTTCGGCAATGAGAGAGTTAGAAATACCCAGGAAATTGGCAAAAGCACCGAGAAACCTACCTTCATTATCTCTAGCAATGCCTTCACAAGTCGAAGGACTCGGTTGCCAAGGGATGCACCGTCACAGTTGATTTTAATCCATCCCCACGGAGGGGGCTTCCAAACAACTTCCACGATTTTTGGGGCACAAGGAGGTTGGATATTTACTCTAAAGTTCTTCAAAATCACAAAATCCTGCATATTAGTGTATGTCGGAGTACTGAAGGTGTTACCGGCCAAACCACACGCCGAAGCAATACCCGCAATAGAGGAAGCCGGAGAGATCCGAGTCTCTTTGAACTGGACGGAGTTACGGGCAAACCAAATAGAATTGATCAAAAAAATAACTGCAACTTTATAAACAAGCTTACATTGGGAATTCCATTGCTTCCTTGTTCCACTCCAAATATCCTCCCAATTTGAGATTCTAAAGTCAAGATTCTGTGCCGCTGACAGCCAGCCCCACAAATTTGACGCATACAATCGAAGAAAAGATGGGGAGCATTTTCCTTGGCTTTAGAGCAGAGACTGCACTTAGAAGGGAAGGCGAAATTCCTCCGAGCCATTTGATCATCCGTAGCCAGCTTGTTCAGGAAAAGACGCCAAACCAGGAAAGATTTTGACGGCGGGATTTGCTTAGCCCAGATCCAGCCCCACCAATCAGAACATGCCCCTGTAGTGCGTTTAAAGTCATACATAAAAGAGTTTGTGGCTTTGTGCCCTTGACGTTGTTATTGAAATCCGATAGTAGATACACCCTATTGTAGTAGGTATTATTTGAAGGTAATTGATATCGAAGATTCATTAGAAAGGGGCCAGTAAAGATATGGAAAAAAATTTCAATAACTTTTAGTTTGGGGTTGGGATATCAAGGGGTGTTGTGGCCATTTTGCATAATGCTAACAAGTGTTGAGAAAACAACATGAAGATGGTTCTTTGGCTATGCTCAAAGTAAACTTCTCAAATTCTTTCAACATGGTAGAACGGTCGACACTGTTGTGTTAGTTAAGGGTGAGATTCTCACATATTTCTATACGAATTGATTTCTTTAAGGTCAGGATGCAAAGTTGTAATTTGGAGATGGACATGGTATGTCATCCCATAGAGTGAAACATGACAACTCATTTGAGCATCTCCTTTTCTCTCTTCTAATAAACTATGTTATTCATAAGATGGAAGACAAATGCAAGCTTCTTCTTCATGTTTGGTATCTTGATGAAGAGATCATAGTAGCAGATTTAAAAGAGGTGAATAAATTAATCCCTCAATATCATTTGGGAGGCGGGTCTAAGGATTGGTCTCGAATTGAATATTTGTAAGAATGAAATATTTTGTCCTACGTGTGATGTCAATAAACATCGCAGAAGGGTTATTCCCTTCGAATATTAGGAGGTCAGTGTTTTGCATAAAAATTCTCGAAGGAGGTGTTAGTCGAGATGGAGGTTTTATAGAAGGGTTGTCCATGAAGGGAGCTATCAGATATGTTGAATTAGTGCACGTCTTTGCATAGATAAGTAATTCATGGAGTGAGCTTCTTCTACTCTGATATACCTCTATTAAATTTATAAATTGAGAAATTCAAAATTGTTTTCACCTTTTTATGGTAAAATTCACGCATATTTTTTATGGTAAAAAGAGCTTTTAGCTTTTAGCTTTTCAGCTCATATTAACAAAAAAGCTCTGTTTGGTAACTGTCATTTAGTTTTTAGCTTTTAGCTTTTTTACTAACTTTTAACTTTTTTTCAAAAGTTATTTAAAGTAGCTTTTGAGCTTTTAGCTTGTGATTTTTTATTTCATTTATACCCCTATTATTTTAACAAAAATACAATTGTACCCTTATATATATATGGGAACGTATCCGATGAGAACTAATATTTATGTGAGAAACGAGAACTATTAATATCATTCGTTGGATTCAATTAACGTATAAGATTTAAAAATTTGATATGAAGATCACCTCACTGAATTTTATCTATTACGCTCAATATTTAAACTTTTCATAAGAAGAGATTCTTACTTAAAGTAATTCTACATGAATTAATCATTATTAAAATAATTTTTATAAATATACTTAATATAATTAGGATATAAATATAAAATATAATTTAAATTATTTAATATTCTTATTTGAAACTAAAATTATCTAAAACTATAAATATTTTTCAAGACTAAAACCATAATTCCAAAATAAATTTTTTAAAAATAAATTTAATTTTAAGATAATCATAAACATAAGTTGTTTACTCATCTTACTAGTATTAAAATTATTTTTAAATAAAACTAAGTCGTATAAATTTCTTTATAAATCTTAACTCTTAAAACAAAATTAAATTAAAAAACTATTTTAAAGTTGTATCTTGCATAATATAAAATTATATTTTAATAATTTATTTTGATAAATTAATTGTTGTAGACTTACTTTTAAAACCAAACAAGACTCTCAATATTTTAATAACAATCCAATCATCTAATAAAATTTACTATATTTTTTTTACATTAATAACATAGCTCATTACTTAAATTATTCCAAAAGAAAATATATGAAAAATAAAATTAATTTTAAAATAATCAAAAACATAAATTGTTTACTCACCTTACTAGTATTCCAAATAATTTTTTTAAAAAACATTAACTCTTTAAAATTAGTTTAATTTTAAAAAAAATTAAAAATTATATATTGCATATTATAGAATTTTTTTATAATTTATTTTAATAAACTAATCGTTGTAGCCTTACTTTTAAGACCAAACAAAACTCCCAATATTATAATAACAATTTAATTATCATAATATAATTTACAAAAAAATTCTTAGGCTAATCACATAGCTCTCCTTAAATTATAATTGTTTAGTTCATAATATTTATTGCAAAGAATAAATTGTTTTTGAAATATTGAGAGTCTTGTTTGATTTTGAAACAATTTATTTTCCAAAACAAATTGTGAAAAATATAATTTTATAAAATATGAGATAGAATGTTAAATTTTATTACGATTATTTAAGGGATGAGCTATGTGATTAAGTTTTAAGAGTTAAGATTTTTAAAGAAATTTATATGGCATAGTTTTATTTAAAAACAATTTTAATACTAGTAAAATGAGTAAACAAATTTTGTTTACGATTATTTAAAATTAATTTTATTTTCCAATATTTTATTTTGGAATTATGTTTTTAGTCTTGAAAAAGAAATATTTATAGTTTTAGATAATTTTAGTTTCAAATAAATATACTAAATAATTTAAACTATATTTTATATTTATATCCTAATTATATTAAGTATGTTTATAAAAATTATTTTAATAATGATTAATTCATCCAGTAGAATTACTTTAAGTAATAATCTCTTCTTATGGAAAGTTTAAATATTGAATGTAATAGATAAAATTCAGTGAGGTGATCTTCATATGAAATTTTTAAATCTTATACGTTAATTAAATCCAACGATTGATATTAATAGTTCTCGTTTCTCACATAAATATTAGTTCTCACCGGATACGTTCCCTATATATATATATATATATATATATATATATATATATATATATATATATATATATATATATATATATATATATATATATATATATATATATATATATATATATGGGGACGACTCAGGTGAGAACACTTGGTTATTATGAGAAATGAGAATAATGAATCACGACCATTAAATTTTGATTTGTTGATTTTAATGAACTGGATTGGTTTCTCTTTCTAAGATCCTTAATATTTATTTTAAATCAACATAAAAAGAGAAACCAATTCAGTTCATTAAAATCAACAAATCAAAATTTAATGGTCGTGATTCATTGTTCTCATTTCTTATAATAACCAAGTGTTCTCACCTGAGTCGTCCCCTATATATTCGTGTCGATTAACAAAAAAAATGCAATATTTAATATTTTTTAACGACATTAAAATTACATGCCTTGTAATGAATGTAGAGATAGTGTTGCTAATTTTTAAATTTGTGAAACATTAAGAAATTATTATTTTAAATTAGTATAATTGAATTCAAAATCGTAATGAAGTTATTTTATATATTTCATTAAATTTATATATAAATTTTATTATATAAGTTCATTTAAAAATTTATATATAATTGTTCGATATATTTTGATGTTATTTTTAATTTTAATATATATTAATTTTTTTTGCATGTGTTTGCTAATATATGTATTTTTATTTTATAAAAAACAATTTAATTATATAATTCAATAATATAATGAGACTATCAATTTTTTAATTAAGAATGTCGTTTTATGTCATTTTATATTTATCAGCTAGTATAACAGCTAATTTCTCAAACACTCAAATTAACTTATCAACTATCAACTACCAGCTAGTTTTACCAAACAGAGCCTTAGTGTAATAATCAAATTTGTTAATATCTGAAGAAAATTTAGTCTTTTTATAATACTAATAGACTCATGGAATATTTATATTGTCTCAAAATCTTTATGACTATTCAATCATTTTCTGGCATACTCCACATTAATGTCATGAGTCACAATGAAAAATGGGTAGTTGCAGGAGTCACATTAAATCATTATGCAAAGACTTCTGTAGCAGGTTATTAATTGTCTTTTTTGAAAAGCATACCAGGTTATTAATTGCCATATGCAATAAATGACTTTCTTCACAAAATTCGTTGAGAAACTCCTATCAACTGTCTCTAAACCCAACATCAAAACTAACTTTAGAAATAAAATACTTTGATAGAATATCATTTAGTCGGGTCAGGATCCTCTCCATTTTCTCCATTATTATAGTTTTGTATATAACTAACACGTATTTTTAAGATATGTGACATTTATTTCACATTTATTTAATTATATATACTCAAAATTATAGTAATGGAGTCTTCCATTTCTTTTAAAAAATGGAGAGGATTTCTACCCCATTTAGTCCAAGAGTGGTTGGAATTTCATAATGACATATAATTTATATATTTTATTTAAAGTTTTTCAAATGTTTTTCAGTCTCTTCCTCACATTTTTTATTAAAAGTTATTGATGTGTTATTTTTAAATATTTATATTTGTTATCTTTAAAGTTTACGAAGATTTCTATATGTTTTGACATATTTCACAAATAACATTTCAATTAAAAAAATAATATACCATCAATTTTAAGTGAAAAAAATTTAAGAATAATAATCAAAGATCTTTGAATTTGAAATAAGGAGATGAATTATGTAAATGAGGTAAAATAGAAAGATCAACAATATAATTAAACCTTAATTTTATATTGATAGTAGAAAGTGACATTTTTTTAAAAGTATTTTTTTGTTAAAATCACACTTATTACTTTTTTAATTTTTATCAACAGTTCTAAAAAAACCACTTATAGACAAAAGTGCTCCATTTTGATCCATATTTTAGGAAGAAATATTAAAAAAAACATTTAAATTTATATATTAATTCATTTATTATATTTTAAAATGATACACGTTCAAGAAAAATTGTGAAGTGTTAGCAATTACTGGTATTAAAAAGGCACGCATTTTAAACTATGGTGGAAAGCTATTTTAAATTATATACAATTTTTAAGTTAAAATATTTTGTTATAAATGGGAGAAAAAAAACACATACTAAAAAAAACTATAAAAACTTATAGTAGCTTTGTGCATATCTATAATAAGATTATCATATATCAAAGAAAATAGTACAAAACGAGAGGGGATCAAACCAAAACCCTCTCAAGGAGATATGAATCTAAAGAAAGACAAACTTAACTTATTCTTTACAAAATCTGCCCTCAAAAACATAGGAATATTACTATAGTTAGTGTAAGCAGTAACTGTTAGCCCTATGTTTGCCAGAGAATCCGCACAGGTATTACCTTCTCTGAAAATGTGAGAGGCAACAAAAGACATCCTACCAATGATATTAACACAATTCACCCATCTAGTACGAATTTGCCAAAGAACCAAAAGAGGTATGGAGATAACACGACTTACCGCTAACGAAATCGATTCTAACCATATCTTCCTCCAACCCTTCTCATGGGCGAACTCGATAGCTAACATGGCACTAGAGAGTTCGGCAATGAGAGAGTTAGAAATACCCAGGAAATTGGCAAAAGCACCGAGAAACCTACCTTCATTATCTCTAGCAATGCCTTCACAAGTCGAAGGACTCGGTTGCCAAGGGATGCACCGTCACAGTTGATTTTAATCCATCCCCACGGAGGGGGCTTCCAAACAACTTCCACGATTTTTGGGGCACAAGGAGGTTGGATATTTACTCTAAAGTTCTTCAAAATCACAAAATCCTGCATATTAGTGTATGTCGGAGTACTGAAGGTGTTACCGGCCAAACCACACGCCGAAGCAATACCCGCAATAGAGGAAGCCGGAGAGATCCGAGTCTCTTTGAACTGGACGGAGTTACGGGCAAACCAAATAGAATTGATCAAAAAAATAACTGCAACTTTATAAACAAGCTTACATTGGGAATTCCATTGCTTCCTTGTTCCACTCCAAATATCCTCCCAATTTGAGATTCTAAAGTCAAGATTCTGTGCCGCTGACAGCCAGCCCCACAAATTTGACGCATACTCACAATCGAAGAAAAGATGGGGAGCATTTTCCTTGGCTTTAGAGCAGAGACTGCACTTAGAAGGGAAGGCGAAATTCCTCCGAGCCATTTGATCATCCGTAGCCAGCTTGTTCAGGAAAAGACGCCAAACCAGGAAAGATTTTGACGGCGGGATTTGCTTAGCCCAGATCCAGCCCCACCAATCAGAACATGCCCCTGTAGTGCGTTTAAAGTCATACATAAAAGAGTTTGTGGCTTTGTGCCCTTGACGTTGTTATTGAAATCCGATAGTAGATACACCCTATTGTAGTAGGTATTATTTGAAGGTAATTGATATCGAAGATTCATTAGAAAGGGGCCAGTAAAGATATGGAAAAAAATTTCAATAACTTTTAGTTTGGGGTTGGGATATCAAGGGGTGTTGTGGCCATTTTGCATAATGCTAACAAGTGTTGAGAAAACAACATGAAGATGGTTCTTTGGCTATGCTCAAAGTAAACTTCTCAAATTCTTTCAACATGGTAGAACGGTCGACACTGTTGTGTTAGTTAAGGGTGAGATTCTCACATATTTCTATACGAATTGATTTCTTTAAGGTCAGGATGCAAAGTTGTAATTTGGAGATGGACATGGTATGTCATCCCATAGAGTGAAACATGACAACTCATTTGAGCATCTCCTTTTCTCTCTTCTAATAAACTATGTTATTCATAAGATGGAAGACAAATGCAAGCTTCTTCTTCATGTTTGGTATCTTGATGAAGAGATCATAGTAGCAGATTTAAAAGAGGTGAATAAATTAATCCCTCAATATCATTTGGGAGGCGGGTCTAAGGATTGGTCTCGAATTGAATATTTGTAAGAATGAAATATTTTGTCCTACGTGTGATGTCAATAAACATCGCAGAAGGGTTATTCCCTTCGAATATTAGGAGGTCAGTGTTTTGCATAAAAATTCTCGAAGGAGGTGTTAGTCGAGATGGAGGTTTTATAGAAGGGTTGTCCATGAAGGGAGCTATCAGATATGTTGAATTAGTGCACGTCTTTGCATAGATAAGTAATTCATGGAGTGAGCTTCTTCTACTCTGATATACCTCTATTAAATTTATAAATTGAGAAATTCAAAATTGTTTTCACCTTTTTATGGTAAAATTCACGCATATTTTTTATGGTAAAAAGAGCTTTTAGCTTTTAGCTTTTCAGCTCATATTAACAAAAAAGCTCTGTTTGGTAACTGTCATTTAGTTTTTAGCTTTTAGCTTTTTTACTAACTTTTAACTTTTTTTCAAAAGTTATTTAAAGTAGCTTTTGAGCTTTTAGCTTGTGATTTTTTATTTCATTTATACCCCTATTATTTTAACAAAAATACAATTGTACCCTTATATATATATGGGAACGTATCCGATGAGAACTAATATTTATGTGAGAAACGAGAACTATTAATATCATTCGTTGGATTCAATTAACGTATAAGATTTAAAAATTTGATATGAAGATCACCTCACTGAATTTTATCTATTACGCTCAATATTTAAACTTTTCATAAGAAGAGATTCTTACTTAAAGTAATTCTACATGAATTAATCATTATTAAAATAATTTTTATAAATATACTTAATATAATTAGGATATAAATATAAAATATAATTTAAATTATTTAATATTCTTATTTGAAACTAAAATTATCTAAAACTATAAATATTTTTCAAGACTAAAACCATAATTCCAAAATAAATTTTTTAAAAATAAATTTAATTTTAAGATAATCATAAACATAAGTTGTTTACTCATCTTACTAGTATTAAAATTATTTTTAAATAAAACTAAGTCGTATAAATTTCTTTATAAATCTTAACTCTTAAAACAAAATTAAATTAAAAAACTATTTTAAAGTTGTATCTTGCATAATATAAAATTATATTTTAATAATTTATTTTGATAAATTAATTGTTGTAGACTTACTTTTAAAACCAAACAAGACTCTCAATATTTTAATAACAATCCAATCATCTAATAAAATTTACTATATTTTTTTTACATTAATAACATAGCTCATTACTTAAATTATTCCAAAAGAAAATATATGAAAAATAAAATTAATTTTAAAATAATCAAAAACATAAATTGTTTACTCACCTTACTAGTATTCCAAATAATTTTTTTAAAAAACATTAACTCTTTAAAATTAGTTTAATTTTAAAAAAAATTAAAAATTATATATTGCATATTATAGAATTTTTTTATAATTTATTTTAATAAACTAATCGTTGTAGCCTTACTTTTAAGACCAAACAAAACTCCCAATATTATAATAACAATTTAATTATCATAATATAATTTACAAAAAAATTCTTAGGCTAATCACATAGCTCTCCTTAAATTATAATTGTTTAGTTCATAATATTTATTGCAAAGAATAAATTGTTTTTGAAATATTGAGAGTCTTGTTTGATTTTGAAACAATTTATTTTCCAAAACAAATTGTGAAAAATATAATTTTATAAAATATGAGATAGAATGTTAAATTTTATTACGATTATTTAAGGGATGAGCTATGTGATTAAGTTTTAAGAGTTAAGATTTTTAAAGAAATTTATATGGCATAGTTTTATTTAAAAACAATTTTAATACTAGTAAAATGAGTAAACAAATTTTGTTTACGATTATTTAAAATTAATTTTATTTTCCAATATTTTATTTTGGAATTATGTTTTTAGTCTTGAAAAAGAAATATTTATAGTTTTAGATAATTTTAGTTTCAAATAAATATACTAAATAATTTAAACTATATTTTATATTTATATCCTAATTATATTAAGTATGTTTATAAAAATTATTTTAATAATGATTAATTCATCCAGTAGAATTACTTTAAGTAATAATCTCTTCTTATGGAAAGTTTAAATATTGAATGTAATAGATAAAATTCAGTGAGGTGATCTTCATATGAAATTTTTAAATCTTATACGTTAATTAAATCCAACGATTGATATTAATAGTTCTCGTTTCTCACATAAATATTAGTTCTCACCGGATACGTTCCCTATATATATATATATATATATATATATATATATATATATATATATATATATATATATATATATATATATATATATATATATATATATATATATATATGGGGACGACTCAGGTGAGAACACTTGGTTATTATGAGAAATGAGAACAATGAATCACGACCATTAAATTTTGATTTGTTGATTTTAATGAACTGGATTGGTTTCTCTTTCTAAGATCCTTAATATTTATTTTAAATCAACATAAAAAGAGAAACCAATTCAGTTCATTAAAATCAACAAATCAAAATTTAATGGTCGTGATTCATTGTTCTCATTTCTTATAATAACCAAGTGTTCTCACCTGAGTCGTCCCCTATATATTCGTGTCGATTAACAAAAAAAATGCAATATTTAATATTTTTTAACGACATTAAAATTACATGCCTTGTAATGAATGTAGAGATAGTGTTGCTAATTTTTAAATTTGTGAAACATTAAGAAATTATTATTTTAAATTAGTATAATTGAATTCAAAATCGTAATGAAGTTATTTTATATATTTCATTAAATTTATATATAAATTTTATTATATAAGTTCATTTAAAAATTTATATATAATTGTTCGATATATTTTGATGTTATTTTTAATTTTAATATATATTAATTTTTTTTGCATGTGTTTGCTAATATATGTATTTTTATTTTATAAAAAACAATTTAATTATATAATTCAATAATATAATGAGACTATCAATTTTTTAATTAAGAATGTCGTTTTATGTCATTTTATATTTATCAGCTAGTATAACAGCTAATTTCTCAAACACTCAAATTAACTTATCAACTATCAACTACCAGCTAGTTTTACCAAACAGAGCCTTAGTGTAATAATCAAATTTGTTAATATCTGAAGAAAATTTAGTCTTTTTATAATACTAATAGACTCATGGAATATTTATATTGTCTCAAAATCTTTATGACTATTCAATCATTTTCTGGCATACTCCACATTAATGTCATGAGTCACAATGAAAAATGGGTAGTTGCAGGAGTCACATTAAATCATTATGCAAAGACTTCTGTAGCAGGTTATTAATTGTCTTTTTTGAAAAGCATACCAGGTTATTAATTGCCATATGCAATAAATGACTTTCTTCACAAAATTCGTTGAGAAACTCCTATCAACTGTCTCTAAACCCAACATCAAAACTAACAATCATAGTGGGTATCGAGTCTAATGCCTCCGTGTTGTTTGTGTCGGTGGAGAAATCGCTGATGTGAATAGTACGGTTGAGCTTTCGTCGGTGTTGCAGACATGGACACCGATGTGGCATCTCGAGTGATGCCCGGTGATGTTGATGCGTATTGTGAGTGTCGAGCGATAGATCTTCAGATTTAAGTATTCGACGGGTAGAACGAAATGCAATTCCATAACTATTTCTCTTAGACTATTGAGATTGTTTATCTGCTTTTATTTACTTTTCCCGCATTTACCTTTTGCAAACCCAATCATGAAACTTAGAACGCGAGATAGTCGAACGGCAGTTCTTCTCACCAATCTCTGTGGACACGATAATTCCCGGATGAATATTTCCAAAACTTTTGTTGCTTGCCCTCTACCGCTTCAACAAAATGGCGCCGTTGCCGGGGATTGGTTTTGAGATTAATCGCATTGCGATGGTTTCGCATTTTAAGTTTCGTAAATATGTTCATATCGTATATTTTGTGCATAATCTCATACTTGTGTAGTTTTGTATATTGATACCATGTTTATATTTTCATACTTGTACATGTTTGTGTGTTTGATTTTGTTCCTCTTTACTTTTGCTATTTAACAAGGTGAAGTTGGCTAAAAAAATTGAACTCGGATAGTTCGTAAATTCTAAATCTTCACTTTTCAATTTGTTTAGCCAAATAAGAATTTTGTAAATATTGTGTTTTATGTATATTATGTTTTTACACATACTTGTATATACTTTTGCTTTTGATTCGTTTGTTAAGTGTTTGGGCAGGACGTTTCCTTTAGAATGCGTTTGAGGCGAAAGCATTGGCGTACCGCGAGGAAGTTTCTTACCATTCGCGAAACAATAAAAGGCGTCGAGCTAACGACGTAAAACGAGCGCTTGTTGGGAGGCACCCCAATGGTTTTATTTTTCTGTTTTTCTGTAAATAAGATGTAAATGTGTTAAGTGGAGGCACACTGGAATTTCTATTTTGTTGCACTGGTTTTTATCTTTCTGGTGTAGCGCGCTTAGCGCGGTCTGTAGCTTTTGGCTAATGAATTCTTTTTAATGATTCATTTGACTCGCCTTTTTCCCACTTACACCAAGGCTTTATAGTTTTGTATTTTATAGTTATAATTTTAATTCTTTTGTTGTTGTTTAGACTCAAATTTTGGCTCGATTACTTGAAGTCGCATTTGGTAATTCTTCAATTTTGATTGATTCAACATGCCAATTGTGCGGTAATGATTGTTCGAATTTGTACATAGCAAGGTACTCGTTTATCACTTTCTATAGCATAGCATGTTTATGAGACTTTTCATTTGTACAATTTTCATATTATTCATTCTTTTTGCATAACTTGCTCATGACTTGAATCACATTAGTTTCCCCTTTTTACCATAAATGTGAGGTGGCTTTCCATTGTATACATATGCGAGTGACCGACATTTCTTGTTTTAACTGGATATTATTATGTTTAATTTGTCGTTTGTATTGATTTTGTGAATGCACGAAAGTGATCAAGGCACTTGTTTGATTTTGAGCACAACTACCTTAGCCAAGTATCAATTCACCTTGTGAGTGTGTGACCATTCGTAACCCCTTTGCACCTTTTCGTCATTGTCCATTTTGTTTTTGAACTTGAGACATAGTTCACATTTTTGATGGATTTTGATTATCGTTTTTATTGAACCTTTAACTATGATGTTTAGTTGTATTTTTACCTTGCCTTAGAAAGTAGGGAGTATTCACTTTATATTGTGGTTGAATTCAAGTTGGGGAGAGGATGTTTTCTTGTTTATGTTGTGATTGATGAGAGGTTGAGGAAAGAAAAGAAAAAATGTGAAAAAGAAAGAAAAGAAAAAGAAAGAAAAAAGAGAAAAGAGAAAAAAAATTGAAATAGAAAATAACAAAAAGAGTTGGGAATAAGATTGTGCTAATAAGTATTGGGTTTGGTGTGAAACATGTGATGAAAAAGAAAGTTTGATTGAAATTCCTTTGTTTGGAACTTTGTGGAAGTAACTACTCCCTTAGGTTTAGGCAAGTTTTTGTTTCGATTAGCTTTAGGACTTATCGCTTGTTTGTTAACCGAGCCACATTACAACCTTTAAAGCCCTTGTGATTCGTGTCGTTGCATTTTTGATACTATTTTTGGATGAATGCATAATTTTGTCTATTGTTTGCAAGATTGTCGGGTGTGTGTCAAAGTCCTCGCCTTTCGGTGTTTTCCATCTACCGATGAGTTTTTGCTAGGCGTGATTCATTATTGAGCTTGTTTTTGTTTAGAATGTTTTATATGATTATTGTACTTACTGTTAGACGCTGGCCTGAGGATCTAGAGGGGGGGTGAATAGATCTCACAGAGTTTTTCGGAATTATTTCGAACTAAAGCGAAAGCGGTTCTGAATCGACTTGCGTCTATTCCGGACCGTTATTGCAAGGGTCGTATATGTGACAAAACCACAAGATAATTGAGATTACTGATGAAGTGATATGTTATCGAATCAATACGTTTCACAGCTGAAAATCAATTAACTTCTAAATTGACAAACTTTGGTTTGCAATGCAGTAATAATGGAATAAGCAAAAAGACAAACACTTGGTGATAATGTTCAAATTGATGATGATTCAAGATGTGGTGAATTGTGATGTTTATGCAGAACCTTAATTCACAATTTTAACACTTGAATCGTTAATCAATTTTGCAATTATGACCAAATATGAACAGAACGTAAATGAAAAGATAAAAGCGACAAGAACACGATATTTATTCAGGCAGTTCGTCGATCGTCCTCGCAACGACTACGTCTGCCCCCAATTCTAAATTGAAATTGGGAAATCTTCCATTAATGTTGAAAGTAGTTTATACAAAGAAGAAAGCAAAGCGATAAACAATAAACCGAATTTGTCGATCCTTTGAATCTTCTTCCCCCTTAATCTTGAACCAGATCAAGGTGATCCAAGAGCTTCACTTGATCCCTTTTCTGCAGTGTCTTGAATTGCCTTGAACCCTTGTTCTTCAATCTTCACACTCAGATGGATCCTCGATGAAACCTCTTGATAAAAACCCCCAAGAAACACCTATCTTGGAGGACAAAACCCTCGGATTTTATTCACCAAAAACCCCACAAATCTTCACCCACTAGGAATCTTCAATTCCGTTCCATGGACGTTATCGAACTCGATCACTAACCCTCAACGCAAGAATGATTATGTGTAATTGTGTTGGAGATGATGAAGAACGAAGATGAGAAGACTTTTGTGTATCTTTCAGTCATTGGTGTTCTTTTCAATAATTGAACCTTGGACAATATATATGAGAGCTTTTCAGTTGATGCAGAGAAAACCATAAATTTTGGCAGTTTTGATCAGATAGGTCGACCTAATTTAGGGCTGGGTCGACCTAACAGAGCTGCATATCCTTTGGATGTCAGTTTTGATCAGATAGGTCGACCTAATTTAGGGCTGGGTCGACCTAACAGAGCTGCATATCCTTTGGATGTCATTTGTTCCCAGTTAGGTCGACCTGTCAAAGAAGTAGGTCGACCAGAATCCACTTCAGATGCGTTTTGGGGATATTTTCTCAGATTAGGTCGACCTAGTTGTTGTGTAGGTCGACCTAGCAGAATGATATGTAAATTTCTTCATTTTAGGTCGACCTGTGTTGGGAGTAGGTCGACCTGACTGCTGATTTTCTGAGTTCCTCTTATTTTGCTTGTGTTGAGTCGACCTGTATGCATAGTAGGTTGACCTGCTCTGTTATGAGTGACCAAAGCTTGCTTTTCTTTGAGTTCTTCTGCTTGTACCTTGTTGCTTGTATGCTTGTTGAGTTTGCCATGAATCAAAAACATCTTTGTGAGTGTGATCTTGTATTCACATACTCCCCCTTTTTGATGATGGCAAACCGGTAGTAGAAGCTTTGGCAATAAGTGGTAAAAGCTCCCCCGTACACTCAGCATCTATTTACTCAGCTGAGCTCCCCCGTACACTCAGCATCTATCTCCCCCTTTGACAACATCAAAAGAGATACAAGAAAAACAGAAGAGGAGAGTAACGAGAGAAACATAGATAAAACGCTAGCATTCATAGTATAGGAGATAAAAGGTAGATAGTGATAGCATGAGAGCCAAATATGTTTAAAGGTGTATTAAAGATGAGACACATATATGAGCAAGAGAGATATATGTATGAAGTCACTATAAGCATGTTAATTGATAGCATATTATAGTATCAATAATATTTTTGGAAGTGAACAACAATTACGTTACCGCTTTCTCAATATGTAGGTGTCAACTTTAGTGGCAGCCTTTAGTCAATGTGGAATGACGCTTGGCTTGATAATGAACTACCTTTACACTAAGAGAAATGTTAGCAGAAAAAAATATATATAAAGTAAAGGAATAATATTAAGAGAGAACAAACTTAATTAGCCCAAATTAGAGATATCGAGTATCCCTAATTCCCTACGAATGTTGAAGTATTGCTCCGTTGCTAGAGGTTTGGTGAAGATGTCGGCTAGTTGCTTCTTGCTTTCTACATGTTCAAATGTAACGTCTCCTTTCTCTACATGATCTCGTAGGAAGTGATGTCTTATTTCAATATGCTTGGTGCGTGAGTGTAAGACAGGATTTTTACTCAAGTTTATGGCACTTGTGTTGTCGCACATGATAGGTATACGATCAAGCTTAATACCAAAGTCAAGAAGTTGTTGCTTGAGCCATAATATTTGTGCACAGCAGCTTCCAGCAGCTACATATTCTGCCTCAGCAGTAGATAATGCAACCGATACTTGTTTCTTGCTGTGCCAACTTATCAATGAATTTGAGAATAGATGACATGTTCCACTGGTGCTTTTTCTATCGGATTTGCAGCCAGCAAAATCTGAATCGGAGAATCCTACCAAATGGCACTCATTTCCCTTTGGATACCATAGGCCATATGTAGTAGTTCCACGTAAGTATCGCAGAATTCTTTTGACAGCTTGTAAGTGAGATTCTTTTGGACAAGATTGATATCTTGCACACATACACACACTAAACATAATGTCTGGTCTTGAGGCAGTAAGATACAATAGTGAACCTATCATACCTCGGTACAATTTCACGTCAACCTCTTTACCTTTCTCATCTTTGTCTAGATTAGTATTTGTTGCCATAGGTGTGTCAATTTCCTTCGCTTCACTCATTCCAAATCTTTTGAGCAGCTCCGTACAGTATTTAGTTTGATTCACAAATGTTCCATGACTGAGTTGCTTGATTTGTAGGCCAAGGAAGAAATTTAGCTCACCCATGAGACTCATCTCAAATTCACTCTGCATAAGCTTAGAAAAATCTTTGACAAGTTTTGCATTAGTCGACCCAAATATAATATCATCTACATAAACTTGGACTAAGAGAACATCTTTATCTCTTCTTTTAATAAAGAGAGTAGTGTCAACTTTACCCCTAGAGTACCCTTGACTAAGAAGAAATTTGCTCAAACGTTCGTACCAAGCCCGAGGGGCTTGTTTAAGACCGTATAGAGCACGTTTCAGCTTATAAACATGAGTTGGGTACATGTAATTCTCAAAGCCGGGTGGCTGAGCAACATAGACTTCTTCATTTATATAGCCATTTAGAAAAGCACTTTTAACATCCATTAGGAATAGTTTGAAGTCTTTAGAACATGCATAAGCAAGTAAGAGACGAATAGCTTCGAGACGTGCTACAGGAGCGTATGTCTCTTCATAATCAATACCTTCCTCTTGATTATAACCTTGGGCAACTAATCTAGCTTTGTTTCTAGTAATAACGCCGTTTTCATCAAGTTTGTTACGAAAAACCCATCTAGTGCCTATTACTTGATGATCTCCCGGATGAGGGACTAAGTCCCAAACATCATTCCGTTTAAATTGGTTTAATTCTTCTTGCATGGCCATTAGCCAATTGTCATACCCCAAAATTTGCCCATAAATTTTTTCCTATTCCAATTCAAATCAAGATGCAAAGCTCCAAGACACATTCTCCTACACAAGGCTCTAAAACTAGGGTTTTGATTTCTTCAGAGAAAATCGAGTTCTGACAATTCAAGTGACCTCATAAACTCCCATATGCCTCAAGGGGGGCCCAATATTTTTTTAATCTTGTTCCACAAGTTACCAATAGGGTCCATATCCAATGCCACAAATTGTTGATTATTATTTGATTTTATATGAATTTTTGATTCATTAAAAAAATCAATTTAATAAAAAAATTTTGAAGAAAATGCATGAAGAAAATATGGACTAAACTTGGAAATTCTTCAAATGGGCCTATGTTTCTTTGATTAAAACATATTCCTAATATTGCCAAAGAATTCTAAAGCCCATTTGCATGCTTTGTTGTCATTTATTTTATTTTATTTATTGTTGGATTAATTCAATTTAGTTCAATTTTAATTAAAATAAAATTAATATTCATGGGCTTAGATTCAAGTTATATTTGATATCCAAATAAGCTGCAAAACCGTGTGAAGCATATTCTCCAACAAATCTTGTTCAAAAATTAACATATCAAATCTTTCCATGATAATTCTCAAAGATTCATCTCACAAATGATAACCTAATTCTACTCCTAGTATATATATTGAACGTGCCCAATCGCAGAAGAAAAAAGAGGATTAGTGCCGGAAACGCTAGGAGACCTCAAGAAAACCGCAGGCACCAAATGGACCAGCAGAGGATTTAGGAGGACGATTCAAGCTCTCCTGAGGATCCAAACCTCTTCTCCGGCGCATCCTGAAGCAAATACGTTCATCATAGGAGAAGGAGGCTAGAGACTAGGGTTTCAAAGTGAAAAACATCCAAGAGAAGTGCAATTTTCGTGTTATTCTTTTGAGGAGATTCAAAGCCAAAAAGCCATCCAATATTCTTCCAAAGGTATTATACAGTAAGTCTACATGGTTCGTTTCATTCCATAATGCCCAGAATCCATGTATCATGTTATCCATATTCATCCATATTTTTGATTTCTTGTAAGTCTTGATTTTCTGTGTTTCAATGCGAATTAACTATGCCTTTGAGTTTATAGTGATGTTTAGAAGGGATTGGAACCATCATATTGAAGCTTTCACGCGAAAACCGAAGGTTGCCATGGCTAGGGCATGAGAAAGAAAGGCTTGCGTCTTCTATAATACATCATGTTTTAGCCCAAAACGAATGCCCAAATGGACTCCCCGTGGCTTATACAATCGATCTGGGCACTTTAAATTGTTGTGTGGTTTGTGTTTGGCGTGTTTTAATGTTGCAGGTGTGGAGAATAAGAACCTGCGGAAAAATCCGCAGGTAAATCCAGAGCTATTCGCGCAGGAGAAGCCGCAGGTGGCTGCGAAGATGATGATGAACAGTTCCTGAAGCAAGTGGCTCGTACGCGTGGCTTTTCTGGGCTCTTCCATTGGCCAGTCAGTAACGGTGTTCTCTTTCATCACGCGTGGCATGAACCGGTTGGACGGTCAACATTGTCAAACTCTCTCTCCATTCTCATTGGATGTCACGCGCAGCAGGGGACCACACTTTGACTCTTGCTTTGAATAAATTATTTGATTCATGTTTTATTATTTACAAATTAGTGCTTGATTTTTATCAATTAACTTGCGCAGCTCAACTGGATGGGAGAAGTGACTAAGATCCTCATAAGCCTGGGTTCGAACCCTGGCTTTTCATATAATTTTTCTTTGAAGTTATCAACCTACAGATCCTGTGTCATCACCTCGTGCGTGGCCTGCGGTGTACCCTCAACCACCACCGTCAGATCTTCATGAGGCTTGATCCAATGACTCCAGAAGCACATGAACACCATGGATCCTCACCAACCAACAACACCTGATCAGGCACGCCTTTCTTTGCTTTCTTTACTGTTTGTCTTTGTTTTGCTTTTAATTCATTCAATTAACCACAAATTTTAGAATTAATTTAACTAATCAACATTTTTTTTAATTAACTCAATTTAGAATAGTTATAACTTTAATTTAAAACATTAGTTTGTAGATTTTAATTAGACCAATTTTAACATAGTTATTTTAATTAGGTTTTAATTAATTTTAGGCTAATAATTTTAGGCTATTAATTTTAGAATTAATAATTTTAATTGATTTTAGGTTTAACAATTTTAAGTTAATTTTAGGCTTTTTAATCAGGTTTAGCCTTAATCAATAAACCATAATGTAAGAGTTGTCTAAACTACATCCTTAGGGGTTTTAACCCTGTTAGGTTTTTACCTTTAGGTTTTAGGTTTTGTAATCAAACATGAATTTCTTAATCACCTCGCGAATTTCTCCTCTCGCCTCATACTCTATGATTGTCGCATGCCTTTAATTTTAAATATCTATTTTATTCAAATTTTATTTTGTTATTTAAATTATTTGACTTTATTTTAATTATTTGCCTTTTTATTGTTTTCCTTTATTTCCGCGCCCAATTCTTCCTCTGTTTGTATCTGCCTTGCATTCCTTCTATATTTTGCCTCTATTTGCCTCTATTTTCCCTGCAGGTGTTTATTGTAATAATTTAGATTTTAATTTCCGCCTTTAAATTTTTGCCCACAGGTGTTTATTGTAATAGCGTAGGACTTTTAAACTCTGCTTTTAATTTTGCCTTATATAACTGCGTGGTTAGTAAAATAGGGAGTGGCAAGATAAATTGACATAGATCACTAATACAAGATAAATATGATCGAATTTAACCACATGATTGGTGCACACACTCACCTTTAGGGTAGCCTCTCTTGTTGCCTGTTGCCTTATTATTCGTTGCCTATTGCCTTTAAGTTGTTAAATAGTCAAGTCCCTCGATTCCGAGGATACCTAAGCAAAACAAATGTTACTCTCAGTTCATCATCATAAGATCATAGTTCCTCGAAGTTGCCTCGTGTCATACCCCAAATTTGTCCTACCCCTTTACTTTTAACTGACTTAAGCTTCCCATTTCATCTGCATACCCTCATTAGGGCATTTGCACGGCTTTGCATTCATTCATTAAATAAAGCATATAAAAGCATGGGATCAAAGGTCATGAAGCAAGCTGAAGTTTCACTTAGGTCTTGACACAAGGTAATTTATTCCTTCAAAAGGGGGTGTTTGGCACTTAATCAAGATTGTGATCGATACAGGTCTTTTGGAAAGCATTTGTTCAGATGACTTATTGCTTGACCTAAGGTTTATTTCCTAGGTCATTTGAATCGAGACTTCTTGATTAGGGTTATGGCCTCATATGTACTACATTGATTGATTCGGTTACGATGCTATGAATTGAGTTGAGGTATTGATTCATCTCCGTGTGGACAACCATTGTTCGAGTTTTGTTTCTTCTACGACAAGATATTGGGTTAATGGCGGATTTGAAGATTAAAGTGCAAATTCTTTTGATGTCAAGCACTGAGAGAAATAAAGGACAATTGCTTATTTGAATTCGGAAAAAGGAAAGAGATCTAAAGATAATCGACACTTGGTCAACAAGTCAACCTAGGAAGGTTGACTTTTGCTAACTAAGTCATGTGGATCTCCTCATTCAAGATGGAATATGGGTAATTTCATTTGAAAGACTTTATACTCATAGTAGATATTGAAGCATGAAGAGAAAAGAATAGAAGTAAAACTTCATTTGTATTTGGTTGAGATATAAGTCAATACAAAAGTCGAGTGTCTATACATCCATTTCAAATCCCTTTACTAAGGCCCGAATCCATTTGATCTATACAATCTTTCAATTCCCATTATCATTACGACATCTGAGTTCATCCACAATTACACAAAATCAATTCCAAGTCATTACGCCGAAACATTCACATCGAAAACTACAAAGAAAATATCCTAATCCTATTCTAGACACACTTTCGATTTTGCTATTTCAATCTTCAAGCTTTATGACCAGAAGCACACATTATGTTCCCATTCATTGAACCAACCTGCTGCCTGCATGTTAAAAAACAGCATAATCAGTCACAATACATACACAACTCAGCAGCCTCACATCATAACAGAAAAGAGAAATCGATGGAAAAAGTGGTAACAAAAATAACTACCCTCGTGTCGACTTAACCTCAGCCTTTCATCTGAACAAAAAAACAAGTGCAATATCAAAACAGAGCCATACGTACATTTTACCAATTCTCCAATTAACCTCCAGTAGCATTACACTAACACAATACACATAACCAATTGTCAACTAACCTGCCAGCAACAATATTCGACCAAGCCTTCTACAAGCCGACACCCCGACTGAAACTTCTTCTGACTTCCTCCAACAGTCATGATCCTGCCACAGAAAATTCAACTCAAATCAATATTAACTTTAACCTGTTCATAACCACACCAGTTCAGTCAATGTCCTAACAATTGCTAACCATCAAAGCTATTTTCCATAAACCTGCACTGTTAGCATAATTCTCCAAACCACATAACATCTCAAACCAGCCCTGCACCCAAACAGTATAAAAACAAAACAATTTCCTAACTACTAAATCAATTCCCAACAGAAAACCAAATATACAACCGTTTGTAACAAACTTTTCACCAAATAACTAACTTTATCTCATCCCTTAACCAACATAACAGTTTTTCAACCAACTTATTAACAGAATTTCTGCTACTACTAACTTCCAATAACCAGCCTCCTAACTATGTTAACATTCCCAACAGCTTCATAACAAACCAAAAAACAGTTATCGACCTCTAACTGACTCAACCATTTATAACACAAAAAATCTCCAACTAACTACAACTAGTAACAGAATGAGAAGAGGAGAATGTGACTACCAAAACTGAATCAGTTACAAATTACTAACAGCATGTAACAGAAGAAAACCAGCAGAGAAAAGAGGCAACACAAAAATCAGAAAGAAACTAACCTTCGGATCCCTATATAAGCTGTGCTCATTCTCTGAATTCGGGGGCTTCACCATTCATTCTTCAGATTCCTCTTCCAATCTTCAACCAAAAACTTGTCACAAAGACTCACGCTCATTCACCATCCACCTTTCACCTTCACTTTCATTCATCCTCTTCCACTCTCTCAATTCACATTCACACCATTTTTCTTTTACTCCATTCATCTTCACCTTCTACTTCAGTTCACTCTACACTTTCTCCCAATCTTCACTCCTTCACCCTGCCTTCATCTCCATCTTCAACCTTCCCATTTCTCCAATCATCGCAAAAACTAAGAAAAGAAGAAGGAAAAAACGGAAGGATCTGTAACAGAATTCACAAGAGAAAATCGATAACACAAAAGCATAACAGAAAGGAGTAACAACCTGTAACAGAATTCAGATCCTTATCTCTTCATCAACAAACTTCAAGAGTCTCTTCAGTCCTATCTGAACTTCTCCAATCTCGTTCTTCTACAACTTCAACAACATCACCATCACCGATTCGTCATCTGAGTCGCCTCTGCATCACGTTCAACCACTGCGCTCATTCATCATCGCATCACAATGATTTCGTCATCTTCATCATGCTTCAATCATAACTCTGTGAGCGAATCTTCTTCACCTTGAATTCAACGCAAGAACAACAACGAACATCGCAAGAGCGCAATAACGTTCACGCATCAAGAGATTCAAGAAAGAGACGAAGGAGTGAGGATAAGGTTCAACGCGTGCATACTTGACATCTTCCTCTGGCTTTCTCGTCACTCTCCTTCGAAGCATCGACGCGGTAGCAGATCGGAAAGGATGAAAACAAATTGAGATCGGTGAGGACGGTGGTGACGCCGTAGAGTTTTGATCGGAGAAGGGACTGATGCAATACGTGAGAGGACGGAAGAGACGAAGGTTCATCGGAAAGCTTTCGCCGTCGCCGCTGAAGCCGGAGAAAGATCATTCGAGGAATTTGAAAGGTCACGTAAATCATACCCTAATCCCCTTTTAATTTACATTTTGATTTAAATCTTGTTTACTATTATTAATTAGGATTAATGTGTATATAGATGTGATAATCAAATGTTAATAATCTGAATAACACAAACAACCATGGGCCTTGCACGAAAATGCTAATTACACTCTCCCTGGCCCATGCACCGTTTTACTGAATCAATCTGTAACAAAAAAAATCCCATTAGGCCTTCCACACGATTTACTATGTCCACCCCTGTAATCAGGCCCAGTTTGCTTCTTAACATAGTTTTAATTCATTTTGAAACTGCTGTTGCACCCCCCCCCCTTTTGCTGTTAATAAAAAAACAAATAAAAATAGTTTCCCTTTTATTTCTTGCTTATTAATTCAATTTACATGCAAATAAAAATCAATAAAAATAGGTTTTAGATAGATATATGTGTGTATATATTTTTGGTATTTTTTGTAGATTTTTAGAATTTGCTTGGCTATTTGTGATAAATTTTTTTCTTCACATATGTTCATTCTTCTTCATATTTTACTAGGTTTTACAAAGTAATTTCGTTTAACACCTTAGGATCAGAATTTAACCACCAATTTTTGTATGATTGCTGTAGACTAACCCATTATGTTATGTATAAAAAATGGTTTCCTAATTCTTTGTTTTGATTGGTATTTGGTTAGTGTTGTTTAACTCGATTAACATGCGTTTCCATTAGACAATTGTGACGTTTGTGCTCTCAAATTAAAATGCATTCATGCAATAATGTTGGTTCCTTTTTGTACATATAATTAGGGATGTCTAGAGGTCCTAAAACCTGGAATTGAAAATTTTAGATCATGTTTTCTTATTTTACTTGTTTTTTCTTTTTCACATGTAAATAACTCGCTTTTGGTTAGCGATTGTATCGTAACTTGTACAAATGACCCGTAATTTTGTGTGAAACTTCTTGGCGTGATTTTGTGGTTGTTTAGGCATCTAGTAGAGGCTATTTGCTACTGACTTGTACCATTTGATTACATGTTTCTAACTTCATTCACGATTTGAAACCGTTTAGCTAGTATTGACCTAGTGTTGTCTAGTTTTGGTTAGAGTTTTGTATTGCTTCATGCTAATTGACTAATATAGATTAACATAGGATATTGGAACTAAATGAATGAGTTTTCTACTGACTTCAAGCTTAGACCATGTGTTCACTTGCTTTTGCTTTGATTAATTGATGTTTGTCCGCTAATTGGTAAGTAACGACGCATGCGATACTTTGGTAACTTCTTGTGGATATTCTTGTATGATACCATGATGCTTTTGTATTTGATTTGGGACATTAAATCCCTTGGTTAGCTACTGACCTAAAACTTTCACCTCCCATTTCCATGCTTAACCTTTTATTTCTTGCTTTGATGTTGCTTATTTCTTACTATTGCTTGCCATGTTCCCTTAGACTCTTCCTTCTTTGTTAAGAGGAATTGAGATAGGATAGTTATCCTTGACCTTAGGGCCATGAATAGATTAGAATAACTTAGATTAGATGTTAGATCTAGTTCCCTATTGCATTCTTTTTCTTTTTCAACTCTTTAAAACATTAATAAACGGAAGATGCGAATCACATTAAACAAGTGATTGAGAAATGAGTGGGATTCATTCCCTAATCTATTTCTCAATCGCTTAGTGGCATAGAAACGAGTGGGATCCATTCCCTAATCTGTTTCTCGGTCACTACTTAATGGGAGAGAAACGAGTGGGATTCATTCCCTAATCTGTTTCTCAAACATTAATTAATGGGAGAGAAATGAGTGAGATTCATTCTCTAATCTGTTTCTCAAACATTACATAATGGGATGGAAATGAGTGGGATTCATTCCCTAATCTGCTTCTCGATCATTATACATTTTATGTGATTCGAATCGTGAAGTAAATTCCCTTAAAAAACACACAAACAAAAACACTTTAAAACATCTAACAATGGTTCAGACTAAAGCAAAGTAGAGAAAGTGGTGAGTGGCCCGGTATTGGGAACTGTTCATCACTCATCTACCCTAAAAGACACAAACCAATCATTTCTTTTTCTTTTGCCTCGTTGGCACCTAAGGGCAATGTCATTTCCGCTTGTACGCATCCTAGGTCGATCCCTTATGCAAAAGCGTGAACGTTGACTCCGCCCAATTAAAAAACACAAAAACAAACAGAAAATCTTTAGCCGAGCTACGGTAACTCTGATTCCTGAAAAGGATACGTAGGCAGCGGGGTAGGGCCCGTGCGAGTACAATTCTTTCTTTTCCCTACATTTTGCATTCATTTCGCATATAGACATAGACATAGTACACACCCTTTAGATAGAAACAGACATAGGTGGATACCATCGAGTACGATGGGCGTGAGGGGTGCTAGCACCTTCCCCTCGCGTAACCGACTCCCGCACCTAGATTCTCTGGTCGCAAGACCCTGTTCCTTCCTTTGTTAGGTTTTCTGATATTCCTTTCCCTTATGGGATAAATATATTGGTGGCGACTCTGTTCATTTTTCGCGAGCGTGCGACAGCTGGCGACTCTGCTGGGGATGTTGCTAGACCTGTTGCTGGTCCATCCTTAGTGAGTCGATCCTAGCCTATCCGTTTGTTTGTTTATTTACTGGGTGTGCTATGTTTTGTCTATACGTGCCTTTATTTATTTTATGTATTTATTTTATGTTTCGCATGGCCTGTTTACTTTCCCGCTTGCATATCATGTTTATTTTCCGCATGCATCTGGACTGGATTGGGATCCCCTTCGGGACCATATATTTTCACTGTTTGCAGGTTGGGTGGGATGTTCTATGAGGTAAAAGGCCCAATACCCAGGCCAGAGTGACACATAGGATACCTAGGACAGAGTGGATAGTCATGACGCCAACAGAATGTCAGGTTCTGTTGATTGCGATCATGAGACCCACGACCAGTCGAGGTTCAAATGAGATACCGTTGTTGGCATGTATTTGCGACAATGATGGTGTTTCAGGAGAACTGATAACGCTGGAAGCCATTGACCTACCTTGACCTAGACTACACCTGTGAGTGGGGTGGGATATACATGACAGGTACCGTTGGTGACTATTCTGTTCTGTTGGTGACTATTCTGTTCTGTTGGTGACTATTGGTTTTCCTGGTATTCAAAAAGGTGTCGGACCTTTGATCCTGTGACATTGGACTCGTATCAGTTATTCAGAAGTTTGTATGGTGGTTACTAAGATTATATGGACCGTGGATCCCATGCTTTTGCATTGCATAACATCATTGCTTTGTCCACTCCATTTATGAAAGATCCTAAAGTCTATTTCCAAAAAAAAGAGAAAAGAAAAGAAAAAAAAAAGATATGTAAAAGAAAAGGAAATAGAAAAGCAAAAAAGAAAAGAAAAGATATTCTATACAAAAAAAGAGAAGCTTTGATTCCAAAAAAAGAAAAACAAAGTGTGTGAAAAGACTTTAGGATCTCTCATAAATGAAACATGCATTCATACTATCATGCATTTCATGGTTCTACCAGAAGCTTGTGGGGCCTTTTCTACTCAGACTTTGACATCAACAAGACAATTGGCTTCTTACCGCTATGTGCTCAAAAGTTAACATTGGAACAACTCTGTGGGGTTTTGACGGAGATGAGAACAGAAATGAGGACTAACATGAAACAATGTATGGAGGTTATTCAAGCCTTTTCTCTTTGACAAGAAGAATTGAGACAAGTTCCTCAGAGGCCAAATGCAAATGTTAATCTCACCCATGAGGAGGTCTTATGTATCAGAATGTTTGAAGCATAGTTGAGATTCCTATCACTCTTAAGGAGGAAACACATTATGAGAACAATTCGATCATTGAAGTCTTCAAGTTTCCGATTATTGAGATTGACAAAAGGTTCCACCTCTTGGAGAAAAGATTGAAAGCCATAAAAAAGTCATGACTCCGTTGATTTGGGTATTGTTGGTTTGCGCTTGATGTCAAAAAACTGCAAGGGTCATTTACTCCCACTCTGACTGGTTTGGATATGGAAACTAAATTGGTAATCATCTCTTGTACATGTGTGGAGGTTGCTTGGGGCTCCCGCACGAGGGATAAGCAAGACGTACTCTTATCTTGAGCATTGCATCACTCGCATTGCTCGAATCCCTAAAGCAAGGCAAAAGTTTACAACTCATGGGTGACTTTGTTGGAGTTCTCTTTTGAAGTAATCTGAAGTGTTTGGAAGGAACTGCAGAAAGTATTCAAGCTCAACAAGTCCAGACGGAGTCAAGTCTCCTCAACAGCGGCACCCATTTAGTTTCTTACTGCATTCTCATTGTAATTTTTCATTTGTGTGTTTAAGCATCAATAGCATGTAAAAACTTGTTAATTTCTGAATGAAAATCATAATACATTGTTTATGTTCGTCTTGAAGTAATCCATTCGTTATCACTCATAAAATGTTTTGGCATTACGATACCAACTTTACTAATTGCTTGCTTATGCAAAAAGCTGAGGGAGAATGATGAAAGATAAAAATGAAAAATCTCTAATCATGTGTTTTCGAATAAAAACCCTACTGAGGATGTACAGGCATTGTTTCAAATCCCCAAACACCGGAGATATAAGGGAGATAGACTCTCGTTAACCCCTTTGAGCCTTGGAGAAGGAGTTTCTTTTCTAATCATAAAAACCCTTATTTTAACCTTGGGGCAGGGTAGTGTTCATTTAACTTGATCGAGTGTTCAGAATTCACCAAAAAGGTATGAATCTAAGGATACAACAAGGGTTATCCTTCAAAAGGTTGAGGAATGTCAAAACCGCAACGATTATCCTTATTCCATCAAGAGATGACGATACCACAATGGTAACCCCTCATCAATCAAAGACTCAGGAAGTCACTCATTTCCAATAAATTCAGAGATTCAGGTCACACGACTTGTTCAAAAAAAAAGGAGAGCAAAAAAAAATGGCGAAAGAATAATGAAAATAAAAAAAAAAGATGAAAAGAAAATGGCAAAAGAAAAAAGATGATGAAATTGCCAAGCGAGAACAAAGTCGTGTGATAATGAACCAGAAGAGAAAAGGTGAGTGACCGCCATGTCCAAAGAACCTCATTGATTCCTCAACCATTTCAAATTCCTTGTGAGGGATGAACACTCGTGTCGAGTTAACTGAACATAGGAATGGAGAACATCGCGAAGGGGGTGGGTACAAATAATTTTGAGCCAAAAATCCTTTGTTTTCTGAAAACCGTGAACCTGGCCAAGTTACAACCCTCAAAAGTCCTAATTGAAGTAGGGTTATTTTGAAAGCACACTCCTATGAGATAGCGTTTAACTGACTCCCAATGAAGCGAGACTCATTTCCATGTTGGTATCGTATGCTTGCTTTATCTTCTATATGCAAAAATCGAGGTTGTGTCAACTAGTGATCCAGTCACAAGAGGTCGCAACCTCTTTTCATAAAAAGTTTTATAACTTCAAGATTAACATAGGCTTTGCATTAGAATTATCATTCTTAGAATTAACATTCTTTTGCATGCGAAATATGTGCTTAACATCAAGGGAGTTACCATGATGAGAATCAATGAGTGACTTGATCATGTCAAAGTACAAGAGACTTGAGAACTCTGAGGAATAAAAGCTAATCATCTCAAATGTTGACCATCAAGGGGCAGGTTCTCTAAAAAACTCTGTTGGGCATGAACAGTTGATGCATTCTTTGATTACTCTGAGGGGAAGAGTCTGAAGACTCCGTTGGGCGTGGTAAAGTTGTTTCCATGTTTGTTTGACTTCAAAACAAAGAAAGCCTGAGGATTCTAGCAAGATGTACCTAATCAGGGGCAATTGAATCGAGGTTTGACCTCTCAAATTCAGTATATCTGGGGAAATCATGTCGATAAATCTCTTCAAGCTTTGATCGATCAGGGGCAATCACGTCGAGGAATCTCTCTTGAGTTTGACCAATCTGGGGCAGTTACGTCGAGATTCGACGAATCCCTCCAAGGATCCCTTTGGGGCAAATTCCTCCATAAGTCACGAAGCTTGGGGCACAATTCTGATTTTTTTGTCGCCCCCCGACCATAGGAGTTTATTTCTCCTAGAAATTTGGTCTCTCCCCAAGCATAGGAGTTTATTTCTCCTGAGAGTTTGTTCCATTCCTCAAGCATAGGAGTTTATTTCTCCTAGGAGTTGATCTACTTCCCTAACCAAGGCTCCTTACCTGGATCTCTCATCCCCAACATGGTGAATCGAGGGAATCTCCTCAAGTTGAAAATCCTCCAAGCACTGGCACATGGTGAGAAGTCCGAAGTCATTCTACGTTCTGGAAGGCAACAACAAGAGTGTGCCCTTACAAGTCAAAGTCCAATATCTATTGGCACCTCCACATGGTCCTTAACACTAAGGGGATTCTCCCTGGTGTCTACCTCACTAACGCCTTTATTTGGCATCCTGCATATAGTGTTCACTGCATATAACATTGCATCCTCAAAAGCGTAGCATATCCGTCAAAGCGGATCATTACGCCACATAAAAATTCAAACATGCATAGCGTAAGCCAGATAATACAAATCAGCACTCAATCAAGCCGAAGATACATCCCCACATAAAAAGCCGTCCTTACAAACTCCGATTGATATCTGCTACTACACCACAAATCTCCTCAAACCATGGTGCCAATACCTGGTATCCTCAATCCCCAAAAGAAGTCTCATGTTCTCTCCCCAATGTGGATCGGATGCAATGTCTTTCTTCGTCAGAATCGTTGTCTCCGAGGTTATTTCCCGTGTGCCGCGCGAAGATTAGAGTGCGAATGAGGATGGGCATTCAACCCATCTCATTTTTCAATCGTTTGAATAATCATACTTGGTGTGTGGCGATTCAAACGATTGCCACTCTTGAAGAGTTACACCCCGCCTTTGGCCTGAGGGATTAATGTAATTCTTATGCTTCGTAAGCATCAATATCCCCGTAACCCCCCGTGGTTACTGTCATCTTATTGCCGAGCCTAGTCGTCCCTAGCCTCCGTGATTCCTTCCCTCGTACGGGAAATTTTTTTCAGATCCAACCCCCGTGTTGCGTATCCTTTGCCTTCCGTCCTGGCAAATCATTTCAAGACTAAATTTCAATCCCCAGTAAGTCCATCTATCAAGCTTCTCAAACGCTCGTATGTGTTATCCTTTCGATACTCGTCTGTATCTCCCTTTTGATGCTCATCTGTGTCATCCTTTCGATACTCGTCTGTATCTCCCTTTCGATGCTCGTCTGTGTCATTCTTTTGATACTCGTCTGTATCCTCCTTTTGATGCTCGTATGTGTCATCCTTTCGATACTCGTATGTATCTCCCTTTTGATGCTCGTATGTGTCATTCTTCCGATACTCGTTTGTATCTCCCTTTTGATGCTCGTATGTGTCATTCTTCTGATACTCGTCTGTATCCTCCTTTTGATGCTCGTATGTGTCACTTTTTCGATACTCATTTGTATCTTCTTTTGATGCTCGTATGTGTCATCCCTTTAATACTCGTCTGTATCTTCTGTTGATGCTCGTATGTGTCATTCTTTCGGTACTCGTATGTATCTTCTTTCGATGCTCGTCTGTGTCATTCTTTCGGTACTCGTATGTATCTTCTTTCGATGCTCGTCTGTGTCATTCTTTCGGTACTCGTATGTATCTTCTTTCGATGCTCGTCTGTGTCATTTCTTTGGTACTCGTATGTATCTTTTTTCGATGCTCGTCTGTGTCGTTCCCTTGATACTCGTCTGTATTCTCTTTCGATACTCGTTTGTGTCTCTCTCAAAACATTCGTCTATGTTACCTTACCTTTCTGTCAAACCTATTTCTCTTCCAATCACTTTCATGCATCAATCATTTCCTTTGAGAACCTTGTATTGGCACCTTGGCTACGTTACAAGCTACCCCATTTCAGCCCATTACTCACCGTAAATTCTTCCACCGGAAAAACAAAAATTCTCTTTCCCCAGCAAATATCAGAAAAACAAGGATAACACTTACACCATCTTCTCTTTAGGACAAATTTCTGGTACTTTGATATTTAATCTTCTTCTACCTCGAATGTTCGAAAGCCTAGCGCCAATCTCACCTTCAGGTTTAAGACGATTAAATAGGGGCAGCTGTCATACCCCAAATTTGTCCTACCCCTTTACTTTTAACTGACTTAAGCTTCCCATTTCATCTGCATACCCTCATTAGGGCATTTGCACGACTTTGCATTCATTCATTAAATAAAGCATATAAAAGCATGGGATCAAAGGTCATGAAGCAAGCTGAAGTTTCACTTAGGTCTTGACACAAGGTAATTTATTCCTTCAAAAGGGGGTGTTTGGCACTTAATCAAGATTGTGATCGATACAGGTCTTTTGGAAAGCATTTGTTCAGATGACTTATTGCTTGACCTAAGGTTTATTTCCTAGGTCATTTGAATCGAGACTTCTTGATTAGGGTTATGGCCTCATATGTACTACATTGATTGATTCGGTTACGATGCTATGAATTGAGTTGAGGTATTGATTCATCTCCGTGTGGACAACCATTGTTCGAGTTTTGTTTCTTCTACGACAAGATATTGGGTTAATGGCGGATTTGAAGATTAAAGTGCAAATTCTTTTGATGTCAAGCACTGAGAGAAATAAAGGACAATTGCTTATTTGAATTCGGAAAAAGGAAAGAGATCTAAAGATAATCGACACTTGGTCAACAAGTCAACCTAGGAAGGTTGACTTTTGCTAACTAAGTCATGTGGATCTCCTCATTCAAGATGGAATATGGGTAATTTCATTTGAAAGACTTTATACTCATAGTAGATATTGAAGCATGAAGAGAAAAGAATAGAAGTAAAACTTCATTTGTATTTGGTTGAGATATAAGTCAATACAAAAGTCGAGTGTCTATACATCCATTTCAAATCCCTTTACTAAGGCCCGAATCCATTTGATCTATACAATCTTTCAATTCCCATTATCATTACGACATCTGAGTTCATCCACAATTACACAAAATCAATTCCAAGTCATTACGCCGAAACATTCACATCGAAAACTACAAAGAAAATATCCTAATCCTATTCTAGACACACTTTCGATTTTGCTATTTCAATCTTCAAGCTTTATGACCAGAAGCACACATTATGTTCCCATTCATTGAACCAACCTGCTGCCTGCATGTTAAAAAACAGCATAATCAGTCACAATACATACACAACTCAGCAGCCTCACATCATAACAGAAAAGAGAAATCGATGGAAAAAGTGGTAACAAAAATAACTACCCTCGTGTCGACTTAACCTCAGCCTTTCATCTGAACAAAAAAACAAGTGGAATATCAAAACAGAGCCATACGTACATTTTACCAATTCTCCAATTAACCTTCAGTAGCATTACACTAACACAATACACATAACCAATTGTCAACTAACCTGCCAGCAACAATATTCGACCAAGCCTTCTACAAGCCGACGCCCCGACTGAAACTTCTTCTGACTTCCTCCAACAGTCATGATCCTGCCACAGAAAATTCAACTCAAATCAATATTAACTTTAACCTGTTCATAACCACACCAGTTCAGTCAATGTCCTAACAATTGCTAACCATCAAAGCTATTTTCCATAAACCTGCACTGTTAGCATAATTCTCCAAACCACATAACATCTCAAACCAGCCCTGCACCCAAACAGTATAAAAACAAAACAATTTCCTAACTACTAAATAAATTCCCAACAGAAAACCAAATATACAACTGTTTGTAACAAACTTTTCACCAAATAACTAACTTTATCTCATCCCTTAACCAACATAACAGTTTTTCAACCAACTTATTAACAGAATTTCTGCTACTACTAACTTCCAATAACCAGCCTCCTAACTATGTTAACATTCCCAACAGCTTCATAACAAACCAAAAAACAGTTATCGACCTCTAACTGACTCAACCATTTATAACACAAAAAATCTCCAACTAACTACAACTAGTAACAGAATGAGAAGAGGAGAATGTGACTACCAAAACTGAATCAGTTACAAATTACTAACAGCATGTAACAGAAGAAAACCAGCAGAGAAAAGAGGCAACACAAAAATCAGAAAGAAACTAACCTTCGGATCCCTATATAAGCTGTGCTCATTCTCTGAATTCGGGGGCTTCACCATTCATTCTTCAGATTCCTCTTCCAATCTTCAACTAAAAACTTGTCACAAAGACTCACGCTCATTCACCATCCACCTTTCACCTTCACTTTCACTCATCCTCTTCCACCCTCTCAATTCACATTCACACCATTTTTCTTTTACTCCATTCATCTTCACCTTCTACTTCAGTTCACTCTACACTTTCTCCCAATCTTCACTCCTTCACCCTGCCTTCATCTCCATCTTCAACCTTCCCATTTCTCCAATCATCGCAAAAACTAAGAAAAGAAGAAGGAAAAAACGGAAGGATCTGTAACAGAATTCACAAGAGAAAATCGATAACACAAAAGCATAACAGAAAGGAGTAACAACCTGTAACAGAATTCAGATCCTTATCTCTTCATCAACAAACTTCAAGAGTCTCTTCAGTCCTATCTGAACTTCTCCAATCTCGTTCTTCTACAACTTCAACAACATCACCATCACCAATTCGTCATCTGAGTCGCCTCTGCATCACGTTCAACCACTGCGCTCATTCATCATCGCATCACAATGATTTCGTCATCTTCATCATGCTTCAATCATAACTCTGTGAGCGAATCTTCTTCACCTTGAATTCAACGCAAGAACAACAACGAACATCGCAAGAGCGCAATAACGTTCACGCATCAAGAGATTCAAGAAAGAGACGAAGGAGTGAGGAGAAGGTTCAACGCGTGCATACTTGACATCTTCCTCTGGCTTTCTCGTCACTCTCCTTCGAAGCATCGACGCGGTAGCAGATCGGAAAGGATGAAAACAAATTGAGATCGGTGAGGACGGTGGTGACGCCGTAGAGTTTTGATCGGAGAAGGGACTGATGCAATACGTGAGAGGACGGAAGAGACGAAGGTTCATCGGAAAGCTTTCGCCGTCGCCGCTGAAGCCGGAGAAAGATCATTCGAGGAATTTGAAAGGTCACGTAAATCATACCCTAATCCCCTTTTAATTTACATTTTGATTTAAATCTTGTTTACTGCTATTAATTAGGATTAATGTGTATATAGATGTGATAATCAAATGTTAATAATCTGAATAACACAAACAACCATGGGCCTTGCACGAAAATGCTAATTACACTCTCCCTGGCCCATGCACCGTTTTACTGAATCAATCTGTAACAAAAAAAATCCCATTAGGCCTTCCACACGATTTACTATGTCCACCCCTGTAATCAGGCCCAATTTGCTTCTTAACATAGTTTTAATTCATTTTGAAACTGCTGTTGCACCCCCCCCCCCCCTTTTGCTGTTAATAAAAAAACAAATAAAAATAGTTTCCCTTTTATTTCTTGCTTATTAATTCAATTTACATGCAAATAAAAATCAATAAAAATAGGTTTTAGATAGATATATGTGTGTATATATTTTTGGTATTTTTTGTAGATTTTTAGAATTTGCTTGGCTATTTGTGATAAATTTTTTTCTTCACATATGTTCATTCTTCTTCATATTTTACTAGGTTTTACAAAGTAATTTCGTTTAACACCTTAGGATCAGAATTTAACCACCAATTTTTGTATGATTGCTGTAGACTAACCCATTATGTTATGTATAAAAAATGGTTTCCTAATTCTTTGTTTTGATTGGTATTTGGTTAGTGTTGTTTAACTCGATTAACATGCGTTTCCATTAGACAATTATGACGTTTGTGCTCTCAAATTAAAATGCATTCATGCAATAATGTTGGTTCCTTTTTGTACATATAATTAGGGATGTCTAGAGGTCCTAAAACCTGGAATTGAAAATTTTAGATCATGTTTTCTCATTTTACTTGTTTTTTCTTTTTCACATGTAAATAACTCGCTTTTGGTTAGCGATTGTATCGTAACTTGTACAAATGACCCGTAATTTTGTGTGAAACTTCTTGGCGTGATTTTGTGGTTGTTTAGGCATCTAGTAGAGGCTATTTGCTACTGACTTGTACCATTTGATTACATGTTTCTAACTTCATTCACGATTTGAAACCGTTTAGCTAGTATTGACCTAGTGTTGTCTAGTTTTGGTTAGAGTTTTGTATTGCTTCATGCTAATTGACTAATATAGATTAACATAGGATATTGGAACTAAATGAATGAGTTTGCTACTGACTTCAAGCTTAGACCATGTGTTCACTTGCTTTTGCTTTGATTAATTGATGTTTGTCCGCTAATTGGTAAGTAACGACGCATGCGATACTTTGGTAACTTCTTGTGGATATTCTTGTATGATACCATGATGCTTTTGTATTTGATTTGGGACATTCAATCCCTTGGTTAGCTACTGACCTAAAACTTTCACCTCCCATTTCCATGCTTAACCTTTTATTTCTTGCTTTGATGTTGCTTATTTCTTACTATTGCTTGCCATGTTCCCTTAGACTCTTCCTTCTTTGTTAAGAGGAATTGAGATATGATAGTTATCCTTGACCTTAGGGCCATGAATAGATTAGAATAACTTAGATTAGATGTTAGATCTAGTTCCCTATTGCATTCTTTTTCTTTTTCAACTCTTTAAAACATTAATAAACGGAAGATGCGAATCACATTAAACAAGTGATTGAGAAATGAGTGGGATTCATTCCCTAATCTATTTCTCAATCGCTTAGTGGCATAGAAACGAGTGGGATCCATTCCCTAATCTGTTTCTCGGTCACTACTTAATGGGAGAGAAACGAGTGGGATTCATTCCCTAATCTGTTTCTCAAACATTAATTAATGGGAGAGAAATGAGTGAGATTCATTCTCCAATCTGTTTCTCAAACATTACATAATGGGATGGAAATGAGTGGGATTCATTCCCTAATCTGCTTCTCGATCATTATACATTTTATGTGATTCGAATCGTGAAGTAAATTCCCTTAAAAAACACACAAACAAAAACACTTTAAAACATCTAACAATGGTTCAGACTAAAGCAAAGTAGAGAAAGTGGTGAGTGGCCCGGTATTGGGAACTGTTCATCACTCATTTACCCTAAAAGACACAAACCAATCATTTCTTTTTCTTTTGCCTCGTTGGCACCTAAGGGAAATGTCATTTCCGCTTGTACGCATCCTAGGTCGATCCCTTATGCAAAAGCGTGAACGTTGACTCCGCCCAATTAAAAAACACAAAAACAAACAGAAAATCTTTAGCCGAGCTACGGTAACTCTGATTCCTGAAAAGGATACGTAGGCAGCGGGGTAGGGCCCGTGCGAGTACAATTCTTTCTTTTCCCTACATTTTGCATTCATTTCGCATATAGACATAGACATAGTACACACCCTTTAGATAGAAACAGACATAGGTGGATACCATCGAGTACGATGGGCGTGAGGGGTGCTAGCACCTTCCCCTCGCGTAACCGACTCCCGCACCTAGATTCTCTGGTCGCAAGACCCTGTTCCTTCCTTTGTTAGGTTTTCTGATATTCCTTTCCCTTATGGGATAAATATATTGGTGGCGACTCTGTTCATTTTTCGCGAGCGTGCGACACCTCGGTAAATGATGATTCGTCCCTATTGCTAAGGTATCCTCGCATGATGCCTTAAATGACTATTCTATCCTTCCCTTAGACTACCTGCCCTCTTTATGGTAGGGACAGTCTTATGGAGAACGATACTTTTCTCGATGACCCTTAACATCCAATTGAAAGACTTCCTGCCCTCTCATGGTATGGATAGACCCTTTCAAACGAAAGACTTAAAGAACATGAAAGACAAACTTAGGGTAGGTAGTTCTTAATTGCTTGCTCGAATCAATTCAAAAAGCAAATACTTTTCACACCCCCTATTTCAAAACAATTTCAAAACAAGGCTACGCTTATTTACAAGCTAAAGTCCTTAACGAAATCTTTTTACTATTCACACACGACACTTTTCAAACAATCAAACAAGTGAGCCAAGCAATTAAGAGCCCATGGATAACCATGGATGCAAAGGGTGCCTTACACCTTCCCTTTGCATAAATTACCCCCCGAACTCAATCTCTTTCAAAAAGGTCTTTCCTGTTCTTTTTGCCTTTCCAATTGGATAAAATAAAAGTCGGTGGCGACTCTTGCTTACCGCAACATTTCGATTATAAAAGTCAGTTCACCGTATTACAGAACTGGCGACTCTGCTGGGGATAAAATTCGATAAAAGAGGGGTTACCTTAAAAGTTTAGGATTCACTTTAATTATTTTCTATTGTTTGTTTTGCTTGTTTTAATTTTCAAGGCTGTTTTGGGAATTCTGCTGTGTGAAAGGTCCTACACCCGGATCTAGTGTACCTTAAGTATGTGGCATGAGACCAGGGAAGCTGTACGACATGTATCGTTATGGTTGAACTGGTGGCCACCGTTAGTGCGACGCTTTGGTTTGTCCTGATGGCCCTTGAACCTGATCGAGGAGACATTTGGCTACCGCGTGGTGTCATGAGCACTAATTCGCCTTTAGAACCTTAGTTGAACTTGACTTTGGCTTATAAGAAGTAGCGAGATGGCTGGCTTCAGATTCCTGAATGAAGCCGGTTGATACTCGATGCTACACTCATTGAGATTGGACTCAATGGATGCTTTTGGATGGCCGATTGAGTGCTATGTTGAGACAATGCCCACGAGAAAGATCAGGGATATGAGCACCATAGAACCTGGTTACGTTTTAGGACAGGTTTGAAGGATAGAAAAACACTTAGAAAGGGGGGGTTTGAATAAGTGTAGCTTTAAAAACTTGATAGATAAAAATAAATTGCACAGTTATTTTTATCCTGGTTCGTTGTTAACTAAACTACTCCAGTCCACCCCCGCAGAGATGATTTACCTCAACTGAGGATTTAATCCACTAATCGCACGGATTACAATGGTTTTCCACTTAGTCAGCAACTAAGTCTTCCAGAGTCTTCTGATCACACACTGATCACTCCAGGAACAACTGCTTAGATACCCTCTAAGACTTTTCTAGAGTCTACTGATCAACACGATCACTCTAGTTACAATCTGCTTAGTTCACTCCTAAGACTTCCTAGAGTATTCTGATCCACACGATCACTCTAGTTCCTTACAACTTAATGTAATCAATCTAAGAGTATTACAAATGCTTCTTAAAAGCGATAATCACAACTGTGATATTTCTCTTAATTGTTTAAGCTTAATCTCACTAATATATTACAACAGCAATGTAGTGAGCTTTGATGAAGATGAAGATTCTGAGTTTAGATTTGAACAGAGTTTCAGCAAGTTGATATTCACAGAATAGATGTAGAATTAGTTAACCTTGCTTCTCATCAGAACTTCATATTTATAGGCGTTGGAGAAGATGACCGTTGAATGCATTTAATGCTTTGCGTGTTCCGTACAGCATCGCATTTAATGTTATACGCTTTTGTCAACTACCTCGAGCCTTGTTCACGCTGTGTCTACTGACGTAGCCTTTAATAGCTTTTAACGTTCCTTTTGTCAGTCAGCGTAGCTTGCCACTTGTACTTTCTTCTGATCTGATGTTTGTGAATACAACGTTTGAATATCATCAGAGTCAAACAGCTTGGTGCATAGCATCTTCTGATCTTCTGACCTTGAAGTGCTTCTGAGCGTGATACCATCAGAACTTCAGTGCTTCTGTTCTCTTGTTCTTCTGATGCTTCCATAGACCCATGTTCTGATTCTGCTTTGACCATCTTCTGATGTCTTGCCAGACCATGTTCTGATGTTGCATGCTGAACCCTTTGAGACAAAGCTTCTGAGCGCTGAATTATGCGTACTCTTTATATATTTCCTGAAAGGGAAATTGCATTGGATTAGAGTACCATATTATCTTAAGCAAAATTCATATTATTGTTATCATCAAAACTAAGATAATTGATCAGAACAAATCTTGTTCTAACAATCTCCCCCTTTTTGATGATGACAAAAACATATATAAATGATATGAATTTGCGATCAGAAAGAACAGACGGCAAAAGACAAATTACACAGCTATAGCATAAGCATATGAATATGTCTCCCCCTGAGATTAACAATCTCCCCCTGAGATAAATAATCTCCCCCTGAAATAAATACTCGAAGAACTTTAATAAAAGACTTCCCTGATTATTTCGGTAGAGACGATCACATAAGCTTCTGTCTTTAGAGAATTCATAGCTTCTGACTTCTGCTTCCATAGGACAGCTTCAGAACTAGAATTTCCTTAGATCCCTAGAACACTCACAGCTTCTGATTCCTGCTTCCATCTAGGACAGCTTCAGAACTTGAATTTCTTTGATCTTCTGAACATTCACAGCTTCTGATTTCTGCTTCCATTCAGGACAGCTTCAGAACTTGAATTTCTTTGATCTTCTGAACATTCACAGCTTCTGATTTCTGCTTCCATTTAGGACAGCTTCAGAACTTGAGTTTTCTGGATCTTTAGAACATTCGCAGCTTCTGATTTCTGCTTCCCTCGGATAGCTTCAGAGCTTTGAATTTCTACCAACATCACTTCATGCTAGATTTGTATCAGAACATTGTTGAATGTACCAGAGCATCATCTGAGCATCTCTACATCCTGAAATGTTACAGAACAAAAAACTAAACGACAAAAGTCAGCATGAACGAGTTAGAACATAAAATATATGTTTGAACACATTATATGTATCAGAGCCATAACATTATATGTATCAGAGCAAACAATATATCAGAGCAAATAGAATTTTGTTAAATCAGATAGACAAATATGGATCAAATTCTATTATCAGTGCTTCTGATTCATTCTTCTTTCTTGCTTCTGATTTCTGAAGCTTGACAGCACTCGGCTTGCTTCAGTTTCCATGGTTTTGCTTCTTGTGTTTGCTTTGAAGATTCTCTTTACTTCTTTATACCTGCAAAACACTTAAACCATATAGAACTTGCAGTTCTTGTTAGTAAATGTGTGGGAGCTTTACCCAGCAACTGATAGATTAATCAAATCATTTATCATTTATCTTCTCCCCCTTTTTGTCATAACATCAAAAAGAATATTTCAAAAGATTTAGATGCATAAAACGACAAATAAAATGAAACACACGGAGAAAGAAGATGATTTCATTGAAGTGCAAACAGCAGGTACAGAAGTACATGAAGATAAGAAAGATCAGATGCACAAAGACAGATGCAACGAGAAGAAAGAAACAACACAGACTCAATCTAAGATGGCCCTAGTCTTGACAAGATCTTGGTCAGCATCTCTTGAACCATATTGTTGTGTCCTTCTTGCCTCACCATGAAAGCACTATACTGATCATTGAGTGAGCTTTGCTCATCCTGTCTCTTCTGAATTTCTTCTAGAGTCCTTGCAAGACGAGAAGATTCATCAGAAGAAGCTTCACCGCTTTCAACCACAGGAATAGCAACTTGATCTGTAGCTTCCATGGATAGATCATTTGCAGGGATTTCCTCAACAGGATCTGATTCAGCAACATGATCTTCAGCATCTGCTTCTTGCATAGAAGCATTTCCATATTATGCAGCAGGAATTTCCGAGTCTCCATTCTCAAGTGCCTGAAAAATGGCAGCTAGATTCCTTGGAGCAGAAGGACCTTCAACTACTGGTGGGTCAACAACTTCTGGAATGACCAAGGTTGGGTCTTTCTCAGACGGGTTTTCCCTCAGATAGTCAAAGAGAGTCTTGAAGTCTCCTAGCAGAACAGGATAGTCAGGAACAAAGATGATAATATCCCTGCATGGATTTGCTTCCATTTCAGCAGCCAGTTTTAATACTTCCAATTCATCCACAAAGGGCTTCTCCTCAGCAGCAACACAATTTCTGAGAGGATGGTAGTATATACCATTATCTTCCTCCAGAAGGTAACCAGGGTAACCAGGGGCAGCAGCCACTAGTCTTTTCTGTACTCCCATTGCTTCTACTTGAAAAACCTTGCGAAATCTTCTCCAGAGATTTCTTGTAGAAACATCATCCAGACCATTTAGGAATGCATCCTTCAAAAGGTCTAGACTGCTAATCACCTCAAGTCTGAAAAGTTCCAGGTAGGTATAGGGTTCAGATTCAGGCGGATTGAAGGTGAATTTGTAGTCAGGATAGAGAAGACAGTAAGGTTCGAATTTTTCGGTAGGTAAGGGATGAGATATAGAAGTTGGAGGTACGGTGGATGAGGAAGAGGGGATATCTGAGAGAATGATTGATGAGGATGGAATATTTGTAAAGGGAATTGGTGAGAGAGATTTATCAGAAGGAGTTGGGGGAAGAATACTTAAAGGTGTGGGGTTTAGAATGGGAGAGGAGAAGGATGATGGAGAAGGATTTGGTAAGGTGAAGTTTACTTTTGGTTCAGATGGAGGTGATTGGAAAGATGGTTTAGGGACAGAAGGAGGTGGAGTAAAGACCTTTCTGGAGATTTGTACAGAAGAAGAAGAAGATCTGGTTCTGCGAAAGGAATCTCTGATCCTTTTATCTCTTCGTTCTTTAGAGTCCACCTTGTCAGGATCATAGGTGACCCTCAACTTCTTGGCTCTCTCAGCCTCATCTTCTTGTGCCTTTCTTTTTAGCCTTGCCTGTCGTTCCTTTTTATCCTTCTTCAGAATATCATCTTTGGATGGGAGTACTCTGCCACGGATCCAAGCAGGATCAACGTCTGATTGCTTCCTAACACAATCTTCCAAGTAAAGCTTGACAACATGATCAAGTTCTTTATGAAACAAGGAGATGAATCCTTCAACAGCAATTCTTCTTGACAGAATGTCAGGAAAGCTTGTGCACACGAAGGGTACATTCTTAATGAGTTCCAGTCTGAACAAATCAACACCATTGAAGATGGGACCTTGAATTACTCCAAGAGAATGCGATGCATTGCGATTTCTGATAGAGTCCACAACTTTGCTTTCAATCAGAATGTCTGAAATCATTCTTCCGAAAGGAATGGTTGTTCTTGGAATATGAGGGTACTTCGCCCTTTCATCTTCTCTTGATTCAAAGATAGATGTTTTCAGATTCTCAAACAGAATATGAGAGATGTTGATCTCTATCTTTTTGCCAATGCATAAAAGAGTGTACTTGTGAGTCGGACTAATGTAGGAGGAGAAGAGCATCCTTTTTCTATGGTGAAGAGAACCCAGAATAATCTCAGCCCAAACTTTATAGAAAGGCCTTAAGGTGTCTGTGTTATGAGAATCAATTCCAAAAACCGTAGAGATTTGTTTTTCAACTGGAGTCCAGTCAACTGTATTGGGTTGAAGACCAGACCAACCTTCTTCATCATCAAGATTGTACAGCTTCCTGATGAGCTTCTCAGTGATAACCACTTCATGCCCTAGCACAAATGAAATGATGGCAGTTGGTGTAACCGTTGCGTGTACCCAAAAATCCTTCACAAGTTCAGGATAAATTGGACCAACCAATCTATCAAGATAATTAGACCATCCTTGCTCAAAGATTCTTGCATCACACTGAAAGCCATTAGCTTTAAGGTTGTTGATGTCCACAGCAGTTTCACATAAAACCTCCAAGTCCTTCGTGGGTATCAAGCAAGTTTTCAAAGGAGCATCTTTATAACTTCGTAGACGGATTTGTGAAGAAGTCGGTCTTTCTTTTGAGGAAGATGAGAAAGAGGAAGAGTTCATGATGATAATGCTTTGAGATAAAATCAGAAAACTAGGGTTTGAAGGGAAATGCAACAAAGTGAATGCACAAAATAGAGAGAAAGAGAGAAAAAGAGGGAATGAAGATGAAGCGGGTTATTTAAAAGATTTAAAAAAAGAAATCATTATGCATTTAATGAGAAATGACATTAGGAGAGAGAACGTGGTAAATGAAATGATTTAAAACAGTTACCTAGGTCGGCATCTTTTCAACTGCACGCTTTGTACTAACCGTACAGACACGTGTTCACCATCAGATAATAGATGACAGCTGTAAATTTCAGAATAGACTTTACGCCTTCAGATTCTGATCACTGCTTCTGATCTGATCTACTTTCTCTTCTGGAAACACTCCTTCTGAAGTGTGCTGATATAAATCTGAATAATCTTCTGATCCATTACTTCTGATATACACAGCTTCTGGAGGTTCACTTCTTTGTTCTGCAGCTTCTGATAAGACAAAACTGTATCTGCGGAAATTCTTAAGCTTCTTTGTTTCATCAGAAACAAGTTTATCATCAAACCAGATGTTTATTGATTCGTCCACAATCAATATTTCAATATTGTATATTCTGTACCATTTAGAGCATTCAGAATACACAAGAACGAAACATCAATGCTTTAGAGACAAACAAAACAGATGGTTCCAAGACTAATAAGCTTTCTTTTCTGAATTCCTACAAACATAGTTTCTTCAACAGATTTAAGAACCAGAACTTGGAAGACAATCTTTCTTCCCTTCAAGTGTTGAGACCAACTTGAATCCAGGTGACATGTCATGTTGATTTTTATCTTCCTTGTCGCCAAGAGAATCTGCAAAAGAAATAGTCTTTTTCTTTGGTACCCACATTTTCTTGGGTCCTTTCTTGTTAGATTTTCTCAAGTTCTGATTGAACCTAGGTTTAACATTGTAAGCAGAAGGAGGAACAGCATGATAATTTTTAATGTGAGTTTCATGATATTTTCTAGGTTGTGTCACATGCTTTTTGGTGTGTGTTAAGTGAAAACTTTGAGCATGTGAAGTGTGCCTAATATCATGGGAGTGGCCATACTTGAACTGATCATACAATGGCTTGTATGTGAGTTTCATTTCATCAACAGGTTCAAGTTTGTATGGGGTTTTACCCTCAAAACCAATGCCAACTCTTTTGTTTCCAGACACAGCATATATCATAGAAGCTAGCTGACTTCTGCCAATACTTCTAGATAAGAACTTCCTGAAACTTAAATCATATTCTTTCAGAATATGGTTTAGACTAGGAGTGGATTTTTCTGAATCAGAAGGAGATCCAACATTATTGGATAATTTTAAAAGTTTTTCTTTTAATTCAGAATTTTCCAACTCAAGCTTCTTTGTTTCAAATTCAAATAGCTTTTTCAGCTTTTTGTATTTGAGACTAATCTGAGACTTGAGTTCCAGAAGTTCAGTTAGACCGGAAACTAACTCATCTCTAGTAAGTTCAGAAAATACCTCTTCAGAATCTGATTCTGATGTAGATTCTGATTCGTCATCTTCTGTCGCCATCAACGCACAGTTAGCCTGCTCATCTTCAGAGTCTGAATCATCTTCTGACTCATCCCAGGTTGCCATAAGACTTTTCTTCTTATGAAACTTCTTCTTGGGATTTTCCTTCTGAAGATTTGGACATTCATTCTTGTAGTGTCCAGGCTCATTGCATTTATAGCACATGACCTTCTTCTTGTCAAATCTTCTGTCATCAGAAGATTCTCCACGTTCAAATTTCTTTGAACTTCTAAAGCCTCTGAACTTCCTTTGCTTGGTCTTCCAGAGTTGATTTAGCCTTCTGGAGATTAAGGACAGTTCATCTTCTTCTTCAGATTCTGATTCTTCAGGATCTTCTTCTCTAGCCTGAAAAGCGTTAGTGCATTTCTTGATATTAGATTTTAATGCAATAGACTTACCTTTCTTTTGAGGCTCATTTGCGTCCAGCTCTATTTCATGACTTCTCAAGGCACTAATAAGCTCTTCCAGAGAAACTTCATTCAGATTCTTTGCAATCTTGAATGCAGTCACCATAGGACCCCATCTTCTGGGTAAGCTTCTGATGATCTTCTTTACATGATCAGCCTTGGTGTATCCCTTGTCAAGAACTCTCAATCCAGCAGTAAGAGTTTGAAATCTTGAAAACATCTTTTCAATGTCTTCATCATCCTCCATCTTGAAGGCTTCATACTTCTGGATTAAAGCTAGAGCTTTAGTCTCCTTGACTTGAGCATTTCCTTCATGAGTCATTTTCAAGGACTCATATATGTCATAGGCCGTTTCCCTGTTAGATATCTTCTCATACTCAGCATGAGATATAGCATTCAGCAAAACAGTTCTGCATTTATGATGATTCCTGAAAAGCTTTTTCTGATCATCATCCATTTCTTGCCTTGTCAGCTTTACGCCTCTGGCATTTACAGGATGTTTGTAACCATCCATCAGAAGATCCCATAGATCACCATCTAGACCAAGAAAGTAACTTTCCAGTTTATCTTTCCAGTATTCAAAGTTTTCACCATCAAATACCGGCGGTCTAGTATAACCATTGTTACCGTTGTATTGCTCAGCAGAGCCAGATGTAGATGCAGGTGTAGGTGTAGACTTTTCACTTTCATCAACCATCTTTTACTGAAGCGTTTTTCTCTTCCTGAATCTTTTCTAAACACGGTTAAGTGCTTGCACCTTAGAACCGGCGCTCTGATGCCAATTGAAGGATAGAAAAACACTTAGAAAGGGGGGGTTTGAATAAGTGTAGCTTTAAAAACTTGATAGATAAAAATAAATTGCACAGTTATTTTTATCCTGGTTCGTTGTTAACTAAACTACTCCAGTCCACCCCCGCAGAGATGATTTACCTCAACTGAGGATTTAATCCACTAATCGCACGGATTACAATGGTTTTCCACTTAGTCAGCAACTAAGTCTTCCAGAGTCTTCTGATCACACACTGATCACTCCAGGAACAACTGCTTAGATACCCTCTAAGACTTTTCTAGAGTCTACTGATCAACACGATCACTCTAGTTACAATCTGCTTAGTTCACTCCTAAGACTTCCTAGAGTATTCTGATCCACACGATCACTCTAGTTCCTTACAACTTAATGTAATCAATCTAAGAGTATTACAAATGCTTCTTAAAAGCGATAATCACAACTGTGATATTTCTCTTAATCGTTTAAGCTTAATCTCACTAATATATTACAACAGCAATGTAGTGAGCTTTGATGAAGATGAAGATTCTGAGTTTAGATTTGAACAGAGTTTCAGCAAGTTGATATTCACAGAATAGATGTAGAATTAGTTAACCTTGCTTCTCATCAGAACTTCATATTTATAGGCGTTGGAGAAGATGACCGTTGAATGCATTTAATGCTTTGCGTGTTCCGTACAACATCGCATTTAATGTTATACGCTTTTGTCAACTACCTCGAGCCTTGTTCACGCTGTGTCTACTGACGTAGCCTTTAATAGCTTTTAACGTTCCTTTTGTCAGTCAGCGTAGCTTGCCACTTGTACTTTCTTCTGATCTGATGTTTGTGAATACAACGTTTGAATATCATCAGAGTCAAACAGCTTGGTGCATAGCATCTTCTGATCTTCTGACCTTGAAGTGCTTCTGAGCGTGATACCATCAGAACTTCAGTGCTTCTGTTCTCTTGTTCTTCTGATGCTTCCATAGACCCATGTTCTGATTCTGCTTCGACCATCTTCTGATGTCTTGCCAGACCATGTTCTGATGTTGCATGCTGAACCCTTTGAGACAAAGCTTCTGAGCGCTGAATTATGCGTACTCTTTATATATTTCCTGAAAGGGAAATTGCATTGGATTAGAGTACCATATTATCTTAAGCAAAATTCATATTATTGTTATCATCAAAACTAAGATAATTGATCAGAACAAATCTTGTTCTAACAAGGTTGAACCAACTAAACGAAAGGAAGAAGGGTATATACCTATGAACTTCATGCAAGCCTACCCTTAAGGCAATTGTGTGACTTGTGTGACTTGTTTGTGTTTGCTACTAACCTTCGTTTCCCCGCAGGTTTTGTTGAAAGGACTTCTTTATCCTTACCATCTCACACTAAGTCTAACAAATTGCATTCGCATAACATTCATGACATCAAGACATCATAAACATAACATGATTTAACCCTTTCAAGGATCTTAGGGGTTTAGGGCGCACAATTTCAGGTACCTCTATCAAAGGTTGATTCCCCAATCAAGGGGCAAGAGGATTTATTTTCCTCTGGCCACATACCTTCCAATTCAAAGACACAGTACCAATCAAGGGGCAAGAGGATTTATTTTTCTCTAGCCATGCATTTTCAAATTCAAAAGTATCCCGAATCAGAGGCGATGACCCACTCGATATGGTGAGCTTGATTCTCAAAGAAGGACGTTCAAAGACAAAATTTAGAATCTTTCAAACAAAGACGTGACCAACTCATTTTCTAATGCTGCTAACTAGATTCCTAAAGATCCTTGAAAACATTTCATTTGCATTCATAACATCGCATAACAGGTTTCCTATGATGGATTTCTCATCCTTCCTCGCTGTTTATTTCAGCATCATGAATCTCGAACAATCAGTTAAGGATCTCCAAGCTCAAAACACTGAGTTCCAAGCCTTGATTCTGAATTTGTCCAAGGGGCAAGAAGAGCTGAAAGCCATGCTGACTAAAAAGAAGAAAAAGAAGGGTAAGAAGACTCAGGTGAAAAAGCTTAGACCGATCTTGCAACTCAGGGATGCTGAAGCCTCCGAAGAAAGTGATGAGGATGAGCAAGATGATGATGCTAGTATCAAAACTGATGCAAAAAGTAACCACGATTCTGCCAAACTCTCTGAAGAAGAAGAGGACTATTACCATGAGGACGAACATCCCGATGACAAATACAAGATGTTAGAAGAGCGCCTGAGAAGCGTGGAAATTCAGAAGATACCTGGGCTGGATTTTGAAGAGCTTGGACTTGTTCCTGGGGTCGTTATTCCTCCAAAATTCAAAACTCCCGCCTTTGCTAAGTATGATGGAGTCTCTTATCCTAAACTACACTTGAGGTCTTATGTAAGGAAGATTCAGCCTCACACTGCTGATAAGAGGCTCTGGATCCATTTCTTTCAAGAAAGCTTATCTGGAACTCAACTCGAATGGTACTATCAATTGGAAAGTGCTAACATCAGTACCTGGGAGGATTTGATGGGTGCCTTCTACCAACAATATCGATACAATTCCGACCTCGCACCAACTCGCATGCAACTACAAAGCATGTCCATGGGCTCTAATGAAAGTTTCAAAGAATATGCTCAAAAATGGAGAGATCTAGCTGGAAGAGTCAAACCTACCTTGACTGATAGAGAGCTGGTAGATATGTTTATGAATACATTGACTGGCCCTTTCTATAGTCATTTGCTGGGGAGTTCGTCATCTGGGTTCACTGAGCTTATACTGACTGGGGAACGTGTCGAGAATGGCATCCGAAGTGGTAAGATTCAAGTAGCTACATCCTCAAGTACTACAAGGAAGCATTTCAATGGGAGGTCAGATTCCTATGCTGTGTATGGGCAGAAAAGCGTAAAACCTGATCAATCTATTGGGGCAGTTCTGAGCTCCACACCGACGCCTCAACAAGGTCGTCAAAACAAACAAGATACACCCAGACGTCAATTCACAAAGATCAACACGTCGCTAGCTCAAGCTTTACAACATCTGCTAAAGGCAAATTTGATCACCCTTAGGGATCCTCCTAAGAATCCTAACACCTCTGCTCCTAGTTACAAGCCCAATGCGAGATGCGCATATCATTCTAATAGTCCTGGACATGACACAGAGAATTGTTGGCCGTTGAAGAACAAGATCCAAGATATGATCGACGCTGGCGAAATTGAGTTCGACACTCCTGCAACTCCTAATGTGATCACTGCTCCCATGCCTAATCACAACAAGATTGCTAATACTATGGATGGCTAGAAGGATGAACTTTTTAGATCATTAGATTTACTTTTGTTTGCAAATTTCTATTCTGTTTGTTTAAACATTCGACTTATGATAGACATTATCTGTTTTAATAATTATCATCAGTGCATTGCATATGTTTGTCTTGAATACATTATTTCGTTATCACCCATTTTAAATTGCGTATTTACTTTGCATACGTTTTGTGTTTATTCAACTCTTGCTAAAGTCGTATACCTTTTGAGGGAGGATGACGAAAACGATACCGCAACCTCATACAATATGCTTTTGAACGGACTATGCTGACGATGTACAGACATTGTTTCAATTCCTAAATAGTGGAGATATAAGGATGTTAATCCCTCGTCAACCCCTTTGAGCCTAAGAAGTAGAAGTTTCTTTCTTGAAAAATTCAAAACCCTTGATCATAACCTGGGGCATGGTAGTTCTCAGTTAATTTAGCTGTGCATTCTATTTTAAGAGAATCATTCAGTACACCTTTCAACAAAGGTTTCAATCACAAACGTTCAACCACACACATCAAAGAAGTTTTGGAAATGTCAATCAAAAGACAATGACGTTTCAATCAATCATCAAACAAGGCAGTCAACATCTTTCAAAAGGAAAAAAATAAAAAAACATACATACAAAGAAAAGCCTGCTAAGTCAAAAATCAAAAAAGAAGACTTAGGCAAAAATCAAGGCATCCCGCTGACTGTAAGCTCAAAATAGACAGTTCAGGCAAAAGTTAGGGATATCAAAAGGATGAAAAAAGAGAAGTCAATAAATTCCTAAACAACAAAATGTTGTGACTACCAAAAGGAAGAAGTGGCTGCCATCTTAAAAGTTCTCTTTGCTTGTGAACCATCATCATTATCAAAGGTGCAAATCCAAAAGTCTCTTGGAACCTGAATGCATAAGTCAAATTAACTAAGCTTAGGACCGAAGATCATCACGAAGAGGGGTGGGTACAATCAAATTTTGAGCCTTTATCCTTTGTTTTTTAAACCGTGAACCAAACCACGTTACAACCCTTGAAAGTCCTAATTGAAGCATGGTTAGTTCAAAAGCATATTGTCACCAAAAGGGTATCCTGACTCCTTAAGGTTTACCATAAATGCCGAGTTGATGTCACATTTTCACAAATGGCACATTGTTATAAATATCATGTTCCTACAAATGTCGTGTTTTTACATCTTCTGCTTTAATGTTTTTCAAAAACTCAAGACAAACGTATGCATTGCATCTCATGAATTCATTATTAAACATATTCTGCTACATAATTTCAAATGTTAGCATCAGAAAGAACTTGTAACAGGGTACAACTAATGACTGAAAGTTATCCCGACAGACAATATTACTCCAAAAAGCAATGTCCCCTACGTATACAAGGGGCATGACACGTTTTTCCCAATCAATCTGGGGCAATCAAGTCAAGATTCCAAGAATCTCTCAAAAGCCAAACAGTCAGGGGCATCATCCTAAGTTTACGATTACTAGGGGCATGTCACCTACAATATACACTTCATAAAGTCCTCACTAGCAGGGGCAGATCTATGCAAGTCCAGTTCAACATCTTGATCAATACTCAGTGGCGTGTCCTGAATCGAGTAGTAAGTTACTATGATACTGGGGGCAACTTTCAAGACATCCACATCTCCCCACAGATCCAGGTTCATAAGATCATATCCCCACAAAATAATCATTAAGAAGATATCTTCAAAAGTTCTCGTCCCGACACAGATGTAGATCCCCAACAGAGTTTACATCTTCAACACTGTCGTTTCTCCAACACTTTGCTCTCCGCCAACATGGTTTATTATGGTCTTTATTCCCAATCGGGGTACATCAAGTCACTGATTATCCCCAAGCAAGAATCATAAATCCCCAGCAGTACTTCTTCAAGACAAAGTCAAACGTCAAAATCACAATAATACAGAGATTTATTTTCTCAAGATACTCCAAATAGCATAAATCATTTTCACACATCATGTGTCATAGTAAATTCATACATAACATACATACGCCTCATTGCGTAGGCATATTACTCTCATTCATTTCAAAATTACAATACATGCATCATGACATTGCATAAAACTAATGTTTCTTTCGCAGTATACTTCTACAATCAAATGAATATTATCTTCTAAATATAGCGCAGAGATAATCAAGTCAACGATTTAATTCTGACGCTCATTCTAGATGGAGATTTAGTTCTGATACTTAATTTTGGATATCTTCCAAAGATAGCTCATAGATAATCAACACATATATCTAATTTTGATACTTAGTTCCGGATATTCTCCAGAGATTGTTCAGAAATGATCAAGATAGATATTTAATTCTGACACTTAATTTTGGGTATCCTCCAAAGATAGTTCAGAGATAATCAAGATAGATATTTAATTCTGACACTTAATTTTGGGTATCCTCCAAAGATAGTTCAGAGATAATCGAGATAGATATTTAATTCTGACACTTAATTTTGGGTATCCTCCAAAGATAGTTCAGAGATAATCAAGATAGTTATTTAATTCTGACACTTAATTTTGGATATCTTCAAAAGATAGTTCAGAGATAATCAAGACAGAGACTTAATTTTGACAATTATTGCGAAGATAGTTCAGAGATAATCAAGACGATGATTTAGTTCTAATACTTAGTTTCGAGCATCCTCCATGAATATTTCAAAGGATTTAGATCTAATTCAGTCACTACGAACAGTGCTGACATGATCAATCTCCAATAAATCTTCTCCCAAGGCCTGGATGGCATCTTTAAGCCTATCTCCGACAAAAGTCCCTACTTCAGCTAGGGCAAATTTCTTGGTATTCTAGTGTTCAATCATCTTCCACCTTCAGATACCGACTGGCACACAAACCACTCTACATCTTCAGGTTTAAGATAATTGAACAGGGGCAGCTGTCATACCCCAAAATTTGCCCATAAATTTTTTCCTATTCCAATTCAAATCAAGATGCAAAGCTCCAAGACACATTCTCCTACACAAGGCTCTAAAACTAGGGTTTTGATTTCTTCAGAGAAAATCGAGTTCTGACAATTCAAGTGACCTCATAAACTCCCATATGCCTCAAGGGGGGCCCAATATTTTTTTAATCTTGTTCCACAAGTTACCAATAGGGTCCATATCCAATGCCACAAATTGTTGATTATTATTTGATTTTATATGAATTTTTGATTCATTAAAAAAATCAATTTAATAAAAAAAATTTGAAGAAAATGCATGAAGAAAATATGGACTAAACTTGGAAATTCTTCAAATGGGCCTATGTTTCTTTGATTAAAACATATTCCTAATATTGCCAAAGAATTCTAAAGCCCATTTGCATGCTTTGTTGTCATTTATTTTATTTTATTTATTGTTGGATTAATTCAATTTAGTTCAATTTTAATTAAAATAAAATTAATATTCATGGGCTTAGATTCAAGTTATATTTGATATCCTAATAAGCTGCAAAACCGTGTGAAGCATATTCTCCAACAAATCTTGTTCAAAAATTAACATATCAAATCTTTCCATGATAATTCTCAAAGATTCATCTCACAAATGATAACCTAATTCTACTCCTAGTATATATATTGAACGTGCCCAATCGCAGAAGAAAAAAGAGGATTAGTGCCGGAAACGCTAGGAGACCTCAAGAAAACCGCAGGCACCAAGTGGACCAGCAGAGGATTTAGGAGGACGATTCAAGCTCTCCTGAGGATCCAAACCTCTTCTCCGGCGCATCCTGAAGCAAATACGTTCATCATAGGAGAAGGAGGCTAGAGACTAGGGTTTCAAAGTGAAAAACATCCAAGAGAAGTGCAATTTTCGTGTTATTCTTTTGAGGAGATTCAAAGCCAAAAAGCCATCCAATATTCTTCCAAAGGTATTATACAGTAAGTCTACATGGTTCGTTTCATTCCATAATGCCCAGAATCCATGTATCATGTTATCCATATTCATCCATATTTTTGATTTCTTGTAAGTCTTGATTTTCTGTGTTTCAATGCGAATTAACTATGCCTTTGAATTTATAGTGATGTTTAGAAGGGATTGGAACCATCATATTGAAGCTTTCACGCGAAAACCGAAGGTTGCCATGGCTAGGGCATGAGAAAGGAAGGCTTGCGTCTTCTATAATACATCATGTTTTAGCCCAAAACGAATGCCCCAATGGACTCCCCGTGGCTTATACAATCGATCTGGGCACTTTAAATTGTTGTGTGGTTTGTGTTTGGCGTGTTTTAATGTTGCAGGTGTGGAGAATAAGAACCTGCGGAAAAATCCGCAGGTAAATCCAGAGCTATTCGCGCAGGAGAAGCCGCAGGTGGCTGCGAAGATGATGATGAACAGTTCCTGAAGCAAGTGGCTCGTACGCGTGGCTTTTCTGGGCTCTTCCATTGGCCAGTCAGTAACGGTGTTCTCTTTCATCACGCGTGGCATGAACCGGTTGGACGGTCAACATTGTCAAACTCTCTCTCCATTCTCATTGGATGTCACGCGCAGCAGGGGACCACACTTTGACTCTTGCTTTGAATAAATTATTTGATTCATGTTTTATTATTTACAAATTAGTGCTTGATTTTTATCAATTAACTTGCGCAGCTCAACTGGATGGGAGAAGTGACTAAGATCCTCATAAGCCTGGGTTCGAACCCTGGCTTTTCATATAATTTTTCTTTGAAGTTATCAACCTACAGATCCAGTGTCATCACCTCGTGCGTGGCCTGCGGTGTACCCTCAACCACCACCGTCAGATCTTCATGAGGCTTGATCCAATGACTCCAGAAGCACATGAACACCATGGATCCTCACCAACCAACAACACCTGATCAGGCACGCCTTTCTTTGCTTTCTTTACTGTTTGTCTTTGTTTTGTTTTTAATTCATTCAATTAACCACAAATTTTAGAATTAATTTAACTAATCAACATTTTTTTTAATTAACTCAATTTAGAATAGTTATAACTTTAATTTAAAACATTAGTTTGTAGATTTTAATTAGACCAATTTTAACATAGTTATTTTAATTAGGTTTTAATTAATTTTAGGCTAATAATTTTAGGCTATTAATTTTAGAATTAATAATTTTAATTGATTTTAGGTTTAACAATTTTAAGTTAATTTTAGGCTTTTTAATCAGGTTTAGCCTTAATCAATAAACCATAATGTAAGAGTTGTCTAAACTACATCCTTAGGGGTTTTAACCCTGTTAGGTTTTTACCTTTAGGTTTTAGGTTTTGTAATCAAACATGAATTTCTTAATCACCTCGCGAATTTCTCCTCTCGCCTCATACTCTATGATTGTCGCATGCCTTTAATTTTAAATATCTATTTTATTCAAATTTTATTTTGTTATTTAAATTATTTGACTTTATTTTAATTATTTGCCTTTTTATTGTTTTCCTTTATTTCCGCGCCCAATTCTTCCTCTGTTTGTATCTGCCTTGCATTCCTTCTATATTTTGCCTCTATTTGCCTCTATTTTCCCTGCAGGTGTTTATTGTAATAATTTAGATTTTAATTTCCGCCTTTAAATTTTTGCCCACAGGTGTTTATTGTAATAGCGTAGGACTTTTAAACTCTGCTTTTAATTTTGCCTTATATAACTGCGTGGTTAGTAAAATAGGGAGTGGCAAGATAAATTGACATAGATCACTAATACAAGATAAATATGATCGAATTTAACCACATGATTGGTGCACACACTCACCTTTAGGGTAGCCTCTCTTGTTGCCTGTTGCCTTATTATTCGTTGCCTATTGCCTTTAAGTTGTTAAATAGTCAAGTCCCTCGATTCCGAGGATACCTAAGCAAAACAAATGTTACTCTCAGTTCATCATCATAAGATCATAGTTCCTCGAAGTTGCCTCGGTAAATGATGATTCGTCCCTATTGCTAAGGTATCCTCGCATGATGCCTTAAATGACTATTCTATCCTTCCCTTAGACTACCTGCCCTCTTTATGGTAGGGACAGTCTTATGGAGAACGATACTTTTCTCGATGACCCTTAACATCCAATTGAAAGACTTCCTGCCCTCTCATGGTATGGATAGACCCTTTCAAACGAAAGACTTAAAGAACATGAAAGACAAACTTAGGGTAGGTAGTTCTTAATTGCTTGCTCGAATCAATTCAAAAAGCAAATACTTTTCACACCCCCTATTTCAAAACAATTTCAAAACAAGGCTACGCTTATTTACAAGCTAAAGTCCTTAACGAAATCTTTTTACTATTCACACACGACACTTTTCAAACAATCAAACAAGTGAGCCAAGCAATTAAGAGCCCATGGATAACCATGGATGCAAAGGGTGCCTTACACCTTCCCTTTGCATAAATTACCCCCCGAACTCAATCTCTTTCAAAAAGGTCTTTCCTGTTCTTTTTGCCTTTCCAATTGGATAAAATAAAAGTCGGTGGCGACTCTTGCTTACCGCAACATTTCGATTATAAAAGTCAGTTCACCGTATTACACCAATGCTCATCAAGTAATGCATCCTTAGCGTTTTTCGGCTCAACTTGTGAAACAAAAGCAAAATGATGACAAAAGTTACTTATCTTTGAGCGTGTTGTAACGCCCCTTGAGATGTCTCCTATTATATTGTCAATTGGATGGTCTTTCACATTTGTCCAGGCCTTAGGAAGTTCTTCATTGTTTGAGATGCTTTCTTTTTCATTTTCATCATGAGACTCATCTTTCTCTCTCTCAGCATCTTTCTTTACAATACTTTCATTCTCGTCTTCCTTATCTTTGACAATGTCTTCAGTGGATGGACCTGCACCATTAAACGAAAGACCTTTCTCGACATATTTTGTATAAGATTCATCAAAAGACACGTGTACTGACTCTTCTACTATAAGTAATCTCTTATTATATACCCGATATGCTTTGCTAGATTGTGAGTAACCAAGGAATATGCCCTCATCAGCTTTAGCATCGAATTTACCAAGATTATCCTTACCATTGTTCAAGACAAAACACTTGCAACCGAATACATGGAGATGAGATACATTTGGTTTTCTACCTTTTAGTAATTCATAGGGAGTTTTGTTCAGTATAGGACGTATTATTATCCTATTCAAAACATAATAACATGCGGTACTAATCGCGTCAGCCCAGAAATACTTGGGTAGATTACCCTCATTCAACATTGTTCTTGCCAGCTCCTCTAGAACCCGATTTTTACGTTCAACTACTCCGTTTTGTTGAGGTGTTCTAGGAGCTGAAAAGTTATGCTCAATTCCATGTTTATCACAGTATTTTTCAAAAAGATAGTTTTCAAACTCTCCACCGTGATCACTTCGAATTGCAACTATTTTGTTGTTCATTTTGTTTTGACATAATCTTGCAAATTGTGTGAAAGCTGGAAAAGTTTGATCCTTACTAGGTAGAAAGATTGTCCAACAAAATCTAGAGTAATCATCGACAATCACAAAACCATAGGTGTTTCCACCTATGCTTTTAGTCCTTGAAGGGCCAAAGAGATCCGTGTGAAGTAGTTCAAGAGGGCGTGATGTTGAAACCACGTTCTTTGATTTAAAAGAGATTTTTGTTTGCTTTCCCTTTTGACAAGCATCACATAGATGATCTTTTGAAAACTTCATTTTAGGTAAGCCGATTACTAAATCTTTTGTGACAACTTTATTAAGTAAGTCAAAATTTATGTGGGCGAGACGTCTATGCCAAAGCCATGAGTCTTCGCCTAGAGCAATTAGACACTTGGTACTAGACTTAGATACCTCATCCAAGTTTAGCATGTAGATGTTGTTTACTCTTAAGCCCTTAAACATAATGTCTCTTTTCTTAGTATGTTCTATTGTGCAGCCAGAATTTGTAAACATTACTTTAAAATCTTTGTCACATAATTGACTTATACTTAAAAGATTATGTTTAAGGCCTTCTACTAGCAGCACATCAGTTATAGTAGTGGTAGAAGGGTTACCTATAGGGGTGGCAAAACGGGCCGCCCGCCCCGCCCGCCGCCCGCCCCGCCTTATGCCCGCCAAAAAACGAGCGGGACGGGCATGCCCGCCAAGTAAAATGGGCATAAAAGTCATGCCCGCCCCGCCAAGATGGCGGGATGGCGGGCGGCGGACTTACCCGCCCATTTTTATTTATATTTTTTTAATAGATTAATAGGCTTTTTTACCTTTTAATTAAACTTTTCACTTATTTTTTAAAACAATTTTTTATAAAAGCAACTTTTTAACAAATTTACTTAAAAAAATATTACATATATTTATAAATAAATGTATAAAATAAACCATCAAGAATTAAAATTACTAGAATTAACTAAAAAAAGAGTGAATTTTGGAGGAGAGGCGGGTTTTGGCGAGCGGCGGGCTTTGGCGGGGCGGGTATGGCGGGCGGCGGGTTTTTGCGGGGCGAGCTTTGGCGAGCGGAGGGCCTAAAATCCCAACCCAACCTGCCATTTTTTGGCGGGTGGCGGGCCGGCCCGACGGGCCACGGCCCGTTTTGCCACCCCTAGTTACCTACACTTCCTTTACCAAGTATGGCTCCCCGATTGTTGTCTCCATAGGTGACATACCCCTTTTTCTTTGCTTGAAACTCAACGAAAAGAGATAGGTCTCCCGTCATGTGTCTTGAACATCCGCTATCAAGGAACCACAACCTTTCGGCAATGTCAAGACACTTTTCCTGCAAGATTAATTTAGAGAGGGCGGTCCCCAATTTTCATTGGGTCCTTGGTAGTGAGTACACATTTTGTTGCACTTAGGCAACCATTGAAATACTCCTTTAGGAACTAAAATTCTCCTAAATTTGCATTTTTCAATGGTATGTCCCTTTTTGCAACAATAATGACAGGTAATATGATGAGAATATGTTGTTTTGCTAGTTGATACTTTTGGTACAAAAATGTATTTACTATATAAAGGAGTATACGATCTTTTGAACTTATTTGGATCAACCGCAAAGGTCACTTTTGGTTGTAGAGCCTTGTCTAACTTGGCTTTTAGATCTCTTACTTCTTTTTGCCAAATATGACATGTCTCACAACCAAACCATGATGTAGGATCTATTTCAACTTTATCCTTTTGAATGTCTAGCATAGATTGTTTTAAAGCTTCCATATCCTTTTCGGTTTTCTCAACTTTTGATTCAAGATATGAAAAGATTTTCTTATTTGAGGCCAAAAGTTTGAAAGCTTCAATTGCATCTCTATGTAATTCTTCAAAAGCAAGTTTTAGTTGAGAATGAGATACCTTATCTATGAGTTCAGGTTTAAGATGACTTACAGCTTTCTTTTTCTTGTGTTGATGAGCCATAAGGCATAAGTTTGCTGATTCTTCTTCATCGCTTGATGAGCTTTCACTAGATGAATCACTTTCCCATGCTATGTAGGCTCTCTTAGATTTGTTATGACCTTTGCTTTGGTTCTTCTCTTTTTCTTTCTTAAGGTATGGACAATCCGGTTTGTAGTGACCGGCTTTCCCACAATTAAAGCAAGGGCCTTATATTTTTCCTTTGTTGTCGTCATCTTGTTTGAACTTGTTTGATTGCTTTCTATAGTTGATCAAGCCTTTTTCAGAATGTTTTGCTCCATTTTTCTTTAGATATTTGTTGTATCTTCGAACAAACAGTCCCATTTCCTCATCATCGGAGTCTTCGTCATCACTTGTATCACTATCCTCTAGCTCTTGTCTTGAGGTCTTGGAGCTTGAAGCTTTTAGAGCTATTGACTTCTTCTCTACCTCTTTCTCCATGTTCTTTTCTTTCTTTGCCATTTTCTCATGCATGTCAAGGCATTTAAGGTGTTGTTCATGTTCCTCTAGTTTACCAAAGAGAGTGGTAATGTCTAAGGTGTTTAGATTATTTGCTTCCTTTATTGCTGTAACCTTGGGTTTCCATTCCCTATTCAAGCATCTTAAGATTTTGTTAGTAGCAACTGCATTGGAAACAGGTCTATCAAGAGAATTTAACCGATTTTTCAGGTGAACGAATCTCTTCTGCATGTTTTCGATGGATTCACCATCTTCCATGTGGAAGAGTTCAAACTCTTGAGTTAACGTATTGATCCTAGCTAGTTTGACATCATCTGTTCCCTCGTGGGCAACTTGCAATGTGTCCCACATAGCTTTAGCGGATCTACAATGGGAAACGCGATAGTATTCATCAACTCCTAGAGCTGAGATTAGAATGTTTCTCGCTTTCCAATCGTATGCATATCTCTTTTCATCTTCAGCATCCCAAGTATTTTCTGGTTTTGGAACAACTGCACCAGCTGCATTTGTCATGGTGATCTGAAAGGGACCATTGACAATAGCTGTCCAGATGTTCCTATCAATTGCATTGATGTGGACACACATACAATCCTTCCAATAGCCATAGTTTTCACGGTTGAAAACTGGAGCTCTATTGTGAGCCCCTTTAGGTCCGGAAGCCATCTTTCCAATAAGTGTTTCACGTAGCACGGAATAAACCAGAGCTCTTGATGCCACTTGTTAGACGCTGACCTGAGGATCTAGAGGGGGGTGAATAGATCTCATAGAGTTTTTCGGAATTATTTCGAACTAAAGCGAAAGCGGTTCTGAATCGACTTGCGTCTATTCCGGACCGTTATTGCAAGGGTTGTATATGTGACAAAACCACAAGATAATTGAGATTACTGATGAAGTGATATGTTATCGAATCAATACGTTTCATAGTTGAAAATCAATTAACTTCTAAATTGACAAACTTTGGTTTGCAATGCAGTAATAATGGAATAAGCAAAAAGACAAACACTTGGTGATAATGTTCAAATTGATGATGATTCAAGATGTGGTGAATTGTGATGTTTATGCAGAACCTTAATTCACAATTTTAACACTTGAATCGTTAATCAATTTTGCAATTATGACCAAATATGAACAGAACGTAAATGAAAAGATAAAAGCGACAATAACACGATATTTGTTCAGGCAGTTAATCGATCGTCCTCGCTACGACTACGTCTGCCCCCAATTCCAAATTGAAATTGGGAAATCTTCCATTAATGTTGAAAGCAGTTTATACAAAGAAGAAAGCAAAGCGATAAATAATAAACCGAATTTGTCGATCCTTTGAATCTTCTTCCCCCTTAATCTTGAACCAGATCAAGGTGATCCAAGAGCTTCACTTGATCCCTTTTCTGCAGTGTCTTGAATTGCCTTGAACCCTTGTTCTTCAATCTTCACACTCAGATGGATCCTCGATGAAACCTCTTGATGAAAACCCCCAAGAAACACCTATCTTGGAGGACAAAACCCTCGAATTTTATTCACCAAAAACCCCACAAATATTCACCCACTAGGAATCTTCAATTCCGTTCCATGGATGTTATCGAACTCGATCACTAACCCTCAACGCAAGAATGATTATGTGTAATTGTGTTGGAGATGATGAAGAACGAAGATGAGAAGACTTTTGTGTATCTTTCAGTCGTTGGTGTTCTTTTCAATAATTGAACCTTGGACAATATATATGAGAGCTTTTCAGTTGATGCAGAGAAAACCAGAAATTTTGGCAGTTTTGATCAGATAGGTCGACCTAATTTAGGGCTGGGTCGACCTAACAGAGCTGCATATCCTTTGGATGTCAGTTTTGATCAGATAGGTCGACCTAATTTAGGGCTGGGTCGACCTAACATAGCTGCATATCCTTTGGATGTCATTTGTTCCCAGTTAGGTCGACCTGTCAAAGAAGTAGGTCGACCAAAATCCACTTCAGATGCGTTTTGGGGATATTTTCTCAGATTAGCTCGACCTAGTTGTTGTGTAGGTCGACCTAGCAGAATGATATGTAAATTTCTTCATTTTAGGTCGACCTGTGTTGGGAGTAGGTCGACCTGACTGCTGATTTTCTGAGTTCCTCTTATTTTGCTTGTGTTGAGTCGACCTGTATGCATAGTAGGTTGACCTGCTCTGTTATGAGTGACCAAAGCTTGCTTTTCTTTGAGTTCTTCTGCTTGTACCTTGTTGCTTGTATGCTTGTTGAGTTTGCCATGAATCAAAAACATCTTTGTGAGTGTGATCTTGTATTCACACTTACGATTGGTTTCATTTTCATGCATCGTTGTAGGATTGTGGTAAGTTTTTACTTTGTTTGTACGTTTTTGGTTTGAACTGTGCAATTGTTTCGTTTTCTAAACTGTGTTGATTCTTGATTCTTTGGATTTTTACTTTTGATTCTTTGAGTGTTTGGCCTTGTTTGAGGACAAACAAATTCAAGTTGGGGAGAGTTGGTAAGTGCCAAAATGTAGTTATTTTGTGTTTGTAAATAGTGGCACTTATCGATACTTTTTGTTAATACCGTTTGAATAATTCCTCGTTTTTGTGTATATTTGTATCGTCTGTGTTTGGTTACGTTTTCGTGTAAATGTATATCGTTTGATAGTTTTGTTGTCTTTTTGTAGGTATTTATGTGTGTTCGAAACTTTGAGGAATAAAGTGTCGAAGACACGGCGGCGAACACGTGATTTTACCAATTCATCGGCGGGCAAGGCTCAAAATAAGGATGATCAAATTCATCAATTTTGTTGCAATTTGTTCATTGTTAGATAGAGCATGGAATAAGCTTTCCAACGCTTCAAACCGGGCGCAAATCGGAGTTACGGTTCTCAAGATATGACCATAATAAGATTTCCATTTTCTGTTGAGCGGGCTAAGCGGGCTTGACCGCGCTAAGCGCGGTCTGGGAGCATTTTTGACCCGTTTGGCAGAAAGTTGGGCGCTTAGCGCGGGTTTTTGACGCTAAGCGCGGTCTGGAGGTTTCAGAACAATAAAAAACAGCCCGCTTAGCGCGCTGGGCGCGCTTAGCGCGCTGGGCGCGCTTAGCGCGGTCTGCGACTTCAATTTTGGTATATATGTTGTAAAATCACATTTTTAGGGTTTTTTATCATCCATTTCCCCCATGGAGTGGCTCTGGTCCAATTTTGATAGTTTAGAAGCTTAGGAAACACCATTGGGTGCGACGTCATGTGGATTGATCATGGATCTGTCTCGATTTCATTGTACCGGTGAGATCTTTCCGGTTCATCTTCTCTCTTCCCTTTGTTTCATTCCAATGGTGGGTGTTGTATGTATGTTTCTACTCTTATTGTATGTATATTTGTGGATCTTGGGATCGTTTATATATTCGCTTTGCAAATCATCATTGTTGTTGTTCTTGATCTTTTTGCTTAAATGCTCTGGATTTGTGTTGTTGCAGACATGGACACCATAGATCTTGATTAGGAATGATAACTGTTAGTTTCTGGGTTGCAGACATGGATTTAGGACTAACAATCGTAGTGGGTATCGAGTCTAATGCCTCCGTGTTGTTTGTGTCGGTGGAGAAATCGCTGATGTGAATAGTACGGTTGAGCTTTCGTCGGCGTTGCAGACATGGACCCAGATGTGGCATCTCGAGTGATGCCCGGTGATGTTGATGCGTATTGTGAGTGTCGAGCGATAGATCTTCAGATTTAAGTATTCGACGGGTAGAACGAAATGCAATTCCATAACTATTTCTCTTAGACTATTGAGATTGTTTATCTGCTTTTATTTACTTTTCCCGCATTTACCTTTTGCAAACTCAATCATGAAACTTAGAACGCGAGATAGTCGAACGGCAGTTCTTCTCACCAATCTCTGTGGACACGATAATTCCCGGATGAATATTTCCAAAACTTTTGTTGCTTGCCCTCTACCGCTTCAACACCCACTTCACTTAAGGCGTGGTCTAAGCCGCCTTCCCCCGCAAAAATCGTCAATAGAGAATTCATCAAAATATGAAACATAAAGAACTAAAACTCCCATCTATAAAAACTCTAATAATGTATAAGCAAGTGCGAAAAGAAAATAAAGTTTAGACTCAGACATTTCTTTGAAAAGATGAACTCAATGACCCAGACAATGTAAGTTCTACTAAAAGAGGTGGTGCAAATACAAATTAGTGGATAATGGAAGGAGACTGATGAAGATTGCAAATGTAAGAGAAAAGCTTTCAAAGACTCACCAAGGGCGAAAAGAAGAACATGATAACCTCAAACCTCCTTTTATAAATACATATATATATATATATATATATATATATATATATATATATATATATATATATTGTCATACCCCAAAATTTGCCCATACTATTTCTCCTATTCAAACTTAAAATCAAGGTACAAAAGTCCAAGAGCACAGTCATTTGGGTTTAAAATTGAGGAAATTAGGGATGACGCGAGTCGGCTAAAATTTGAAAAAATACATAAGTATCAATTCAAAGAATTTAGAAATTTTGACTAATGGGCCTACTATGTGAATTCTAATGACCTCTTGAGAAGCCCATAAACCCATCTTTACCTATTTTATGATTTTTATTTTTTAATTTGTATTTATTCATTTAAATGCCAAATTAAATGAAATTAATCATAAGTGAGTAATTAAAGGGCAAATATTTGGTCAGAATCATGAGTGATCTAAAACGTGAAAAAGGGTGTGAAAAATAGAAGTGGACTAATTTGGAAAAAATCTCATAACCAATTTCAATAAGCTCCAATCAAATCTCAATTATCGGAATGAATTGATTCTTTCAGTGACCTAATCTCCACATATAAAGAGATGATCGAGTTCAGATGCGGCTGGGTTTTTTGGGGGAGGAGGATTCGGCAGGCAGAACCATATTCACGTATCAAAAAATCATGTACAAAAAGAAAATCACGAATCGATTTGCAGGCAGTTTCAAATCAAAAAAAGGGCCCCAATCGCTTCCTTGACAGTCTCTGAAGCTATTGCAGTCATCATCCCCAATCGGAGCTAACAAAATCGCGAGCATAAGGTCATGTTTTTGCCTCCTTCGAACTCAATTTGTTTTCATGTATTCACTTGTTATCAATGGTTTTTGCTTGCATATTCTGGTTTGTATTAATGTTTAGAGTGTTTCTGGATCGATTAATTTAAGTTTCGTTGCGTAATTAAGAAACCACCATGGCTAGGTTTTCATGTTCATGATTTGGGGATATTAGTTTAGAGGAAAAATTGGATGAAATTAAGGCCTCCATCAGGCTCGTAGGATAACATATCATGCATCTGGGTTCTTGTTTGGTGTTTATCCATGGTTATTCGCAGGTTTTAAAATTGAAGGTCTATGGCAACACTGGAAAACCGTTGCCTAAAGTGTCTGTGTTTCCAGAAAACTCAACGAGGAAGATGAATTGGGCAGCGTGCGCGTGATGAATTTTAAATGCATTGGTTTTGCTTATAAGTGTTTGTTTGTTTTCTTTATCAACTAACGGATGCAGCAAGGTTGGCGAAGCGAATTGGACGTGGTGCCCCAAATCCCAGGTTCGATCCCTGGGGGACGCTTCTTATTATTTTGTTTATTATCAATAACGAATGATCCAGTGCAGACGGTCAGCGCACGCGCACCATAAACCCTCCACTAGCAGCCATCAGATCATGCCATATGCCAATCCAACGCTTCCAAGCACGCAGCCATACCATACTCCTTCAGGCTTGCGCCACACTGGATCCCACGCTAAGTTTTCTAATTTTTTTTCTTTTTAATTACATAAAACCATTTATTCTTATATATATATAATTAATAATAATTATTTTCTTTTACCCTTATTTATTTATTTATAATTAATAATTTCTTTTATTTAAACTATTTTCTTATTTATCATATTTATTTATTTTAATTATATTTATATTATTTATTTTATCCTTTTTATTATTATTTAAAATTAGTTATTTATTTAAATATCTTTAATAAATCATATTAATTCTATTTAACGCCCGAATCAGGGTTTACAAGAACATGGCCCTACGCTAAAAAATATTTTTCTTTTTCTCTGTCTTTTCAGGGTTATGTTCAAATGCACTCCGACTACGCGCCCGATCAAGACTCAAAGCTAAGTACCCTATTCTTTTTGTTTTAAAGTCTATTTGGTTTCCTTTTAAGATTAGGGTTGGTTTTGCCTTTATTCCTCCGCCTTTGCCATTTTTCAGGGTTAACTTCGAGGTTTCTCGCCAACCCTATCAGATCAAATCAGAGCTAAGTACCTTTGTCTATTTTATTATGTTAAATTTATTTATTCTTTATTTTAGGGTTAATCCCGTTTGCCTCCGAACTGATAATGCACTCACCCTTCTGTTTATTCTTTCTTTTCCAATTTTCAGGGTTTGTCGATTGCCAAAACTACGAGTATTGGTAACCCTAAACCCTAACCCTGATATTTTCTGTCTTTTATTATTACTTATGCCAAACCCCATTGGGGATCCGCTGGTTTCATTTTCCCCTTCCCCATATTGCTATTATACTGTGTGGTTAGTAATTTAGGGAGTGCAACTTTGAACTGAATTAGAGTCATTAAATTATAAGATAATATATTTCGAATTGAACCACGTGATTGTCGCACACACGCACGCCTTTGGGGTAACCTCTCTGTTGCCTTGTTGCCTGTTGCCTTTGTGTTTTTTGTAGAATAAGCCATGTCCCTCGAATACGAGGATACCTCAGCCATGCTGCCTCGATAAATAAAGGTCATGCGACCCTAAATGATGCTGCCTTCGATACACAAATATGACCTCGACCCTCGGAAGTTGCCTACGGGAAAGGCTGAGGTATCATCTGGTTGCCTACAAATAAGGCTTATTCAGATCCTTACCTTAGACTACCTGCCCTTCTATGGCATGGGACAGTCTTATGGCACAGGATGTTTCGACGACCCTTTAACCTCCAAACGAAAGGCTTCCCGCCCTCTTATGGCAAGGACTGACCCTTTCATTCTGAAAGGCTAAAAAGAGACCTATCGTCTGAGTTTAAGGTAATTGACCCTGATTGCCTTGCCATGCTCTATTTTCTATATTCTTTCTCAAAATTCTTCAAAAAACTGGCTACGCTCGTTTACGAGCTAAAGTCCATTTTTCCTCTTTCATCTACATTTTCTGAAAACGAGCAAGCAAAGCAATTAAGAGCCCATGGAAAACCATGGATGCAAAGGGTGCCTTACACCTTCCCTTTGCATAAATTACCCCCCGAACTTAGATTTCTTTAAAAGGTTTTTTTCTGTTTCTTTTAGCCTTTCTGAATTTGTTTGGATAAAATAAAAGTCGGTGGCGACTCATGCTTAACCGCGACATTCCGATCGATAAAAAGTCAGTTCACCGTATTACAGAACTGGCGACTCTGCTGGGGACTTTCGATTAAAAGAGGGGTTACCTTAAAAGTTTAGGAATCACTTAAATGTTTTCTATTGTTTGCTTTGTTTGTTTTATCTTTCAGGGGCGTTTTGGGAAGTAAGTGAAGGACGAATCCTATTCCCGGATTCAAGTACACTTAAGATTAGGAGTGGCATAGTCATGGCGACCTCTTTCACATATGTGGGAGATGAGTCAATATGAAGTTCACACTTGAGTTAGGACTCCATAGCATATGCACACCTTTCTCAAATGAGGGGGGTCTATGTATGTGTCTGTGGGTGCGCCGGAGCTCAAGGACCTTTAGTTACCCTTAACCCATTCTGGCCTTTAGGAACGTAGTGGGGGGACTACTCTTGACAAATGTTAAGAACTAGTCGCTACCCGATGCTACAATTCAGATAGGTTCTTTCTCAAAGTATCATTGCATGGTGCGAATGCATCATGTCCGAGGGTGCTTTAGAAGGGCTGACAATTCTGGATAACTTGTAGAACACGTTGCTGAAATCTCCTTATCCATAGAAACACCCTTGGGAAGGACACCTGATCAGACTCCATGCAAGCCTTAAGCCAAAAATTGTGTGACTTGTGTGACTTGCGTGACTTGTGTGACTTATTGTGTTTACTACTAACCTTCCTTTCCTTGCAGGTTTTGTTAAAAGGACTTGTTTGTCCTTACTATCTCACACTATGCCAAATGAACTTCATTCGCATAACATCATGACATCATGACATCATAAGCATAACATGATTTAACTAACCCTTTCAAGGATCTTAGGGATTTAGGGCGCACAATTTCAGGTACCTCTATCAAAGGTTGATGTCCTAATCAAGGGGCAAGAGGATTTATTTTCCTCTAGCCACATACCTTCCAATTCAAAGACACAATACTTATCAAGGGGCAAGAGGATTTATTTTCCTCTAGCCATGTACCTACGAATTCATAGGTATCCCGAATCAGAGGCGATGACCCACTCGATATGGTGAGCTCGATTCTCAAAGAAAGACGTTCAAAGACAAAATTCAGAATTCTTCAGACAAAGACGCGACCAAACCATTATAATGTTGCTAACTAAATTCCTATATATCCTTGAAAATATTGCATTTGCATTCATAACATCGCATAACAGGTTTCTCACAACAGGTATCTCATCCTCTCTTGCTGTTTACTTCAGCACAAATGGATTTCGAGCAATCAGTCAAACACCTTCAGGCTCAGAACATCCGATCCCAAACTTTGATTCTGAACTCAGCCAAGGGGCAAGAAGAATTGAAGGCACTCCTATTCTTGGGGTACAATTACAATGCGAGATACGCTTATTATTCAAACAATCCTGGTTATGGTGTAAAGGATGGTAGATCGTTGAAGCGTGTGATTAAAGATTTAATCATGACACTCAAATAAGAAAAGACCACGATAATGGAATCACGACAACTGAGTCACGATAATGGAATCACAACAACTGAGTCACGATAATGGAATCACGACAACTGAGTCACGATAATGGAATCACGACAACTGAGTCCAATAATGGAATCATGACAACTGAGTCACGATAATGGAATCACGACAACTGAGTCACGATAATGGAATCATGACAACTGAGTCACGATAACGAAGTCACGACAACTGAGTCACGATAATGGAATCACGACAACTGAGTCACAACAATCAATTCACTCATATGATCCAGATGCTCAGGGAAATCGAGCCAACAAATTCAAACACCACCATCCAAAAACTCCTAATGTGATCACTGTTCCTATGCCTAATCACGACAAGACTGATTAATGTCTAAGTGGATGAACTTTTAATCATTAGATTTACTTTCATGCGCAAATTTTATTCTGTTTGTTTAAACATTCGAATCATGATAGACATTATCTGTTTTAATAATTATCATCAGTGCATTGCATATGTTTGTCTTGAATACATTATTTCGTTATCACTCATTTTAAATTGCGTATTTACTTTGCATATGTTTTGTGTTTATTCAACTCCGGCTAAGATGTAAGCCTTTTGAGGGAGGATGACGAAAACGATACCGCAACCTCATACAGTATGCTTTTGAACGGACTATGTTGACGATGTACAGGCATTGTTTCAATTCCTAAACATTGGAGATATAAGGATGTTAATCCCTAGTCAACCCCTTTCGAGCCTAAGAAGTAGAAGTTTCTTTCTTGTACTAATTAAAACCCTTGAGCATAACCTGGGGCAGGGTAGTTCTCAGTTAATTTGGTTGTGCATTCTATTTTAAGAGAATCATTCAGAACACCTTTCAACAAAGGTTTCAATCACAAGCGTTCATCCGCACACATTAAAGAAGTGTTGGAAATGCCAATCAAAAACCAATGATGGTTCACCAATCATTAAGCAAGGCAGTCAATATCTTTCGAAAAGAAAACATGAAAAAAAAAACATATATACAATGAAAAGCCTGCTAAGTCAAAAATCAGAAAGACGACTTAGGCAAAAATCAAGGCATCCCGCTGACTGTAACCTCAAAATAGACAGTTCAGGCAAAAGTAGGGATATCAAAAAGATGAAAAAAGAGAAGTCAATGAATTCCTGAACAACACAATGTTGTGACTACCAAAAGGAAGAAGTGGCTGCCACCTCAAAAGTTCTCTTTGCTTGTGAACCATCATCATTATCAAAGGTACAAATCTAAAAGTCTCTTGGAACCTGAATGCATAAGTTGAATTAACTAAGCTTAGGACTGAAGATCATCACGAAGAGGGGTGGATACAATCAAATTTTGAGCCTTTATCCTTTGATTCTTAAACCGTGAACCAAGCCACGTTACAACCCTTGAAAGTCCTAATTGAAGCATGGTTAGTTCGAAAGCATACTGTCACCAGAAAGGTATCCTGACTCCTTAAGGTTCACCAAAAATGCTGAGTTGATATTTCGTTTTTTACAAATATCATGTTACAAACATCATGTTTTTACAAATGTCATTGTTTTTACATCTCCTGTTTTAATTTTTTTCAAAAAAAAAAAAAAAACTCAAGACAAACGTATGCATTGCATCTCATGAATACATTATTAAACATGTTCTGCTACATAATTTCAAATGTTAGCAACAGAAAGAACTTGCACAGGGTACAACTAATGACTGAAAGTTATCCCGACAGACAAGATTACTCCAAGAAGCAATGTCTCCTACGTATACAAGGGGCATGGCACGTTTTACTCAATCCATCTGGGGAAATCAAGTCAAGATTCCAAACAGTCAGGGGCATCATCCTAAGTGTACGATTACTAGGGGCATGTCACCTACAGTATGCACTTCATAAAGTCCTCGAGAGGTGAATCTCTTCAAGTTCCTATTAGCTGGGGGCACAGTATACAAGGCATGTTCAACGCTTCGATCAACATTCATTGGTGTTTTCCAACCAATACGAGTCCAAGAATGGCAAGTGCTATAATCACTGGGGGGCAATGTTCAAGGCATCCATGCTTCCCCACAGAGTCGACTTCACGAGATCATATCCCCACAGAGTAATCCTCAAAAAGATATCTTCAAACATACTCGTCCAACAAAAGACATAGCTCCTCAACAGAGTTTACCTCTTCAACATTGCCGGTTCCCCGACACATTGATAAGTGCTAAAATGTACTTATTTTGTGTATGTAAATAGTGGCACTTATCGATACTTTTGTTAATACCGTTTGAATAATTCCCCGTTTTGTGTATAAATACGTATACTTTGTGAATAGTTGTATTTTCATATACTTTTATACCATTTGATAGTTTTTCCTTTGTTTTTATAGGTATTCATGCTTATTGGAGCCTTGAGGAATAAAGTGTCAAAGGCACGGCTTCGATTTCGCAATTTTGGTGCAAGCCCGCTAAGCCACCGTCAAGCGGACTTCCAAAGACTCAACATAAGGATGAACAAAATCATAATTTTGGTTTCCACTCATTCATTATTGGATAGAGCATTGAATAAGCTTTCCAACGCTTCGAACCGGACGCAATTCGGAGTTACGGTTCTTGAGTTATGGCGAAAACAAAATCTGATTTTTAGCAGACTCCGCTAAGCGGAGGGGGTCCGCTGAGCGGAGCTCCAGCGGAGCAAATCAGCGTCTGGATGCAATTTTGAGTCCGCTGAGCGGAGGGGGTCCGCTAAGCGGACCTGCTAATACAGCAGCTCGTTAAAAGGGGCCAAAAACACATTTTTAGGTTATGGGTTGGGTATTTTTGAGTCCCAACACCATCATTTTCATTCTTAGATCAAAATTAGCCTAGGAAACAACTTCGGAGGTTGCATAAGGATGATCGGGGGTGGATTGAGCGTCGAACGGAGCTGACAAACCGGGATATTTTCGGTTCATTTCTCTTCTTCTTTGTGTATTTCTCTTTGGTTGGGTTTTGTTTGTATATTTACTTGAATCTTATGTATATTTACCGATTATAATGTTATGTTTAACTTGCTTTACAAATCTGTGTTGATGTTGTTCTGGATTTTTGCTCTATGCTGGGGATTTGGGGTGCTTTAGAGATAAACTTCTTGAATCCTTATCTAGGATGATAATCTGTTGGTTCTGAACTCTAGAGATAGATTTAGAGCTAGCATTCACTGTGGGTATCTGTACTTAATGCTTTTGTGTTTGAGCGACGCGCGAGAGATCGCCGACGCGAGAATACGGATGTTCTCGTGACTTCGCGTTAGAGATAACCTTAGTTGTGAGATGATCTCGTTTGTGCTCCAGAGATGGACACTTATGTGAGAGATACATGATGACATAGATGAGTATCGTAGGTTGAGTATAACGGGTTGGTAAGTGTATGTTTGTGAATAGTGAATATATTTACATTCCTGATAAGTTATTTCTCTTCTAAGAATGTGTTCGTTATTCTTTCCTGTCTATATCTTTGTTTACTTTTTGCTCATTCAATCCCGAGCTCGAAACCGTAGAAACTGTTGAATAGCATCTCTCCATCTCTGAGGACGATAATTCCCGGATCAATATTTCCAAATCTTTCTTTTGTTGCTTGCCCTATACTGCATTCAACAAAATGGCGCCGTTGCCGGGGATGGTTGTTTGAATTGCATCGCAATAGTTTCCGTGGTCTTGATCTTTGTATATATCGTATATATTGTATAGTTTCACTTGTATATTTTCACTTGTATATATTTACTTGTTTACATTCACCGCTTTTCTCTTTTTGTATGATAATAGTTGTTTGTGTTCCATACTTGTGCATATGTGTTGGTTTGTGCACAAAATTGTATACTTGCGTTTTCTTTTATATTTGTATAATTGTTGTATATATTTGTACCCGTAACGTTTGTTGAGTGCTTTGGTTAGGACACTTTCTTTAGGCTTGTGCGGTGAGACATCACCATGGCATGACGGGAGGAAGCTACTTTCCAAACACCGAAACAATAAAGGCGTCGAGCTAACAACGTAAAACAAGCGCTTGTTGGGAGGCACCCCAACGGTTGTAAATGTTGTTTATATTTAGGATTAAGAAGTATTTAGGTGAAGTGGAGGAAAATTGGAACAGCTGTTTCAGTTCTGGTTTTTCTGTCATCCGCTAAGCGAGCCTAGCTCCGCTAAGCGATGACAGCAAAAAAATTTTTTCATGCTTTGAACCAGTGGGGTTCCTATTCCACTTGGTTCACTCCTTTTTCCCACTCTCACCAAGGCTAATTAGTAGTATATAATAGTTTTGTTTTTCTAATTCTTTTGTTGGTTGTTTGTACTCAAATTTTGTTCAATAATTCAAAGATTTTTTAGGTGATTTTCCGAAGATTGAGTGTTTCAACTTGCGGATGTATGGTAGGATATTGTTTTTGAAGTTGTATCATTCAAGGTACTCATTTATCGCTTTCTATAGCATAACATGTTTAGGAAACTTTTAATTTGTACAATTACCATACAATTCATTCTTTTGCATTACTTGCTTGTTGATTGAATCACTTTAGTTCCCAAACCATAAATGTGAGGAAGCTTTCCATTGTTCATATATGCTGGAGGCCACAATCTTTGTTTTAACTGGATTTTATTATGCTTAATCTTTTGTTTATGTTGATTTTATGAAAGCATGAAAAGGATCAAGGCATTTTGTTTCATTTTGAGCACAACCACCATAACCAAATAGTCAATTCACCTTGTGAGTGTGTGATCATTTGTTAACCCTTTTGAGCCTTTTTGTCAATGTCCATGTTGTTTTTGCTAAATGCCTATCTTTGAGTGTTTAGTTCTCATTTTTGCATGGATGATTGTCTCTTTGTTTTCTTGAACCCTCAACCATGATTTTTGGTATGAATTTTTACCTTGCCTTAGAAAGTAGGGAGTATTCATATGATGGTGTGGTTGAATTCAAGTTGGGGAGAGAAATGGTTGGTACTTATTTGGTTGTTGCTATGAAATTGAAAAGAAAATAAAAAAAAAAGTGAAAAGAAAAGAAAAAGAAAGAAAAAAATGAAAAAGTTTTGAAAAACAAAAAGAAAAGAGAAGCAAATAATTGTACTAATAAGTATTGTGATTGGTTTGAGAAACTTGTGGTTATGGAAGAAGTTTAATCGAGGTTTTGTTGTTTGAATCTTTTGTGGATTGATCACTCCCTTAGGTTTAGGCAAGTTTTTGTTTCGATTAGCCTTAGGACATATCCCTTGTTTGTTAACCAAGCCACATTACAACCTTGAAAAGTCCTTGTGATTCTTGCTTTTGTATCTTCAATGTGATTTTTAGATGAATGCATTATTTAATCTTTTGTTTGCAAGATTGTTGGATGAGTGTTAAAAGTCCTCATTTTTGTGTGTTCTTCATCCATTGATGAATTTTTGCTAGGTGTGATTCATGACGTGAGCATGTATTGTGTTAGAATGTTTTGTATGCGTTTTGTACTTAAGATGCGTTTCGTTTACATGTTGTCGTTGTAGGATAGTGGTAAGTATTTACTTTGTTTATACGTTTTTGTATTGAGCCATACATTTATTTTTGGTTTTCAAAACTTGTTGATTCACAATTCTTTGGTTTATTACTTTTGATTCTTTGATTTATTTAACATTGTTTGAGGACAAACAAAGTTTCAAGTTGGGGAGAGTTTGATAAGTGCTAAAATGTACTTATTTTGTGTATGTAAATAGTGGCACTTATCGATACTTTTGTTAATACCGTTTGAATAATTCCCCGTTTTGTGTATAAATACGTATACTTTGTGAATAGTTGTATTTTCATATACTTTTATACCATTTGATAGTTTTTCCTTTGTTTTTATAGGTATTCATGCTTATTGGAGCCTTGAGGAATAAAGTGTCAAAGGCACGGCTTCGATTTCGCAATTTTGGTGCAAGCCCGCTAAGCCACCGTCAAGCGGACTTCCAAAGACTCAACATAAGGATGAACAAAATCATAATTTTGGTTTCCACTCATTCATTATTGGATAGAGCATTGAATAAGCTTTCCAACGCTTCGAACCGGACGCAATTCGGAGTTACGGTTCTCGAGTTATGGCGAAAACAAAATCTGATTTTTAGCAGACTCCGCTAAGCGGAGGGGGTCCGCTGAGCGGAGCTCCAGCGGAGCAAATCAGCGTCTGGATGCAATTTTGAGTCCGCTGAGCGGAGGGGGTCCGCTAAGCGGACCTGCTAATACAGCAGCTCGTTAAAAGGGGCCAAAAACACATTTTTAGGTTATGGGTTGGGTATTTTTGAGCCCCAACACCATCATTTTCATTCTTAGATCAAAATTAGCCTAGGAAACAACTTCGGAGGTTGCATAAGGATGATCGGGGG